>NC_080681.1:34067136-34393727 GCF_030445035.2 Dasypus novemcinctus | reverse complement strand
CAGAGTCTGAAGAACAGCTCCAGGCAAAAATGTAGGGGCCTCCCTGATCCTTTCTGAAAATGGCTTTGTCTTAAGCATACATCTGTGGCCCAAGGGATTCCACCATTTACATGGATATCAAGGTCCTCTCTTTCCTACGACACAGTTTTCCTGGGCACTGCACTGAATGTTCTATAGCCAGTAGTTCCTTTCCCCAAGCAGCATGATTTGTCTGCTCTGCTCTCCCAGAGCATTCTGTAGGAGATTTCAGTGATCTGCCTTCTACACACAGGGAAAGTTCTGGGACAGCGAGTCCCTCAGGCTACCACCAGATTGGACCAGGCATGTGTGCTCCCAGTATGTGTACAAAGGTTACTCTTCTCCCTCTGGAACCAAGACCAGGGATCTGCACTGGGAACGTGGGCAGCTTCACAAACAAGCAAAGGGAGTGGGGAGGGGCCAGCCTGGGCACCAGGAGATACTACCACTTTTGAGTGGCTTTTTCCTTGATTTGGTACTTGCCGTGTTACTGCAATCCTTTAACTGTTTTCTGGGGCTTTTAGAAAGATGTGTCTGCCAGTTCTTGCTGGTTATTGAAAGCTTGTGTGAGGGGTGGAGTCCTGAAGCATCTTACCAGCCATCTTGATTGGGGTGTGGCCTCAGATCCGTTTTCTTTTTTTAAAAGAAGCTTTAGAGTACATTAAAGTTATATCAAAAATATAGGGGGGGGGGCAGATGTAGCTCAGTGGTTGAATGACTGCTTCCCATGCGTCCCATTTCCTAGGTTCAATCCCCCATACCTCAAAAAAAAAAAAAAAATACACACACACAGGGGATTCCCATATACTTCACCCTCTCCCCCTCTACACTTTTCCACATTAACAATATCTTTCATTAGTGTGGTACATTTGTTAAAATTGATGAATACTCTCCACCCCCCAAGACAATGCCCCATGACCACTTGAACAAATTCATATGCTATAGAATATAGGATGTGCGTATTGTCCTGGTTTAGAAACCTTGTGCTCCCCTCCCCACACATCACACAATCACTGATACCCCACACCAGTGATCCACCTCTGCCATAGTTGTGACCCTTCTGTGCTCCAAAATCTCCCCCAAAACAAAGCCTATATTCCTAAGGGAGATGGATTAGATTGCATCTGAAGTCAAGTGTGATGGCAACTCAGACCAAAGGTATAGCAGTGTGGGTGGTCAGATTCAGTATATATTTTTATGGTCAAACCAACAGAATTGGATGTGATATCTGAGAAAACATAGCAAATCAAGGATAAAATCAGTTTTTGCCCTCAGCATTTGGGAGATAACACCCTTTACAGAGAAGGGAACACAAGAAGTGAACAAGCTGAGGATAGGAGAGCTGGATGGAATTCCCAACAATATTACAAGCTAATGTGGTTTAGGAAGGGATACAAAAATAGATAAGACAGACAGATAGAAAGACATATGGATAGACAGAAATATAAGATAGATAGATAGATAGATAGATAGATAGATAGATAGATAGATAGATAGATAGATAGATAGATAGATAGGAGGGAGAGAGGGAAGAATCCACATGTATGGGCAAAGGGTTAATAAAACCTTTCCCCTTTTACACGAGAATTAGATTTTCTGTTAATTTAGTCTGTTCCCGGGTAATCTGATAAAAGAATATGCCAGCTAAAAATCAAGGCAACTTGCTTGTAGTAAAAATTACCCAATTAATAAATTGTATTGGGATTCACCAAATTAAAAATGCCTGATAATACACAATATCTTGGGGCTTCCCTGAAGGGACAACTCCTAAAACCAGGCACATCCCTCATGGGCACCCTGGAAACTACACCTATAGATGATAGTTGCCTATTAGCTTCTGAGAAGCACAAAGTTTCTGAACCAGGACAATACACACACAGGTAGCGCTCGTCTCCTGGCATCTGAGCCATCCACTGGACAGCTCCGGATGCTGTATGAACTGTTGCGTGACAGCTGCAAGGCTCCCACAGAAGAGGCATGCACGCAGCCCTGCTGGCAAGTCCTGGTACCTGTCCTACCTCCTTCTGAGTAGACTGAAGCCACCTGGGGTCTGCCATATCCCCTCAGGTCTGAATGTTTATTTGAACCCAGGACGACCCCTGGGTGTTTGTTGCCTCACAATACAGATAGCATTTCAGTTAATTATTTCCATTTCTTCCTCCACCGAATACCCTTTAACACAGTTCCCAGCAGGGAAAAAGAGTAGAGCATTTCTTTCATCTGTTCACCCTCTGGTGGTCTCACTCATAAAGAGCAAAATGGCCAAGGGGGTAAAGAGAAAGGAAAACCTGGAAAAAACAAATTAATAAATTCACAAAAAGTGAGTTGACTCTTCCCTCAGGAGCAGACGCGAGTAGCACCTACAGATGAATATGTCATGCTTCCTGCACTCTGCCTGCACGAGGCTTATTCTGCAGGATTAAGTGCAAAACCCCCAATCCACATCTCTGCTGGAAATGTGCAAGTGAGCTCATTACTCAGCGCCAAGATAAAGGATAAATCTTTATGAGTACCGTAAGTATGAGTCATAAAAAATAGGAAACACATGTAGGTCGTATACGCAGTAATAGTACCAAGCCAAGGAAAATGTTTAGGAAATGTATACAAGAACTCATGGCAACACAGAACTAAAAAATACCCACGTCCATTGCCCCAAAACACATTTTTTAAAAAACACACAACAAGTCAAGAGGTCCATATCACTTTGGTCTCTAATAAACACAAGTCATTTCCCCATTTAGAAATAGGCTGGGTTCTTTTAAATGCAAATAGGAGAAGTGAATCAAGGAAAAGTAACTTGGAGCAGGCTTTCAAAGATTTTATGATTTGGGAAATTTGAACAGCTTCCAACTAAAACACTGGGAATTAGATCTTAACAGCCTTAAAAACGAACAAGGAAGAATGTTTCAGAAAAATACTTGTTCACAATAGGAATACTACCGTTTCATTTAGATTCTCCCTATCCTCACAACCAGTGGTGATAAGAGGGAAAGGACAGAATCTTCAAACCTTATGAAAGCAGGACACAAAAATAAACAGCAACACGTGTACCAACAACATACAAAGAGTAATGAGTGGCCAGCATTCAAGCCTTCTACAGGACGCTGGGCTCAGAAGAAATAATGCACGGCAGGAAAGAAACAGGCCCCCATGGTCAACTGTACCAGATGAAAATCTGGGGGGAATTCAGAATACACCAGAAAATTCAGAAGGGTAGTCGGCTCCCAAAAGTCCCCTGGGGCCAGATGACTGAGGCAAAATGCCCCAGCAAGCCTTGTCACTGGAAGTTAAGTTGTTTAGCTGCCTTTGATTTTGGAAGATCCCCAAATTGGAATGGCAATCAAAGGAGACCATTTAAATGCTTATCATCTTAACCAAAGAATGTATATCCAGACAGTCCTCCAGCCTTCTCCTTTACCAAAATTCAGAAACTGCAGATTTCCAAGGAAAGTATTGCTTGCATGTCCATTTCCTTGAGGTGGAGAGGAGTAGGAGGGTGCTGGGTAACCTATCGTTTTAACATCATTAAATGTTAAAGTTCTCTAAGATCCCAAAAAAGCAACAGTCTTAGTTAGGAGCTATTTAGAGACAGAAATCTCAACAGTTACTCACGAATATAACCTCCAACCCCCCAAACTACAACCACAGACCATTAAAAGAGTCCCCAGGAGCATGGCTAGAGCATGCCCAGATAGGTAGCTCTCTACCTCAAATTTCCCAGTCGTCTCCATGGCTGCCATATGTCTTTTTTCTTCACCTCCCTCAAGGCACTTGGGTATGGGCTGATTCCACTGGAAGCAAAGCCACAGGTGCAGGATTCATCTCTTAAAATATGAGTGTGCTTCCATTTAAATTAGTGCACATTTACTGAGTACCTACCATGTGGCTAGCCCAGTGCTAGGCACATGAAACTAACAGCCAGATCACCAATTTGCTGTGGTAAATTAAAAAAGAATCAGAACATGCAGACATGTATCAACAAATAGAAATTAATATGCACAATGTGATGTTCAGGCTACAGGCAAGAGTTAGGCTAATGCGGTGACTCTGGATCCTAAATATGGCTCTATCCTTAGCCCAAGTCAGTCCTGAGAACATCTAATCCGGTCTGTCTTTCTTCAAAAGAAGCCAAATCATATCTGCCTTTTGTCACTCTTACCCCAAGAGATGTAAGAAATCTAGATCCAGCCAAAGGACTGTGACTCAGGTGGAAAATGCCACAAATATAAAGCACTATAGTAATATGTCTGGATTAAAACCCAGACAGTGCCAGGTGACTGCTGAACCCTCTCTGGCAGGGAATCACACCAAGGGTTGAAAGGATAGTTATTTCAACACAGTTTTAAACATTTTAATTTAGGAGTGCACTCAGAGGAAAATCTTAACAGAATATTAGAAAATGGTGGTAAATAAACTAATAAAAGCCAATATATTAGAAAATGGTGGTAAATAAACTAATAAAAGCCAATTCACTAGGAAAAAAGAATCCCATTCTTATGAGCTTAAAAGGGCTATCTAGTGGGAAGCGGACATAGTTCAACTGATAGAGCATCCACCTACCATACAGGAAGTCCAGGGTTCAAATTCAGGATCTCCTGACCCACGTGCAGTGCTGCCACGTGCAAGGAGTGCGTGCCACACTGGGGTGTCCCCCACGTAGGGGAGCCCCACACACAAGGAGTGCGCCCTGCAAGGAGAGCTGCCCCACGCGAAAAAAGCACAGCCCGCCCAGGACTGGCGCCGCACACACGGAGAGCTGACACAGCAAGATGATGCAACAGAGTCACAGATTCCTGGTGCCGCCGGGCATGCAAGAGGACAGAAGAACACACAGCAAATGGACACAAGAGAACAGACTATGAGGGTTGGGGAGGCAGAAGGAGAGAGAAATAAAATAATTTTTTTTTTAAAAAAAAAAGGGCTACCTAGTATCTAGGGCACTGAGATTTTAGCATTTCAGACAAGGCCAAGGAGCTCAGTGAAAGTACCACTTCAATTAACCGACAGTCTAGCTGAGGGGCACCAGGAGTCTCCAAAATAAAGCACAGAGCACACAAGTGCAACGGAAGCCAAAGCAGCAAGTCTTCCAAACACAGATTCAGATTCCTGTGTCTTTAAGACCAGACCCTCGTAAATGGATTGCTTCTGCTGGACACCATGCTCTAAATAAACAGACTCTTCTGGCCGACGCACAACTTCCTGTAGGGTTCTGGTGGGCAAAGCTTGAAAAGGCTGCCAAATCCAATGACCAGCAACTTTTGAGCTGACTTAGAAAACAAGCTACAAAGACTTGGGTCCAGAGTAAACAAAGGAAAAAGCCACATTAAACAGGGAACAAATTACTATACAGGCAGGAATATTTGAGGTCCGTGCTGAGCAAAAACACGAAATAAAAAAGTCCAAGCCGTTAGGTATTTAATAATTCAGAGTAGAGTAAATGCTCTCTTTCAATTGGAGGAATCGAGGTTAATTAATCCCAGCAATATTAAGACTTGGCTGGAAGTCATCCCCTACATCATGAGGACAGATCATTCTAAACGGCCCAATTTCAAACCACCTCAGATCAAATGAGCTGCCCAAGGGAGCACCGAGTCAAAACCCATTTATAGCTTTTTACCAAGCTGAGGAAAAGGACGAACTAGTTAACTATCAGGTGACTAAAACCCCTAAGAGTAAAGAAGAATGTGACAAAAATTCAGAAATGGCTGAGAAAGACTAAAACAGAGATGTGCAGAGTTTAGAGTCAATTGTAATAGCCGTGATTTAATTAAGAAAAATAAACGAAGGCAGTAATAAAAGATGGAGGACACCTGTTCAGCTGGCACAGGGTTAAGAAGGGCCTGGGGACCAAACACCAAGTCTGCTTATAAAA
Source organism: Dasypus novemcinctus (assembly GCF_030445035.2). Taxonomy (NCBI): domain Eukaryota; kingdom Metazoa; phylum Chordata; class Mammalia; order Cingulata; family Dasypodidae; genus Dasypus; species Dasypus novemcinctus. Next base: position 34,387,837 of record NC_080681.1, on the reverse strand, counting down.
TGCAAAGCAAATAAAGGTGCACAGTGGAAAAGGGGAGTGGGTTTAAGAACACATACAGGAGACATTGTTAAATAGCATCCTCAGCACCAAGCAAGAACCCAATCTTGACAATGCAAAAAAGGTCCAAGACCTGATTCCTGCCCCTACAAAGTCCACTTTCCAAGTGCATCCACAAGACTAACACACATGATTAAGCAGCAAATATTACATAAAACATACAATCTCATACTTGGGGGTGGCGGTGGGGGGGTTGGAAGAAGAGAATCCAGAGTAACTGTTTAGAAAAGAAGAAAGGCTTTGGGGAAGAGTTAAGACTTAAGTATGGATGTCAAGCAAGGAAAGGCTGAGAGAGATAAGAAAGAATTCCAAGTGGAATTAAGGATCAAGGCTTAGGATAATAATTCTCAAGCCTGAATGTGCAGAAGGCCTGGATTCAGCTGATAAGTCAGGAGTAAGGCTCAGGAATCTGCACTCTTAAGCAGCTCCCAAGGATTCAGATGCATGGGGTTCAAACACCATAATCTGAGAAACAATGATCTGCATGATAAAATCTAAATCCTTACTCATGCAGCTTTTCCAGTCACATCTTTCACTTCGAGGCCCCAACCCACCCCCACCATTGCCCCCATCCTCTTTTCCAGGGTCTGACAAACCTTTTCTGCAAAGATCCAGATAGCAAATATTTTAGGCTTTGTGGGTGATGAGATCTCTGTTACACTACTCAACTCTGCCATTGCAGTGTGAAAGCAACCATAGACAGTATATAAATGAATAGGCTATGTTCCAATAAAACTTTATTGACAAAATCAGGCATAGAAGTAATGAATGGATAAGTAAAATAGAGAACGAAAGTAGACTGGTGGTTGCCTATGATCCCTGGGAGATGGGGGCAGGGGTAGGATCAGTGGGGAAAGCATATAGAGTGGGTGGTGATTGCTAATGCACAAAAGGTTTCTTTTGTGAGTGATGAAAATATTCTGAAATTAGATTATAGTGATGGCTGCACAATTCTTTAAATACACTAAAATACTAAAAATCATTGACTTGTACATTTTAAATGGGTGAATTTTTTGGTATGTAAATTAAATCCCAATAAAGTTATTAAAAAAAAAAAAGGGGGGGGAGTGGGCAAGATTTGGTCCATAAGCCACATTTTGCCAGACAAACAGTGTACACGAAGACCCTGTTTCCACATTTGACTTCTGCTCTTCCCTCTGTGTGGACTGAAACCTCTCTTATTTGACTTTCAAGCCCTCCATCAAATACTATCTCTTCTGGGAATCCTTTCCTCACCTCCAGGTAGGATTACCGCTCCCCCTGTTGGGCTCCTACAAGTTTTTAAAAATACATTAGTCATATTATTTGTTAGTTTGTATTAAAATTATTCTCCCCCACCTCCAACAGATGCAAGAGATACAAAGATGAAAAAGATTCTAACATAATGTCTAGCTAGCTCACAGTAGGTTCTCAATAAATAACTCATTGAATGAGTTGGTGAACGAATGAAAATATGAATGAACTATGGGAGTATTATTTAGAGACTGGTTTTGTGAAGTGGTCCACAAGCTAGAGTGAAGGAATCAGTCAAAAGTTGGTGATGCCAGTCACAGGAGACTATTTTAGTAACCCAAGAATGGTTAAGGAAACTGCAGGGTAAATGGAGTGAAATAAAGGAAATTTCAGAGGAAATGCCAATAAAACTTGGTGACTGACCAAACAGAATTGGAAGGGGTATGTCAAACAATGATGATTCAGAAGCTCCAAGATGGATGGTAGCAGTGACATAGATGGGTCAGGGCAGTGGGACTAGATAACCCAGCACTGGGGTAGAAAGAAAAACTAGCATAGGAAAGTTCTTAAATTATATTTTGGAGGTAACAAAAATAACTAGTATTTGAGTGTTTACTGGGTACCAAGCACACATGCCAGTTTTAAGTGCCAATGAGATGTCTCTCAATCCTCATTGATTTCCCTAAAGAAGGGCGACTATCATCTCCATTTTACAGAGAACTTAGAGAACTAAGTAACTAACCCAGGTCACAGGCTTAGGAAGTGACAGCACTGAGATTAATCCCCATATCTGATTCCTCACAAGCCACACTGATAGTCACTCCTCAAAACCTGAGGCGTGATATGGAGCCTCACGTAGGAGACTGAGGTAGAACCCAAGAGGGTAGGTGGGAACTTTATAGAGACTTCACTGGTGCTTCATGGAAAAGCCTGGAAAGTGTTTGGGAATTTGTCAGCATGGAGGTGACAACCAAACTCCTATGATAGACAAGTAACCTCAGGAATAGTAAACAAAGGAAAATAAAGGGCCAAGACTGAACCTCAGTCAACAACCTCTGAAGAGGAAGAAAGAGCAGCTGGGAAAGAAACAGAAAAACGATGGCAAGGTTGAAGGAGAAGCAGCTAAAACGGCATCCAGAAACCAAAATAGAGAAGGCAGAATGATAGGGTGCTCGACAGTGTTGAAGGCAACAAATGCTGAGGAGAGTGAGTAGGAAAAGGTGATGTGGTAGTAGAACCTTGGATAGGAACTGGGGTCCCCGGGGTTCGAGGCCAGCTCTGGTGCCAACTTCTTGTTTGACAGTGAACAAGTCACCACTTTAACTCTGGGCCTAGGCTCCTAAACTTAAGGATAGATTGTCTTGAAGTCACCATCAGTCCTTGACTTGGCCATAAAGGCATCACTAGTGACTTCCCAGGAATTAGCTCAGGAAAGCAGAAGCAGGCTGCAGAGAGCAAAGAGAGAAAAGGCAGGGCACAAAGGATTCACTCATTCAAGAAGTGGAATATGAAAGAAAAAGGGAAATAAGATGGTATCTAGAAGGGAACAACAGGACCAAGTTGATACCTGACCTCTTCATCATGGAGGAAAGAAAATTACAATAACTAAACATGAGGAAGCAGATGTGGCTCAAGTGTATGGGCTCCCATCTGCCAAACGGGAGGTCCAGGGTTCGATACCTGGGGCGTCCTGGTGAAGGCAAGCTGACCTGCGTGGCGAGCTGGCCCGAGCAATGCGCTGGCACAGGAGTGCTGGCCCAAGCAGAGAGTTGGCGCAGCAAGATGAGACAATAAAAAGAGACACAGAGGAGAGACTAAAATAAGGGACACAGCAGACCAGGGAGCTGAGGTGGCGCAAGGGAGATTGAGCACCTCTCTCCCACTCCAGAAGGCCCCCGGATCAGTCCCCAGTGCCACCTAAAGAAGAGACAAGCAGACACAGAAGAACACATAGCAAATGGACACAAAGAGCAGACCATGGCAGGGGGTGGGGGAGGAAATAAATATATAAATCTTTAAAAAATAATAATAATAACTAAACATGGCCTAATTTACAAAGAAATACTAGGAAACAGTGGGGGGAGAATAACTGAAAGTGATATAATACATACTTCAGCAGAATTTGAGTATTTAAGTAAGGAATATTTATTAACAGTAAATTTCCTTTTATTCTCAAACAAAACATCAAGACAAGATAGAGGATAAGCAATAGAAACGAGGAAGCACAAGTTGGATAGCTGGGATTCTCCACCACATACACACACACTGGATATCTGCCCAATCATCAGACCTGGGTCTCACATTTGTAGCTGAGCTCCTTACTTTGCTGTAATGCTTTTTTTGAAACTCCCCTCAAAAGTTCTAAGAGTAAAAAATCCTCCTTTCAAATGTAGGAGGTGCTCTTGTAGAAACATTTTCTAACAACATTTTCAGGAAATTATTCAATCTAAAAAGTCAAGGGACATTACCAAGGCAACAAGAGTAGAAGCCAGGGTTGTTACTCTAACCTCCATAAAGACAAAACATCACACTGTTGGAAAATGCTGCTGCTGCCCAAACTTTAAAAGAGGTCAGGGCAGACTCTTCCATCCCAGGGAAGAGACAATAACGTGAGAGGCTCTCAATCTGTTGGCATCCAGCCAGAACGGAACATAACCCAACCATACCTCACACTAAAATGGTGCAGTCCAAGTAGGCACAAGCCCTCTGGTGGGGCCAGAGAGCCCTGCTTCCCCAGTGCGATTTTACAGCATCTGGGCATTACTGTGACAAATGACGGGGTTTGAACAATGTGGCAAGCCAACATCCTGGTCAAAAATCCAGGAGCTTTTTAGCTTGCATCCTGGAGTTTACTATTACCTTTCTGATTTCTGCTTTCACATTTTCTAAAATTCTGAAGCTGGCTATTCGGAGAGTTTGCTGTAGTTTCATATTAAATGTCTTGCCCCACATGTCAGAAATCATCCTTTGACCAGCCGGCCAATTTAACTGACCTGCCTTATCCTCCGTTAGGACAGCCGGCCAGGTCTGGGTGCCTTGGGGCCTGAACTCCACCCTGCTCCTGTCCAGCACTTTAAGTGGCCTGTCAGGGTATCATCATTTAAAGGGTACTGATGATCTGTGAGTGATAGGGCAACTCTTTGTAAATGATCTGCGTTTCCTCCAATTCCATGAGAGTCCAACTAGTTGTCTTTGAAGTTAGTGAAATAACTTCCACAGCAACACTCGAAGGAAAGACAAATGCCTTTTGAGACCTGCCTGGTCATCAGTGTAACTTTCTGATGTATCTGTTGTAGGTCTGAAGCAAAATGGCCAGTTCAGAGGTTGTCTTTCCAGTGAGGCTGGGTGACTTCCAGAAAAACCGCATTTTAAACAAACACCAGTCGCTGTTTATACAGGGAAGGTATTTACTTAGGAACTCAGTATCACCAATATAGAATGTCTGTATGTAAGGGGTTTACTTTGACACTTGTTTAGTACCTGCTGCATACAGGATCTCTCAAGAATGAATAGCTGTGAGGTTGTTTTGTTTTTCTTTTTTTAATTCTTCATACGTACAGGATTAGCATTGGGAAGTCATTCATGAATAACAGCAGAGAAAAAAATGCCCCAAGATAGAAAAGGAATTCAGTTTGCTCCTGTCATTTGATGCTTTTGCTCTCAAATATGTACTCTGTAAAAAAGCCAGCCTTGAAACTTTGTATCAGTTCTTTTAGTAGTAATGGGTAAAGGCTAGACACACACTCATTCCCACCCCATCTCCAGCACTTGTCTGTCTATAGTTTGATAACCAAGAGTAGAAAAGAAGTCACCCAGCTATTGGTACTGTAGGAACGTGGGGGAGAGGGGAGACTACATATAGATAGGTAAGTAGGTAGGTAGGTAAGTGGGTCAGTGGGTAAGGAGGGAGGGAGTGGGGGAGGGGGAGTGTAGGGGGAAGGAGAGTGTAGGGGGAGGGGTAGTGTAGGGGGAGGGGGGACTGTGGGGGGAGGGAGGAGAGGGAAGGAAGGGAGGAAGATATCTCCAAAATGTTCAATCTTCAATTGCCAAATTCCTCAAAATAGGCAAAAAAGGATAGAGGGCAAAGTCCACACTCCAAAGCTCTCGCAATTTCATTCATAGCAGAAAGATTTCCTTAAATGTGTTCCTTCTCTCTCATCACACAGTTAAAATCAATTTGGTTTGAGGAACGGTCCGTTACAAGAAGAGGGCAGATGAGTTTACTTTCGTGAAGGCAACTGAAAGTCTTACCCTGGACGTCAGTGACTGTGAAAAACACACAAGAGCACAAAAACCCTGCTTGGCTGGGGGCATGCAGTGCAAGGATTAATGGCCCCATAGATCACGGTGGCGCCTGAGATCAGCCCTGCATTCCCTATTTACTGACATTTGGAGTGATAACCCTAAACCATGAAAACAAAGAAGAGACATTGCCACACACAAACTTAATACTACCCAAAGCTGCAAGAAAGGACCTGACAGGGGATCTGAAGACTGAAAGGAGCTATCACAAGCCTACACAGGAGGCCCACAGCCCCTCCCCAGGAGATCTGCTGGCTCATCTAGCAAATAGAGCCAAAGGGGCTTGGCTGGCAGGTTTTCTGACCTCGTTCAAAGTCAGAAGGAAGCAATCTGAAGTGCAGAAAAGGCCTGCGCTGCACAGGACCAGAGGCCTGGCTTCCCAGCCCGGCCGCATGACTCGCTGCCTGGCCCTACGCGCTCCCTAAGCTCAGTTTCCTCTTCTGTAAAAAAACAGTAACCACCAGCGCGCCCTCTTTTAGGCTGACAACAAAGACTGGCAGAGGTAATACAAGTGCCAGGCAGGTGTCCACTGCAGCAGGGACTCGACACCACCGCTGCTGGTTTTGGGGGTTATGGGAATTAAGAGGCAAAGCAGAATGATCAGCTTTTTAGACGAGTTTGGCCTCCTCCTCCTCCCTGTTGTGGTCTTTCCTGCCCTCAGAAAGAACCAGGAAAGGGACAACTTTATGTCACAGTCCTCAGAAAAGGTACGAAGTAAAAGTAGCTTGGAGCGGTATGTGTGATTTATCACACTTTTCATTTGGCCTGCCTGCCAGGAGCCAAGTTCAATGCAATCATTCACACCACCTACGATAACCTATTCTTCTAACAACCTATTCATCTAACAAACTCTGCTCGTGGTAGACCGAATTAGGAACCCCAATCTAGACAAGTTCCTCTCTTAAATCACATTCCTGTGGGTGTGAACCCATTTGAATAGGACCTCTGGAAGATACTGATTTTAATTACAGTGCGCCCCCCCCCCCAGATAAGGGTGGAGAGTTAATTCAGCTAACTGGAAGCCTTATAAAGAGCCAGAAGCAGGAAGTGGGGGGGTGGGGCAGTAGAGAAAGGAGAGGATATCACCATGTGACAGGAAAGCAACGGAACCCCAAGGACTGTCAGCAGTCAGCACCAGAACACTCCAGTCTTCGGGGAGAAAGCAAGTCTTCCTGATATCCAGAATTTGGACTTCCCCTATCCTCAAAATTGTAACCCAACAAGAATCCACTATTAAGCCAACCTAATACGTGATATTTGTGATAGCAACTCAGGCAAACTAGGATAGATTTGATCCCAGAAAATGGGGTGCTGCTATCAGATACCTACAAATGTGGAAATGGTTTTGGAATTGGGTAATAGGTACAGGCCAGGTAAATCATGATGCTTGAAAGGAAAATCCTAAATTGCTTTGAAGAGACTGTTGGTAGAAATAAGGATGTTAGAGGTACTTCCGGTGAGACCTCAGAAGGAAACGATGAGTATGTCACTGGAAAACAGAAGAAAGGCAATCCTTGTTACACAGTGGCAGAGAACTTGCCACAAGTGTGGTCTGACGTCAGACAGAAGGCAGAACTTATAAGCAATGAACTAGGATATTTAGCTGAGTAGATTTCCAAGCTAAGTGTGGAAAGTGGAATCTAGTGTCTCCTTGCTGCTTATAGTAAAGTGTGAGGGGAAAGGGATGAACTGAGAGCTGAACTCTCACATACAAAGGAACCAGTAATTAATAATTTGGCAAAGTCTCAGCCTATCCAGATGATATGCTCTAGGGCCAGAGCCAGAAGCAGCTCTATAGGGAGGTGCTTGAGCTTCCAGAACATGAGCCCCCAGAGAACATGGCTGGGTGCAAGGCTTTGGCTTAACAGCCTTCTGCTAAGAAGACTATTACAACTCGTGGATCCAGTCAGACTTCTCACAGGAAGCCAGGCCTGGAAATGCAGTTATCCAGGAAGGGTCTGTGGAAAATCCTTTTGTCTGATGGTCAAATTCCCCTGGACTGCACACAAAGCCACTGCAATTTTTTCTAGTCCTGTATGAACAGAAGCCCTGCATCCTGGAAAGAAAGGAGCAGAGAAGGGATCAATCAAAAGAATAATGACTCTGAGGACAGGACCATGGAAGCTGAGGTCTGGACTGAGGAGATCTCCTCAGCCAAAAAGGTGGCACACCTCACTTGTGGAAAGGGCAGGTCTTCCCCTGTACTGGGGCGAGGGAAGCTCCTGGCCCAAACTGGGAAGAATTTGGCTGCTGCCCCAAAGCTTGAAGACAGTGGGGTCTGTGCCTAGGTGCTCTGGGAGAGTGTGGCCACCACCACCCCGGTGGCATTTGGGGAGAGCATGGCCATTGGACAAGCTCTTCGGAAGGGAGGGGCTGCACCTCCAGCAGGCCGGGAGGACAAAGCCTCAATCACAGGTGATTTTCAGACCTTGAGCTTTAGTGGAGTTTGGCCTGCTGGGTTTCAGACTTGTTTAGGACCCATGACCCCTGTTTTCTTTCCAATTTCTTCCATCTAGAATGGAAATGTTTATCCTATGCCTGTTACATCATTTTATTCTGGAATCAGATAGCTTGTTTTCTAGGTTTCACAGGTCCATAGACGAGAGAGGAATTTTGCTCCAGGACCAACAATTTGTTAAGACTTTGGACCTAGAATTGTTGCTGAAATGACTGAAGGTTCCTAGACTATTCATCACGTGGGAAGAATATGTCTTTTGGGGACCCAGAAGGCAGTGTGTGGGAGATTGAATTATGTACGCTAATTCAGACACGCTCTTCATCTGAGTCTTCATTCCTGCAGGTATGAACCCATCGTAAACAGATGTTTCTAGTGAAGTTGTGGCCCCGCTGAATGAGGATGGGTCTTAATTCAGATTGCTGGAGGCCTTACAAAGAGCCAAAAGCAGAAAGTCAGGGGGAACCTGAGGGATAAAGACTTTCCCATGTGACAAAAGCCTGGGAGCCCCAAGGATGGCTGGCAACCAGCACCAGAACTCTACAGTCTTCAGGGACAAAGCACGCCTTGCTGAATCCTAGAGTTTAGATTTTTCCTAGCCTCAAAACCATGAGCCGCTAAATTCCCAAGGTTTAAACCAACCCATTGTGTGGTACTGTTGATAACAGCTCAAGCAATCTAAGACAGCACTCTTCATTTTTCTTTGGTACTTATTTTGTATTTTTACTTACACCACTGAAATGTCTTCTTTTTAAAAAATCTATTTATCTCCCCCACTCCCTTGCTGCTTATACTCGCTGTCTGCTCTCTGTGTCCATTCACCACGCATTCTTGTGTCTGCTTGTCTTCTCTTTAGGAAGCACCAGGAACTGATCTTAGGACCTTCTGATGTGGGAGAGAGGTGCTCAATAGCTGCACTACCTCAGCTCCCTGGTTTGTTGTCTCTCTCATTGTCTTTCGCTGTGTCTTGTTTTTGTTGTGTCATCTTGTTGCACCAGCTCTCCATGTGGGCCAGCTCACCTTCATCTGGAGGCCCCGGGGAACCAAACCCAGGACCTCCCATATGGTAGACAGGAGCCCAACAGCCTGAGCCACATCTGCTTTCCCAGTGTCTTTTATTCTAAGCCAATCCCAAACCTTTTTTGAGAATAAAGCATAGAATATGCAAATGCATATACAGGGTTATGCAGCTTTCTGGGAGGTGGAAGATATTAAACCTGACCCCTTCTCCATGACAACAGGGCCTACCAATTCTCAGTACACCCCTAGAGCCAATCACAGCCACGAACAGCCCCTCTTTTAATGTCAAAACAAAAACATATATTTAAAAGCCCACATCTTTTATACACGTACACAATGGCTAACTAGAGGCTTACCCTCAGAGCTTTTAAAAGCAAGCAACCTGATAGGGAGGCAATAGAAAAGGCACACCATCACTGAAAAATAAGTCACAAGTAAAAATCAGATGATAGGAAGTAAAATTGTTGCCATTCCAAAACTAATGAAAGTACGCTACTGTAAACAAGGCTCTGACGGTGCGATAGCTGTTGGCAGGAATCGGGAAACATCCTGAGGGATCAACCTCTTCCATCTAACAGGAGGGGATGGATGCATTTTGTTTCTAAGTCAAAGGGGCTTTGGGAGCTGGTTTGATAGTGATGCAAATGATGACATTGGCCCCACTTATACTAGAAGAAAAATCTGATCTCTCAGAGCCATTTACTCTCTTCTGCCCTCCCCCATTGCCAGAAAGTCTTTGTCCAGCTTCCTGTTCACATCCAATCCCGCTGTTTCCAAAACTGATGATTACCAACAAGAAGTGTGGTCTGAGATGAAAACTACAACTACAGTCTATGCTGTCCTGATGAGAACCCAGCGGTGAGGCCAATGGCAAACTCTGCTTTAGTGCAGATGGGCTTTTTAACATTATTGTAACAAGACTGTTTCTGATACAAATTCTCTGCTGGCCTATAAAACTGTTTCACTTAAGTGTAACTGTTTTCCCAAATCTTGTCAACCTGCTGCAGTTATTACTTCCAGGTGTCACCTCCTCAACACAGGAAAATGAGAGCTCTCCTCAGCTGAAAGAACGTTAAGATACCCAGGAGGTAAGAATTTAGTAAAATGTTAGAAAAGGGATGATTTATTATAGATCTTAATGCTGATCCTGCACCAATAACAAGTCAAGGGGAAACAGGGCTGATTTAGTAATTCCTTCACATGTACGAATGACATCAAGAAAAACAACTCCTGTGGTCCTCAGGGTCAAAGTCAATTATGGCTTGGAGCCAGCATGGCAATGCTCTTGCTGATCTCTAAGCAACACATTTATCATTTCATTTTGAAAAATATTTGCCTTTAATATTTGGTAGGTAGAGATATGCACGCATCTCTGGTTCTGCCACTATTGCCCTAGAAATAGATGAGCTATGATTTTTAGCATAGACTACATAATGGCATATCTGTAAAATCAAGTTATCCACAGAGAACAGCAAAAAGAGGTGGGTGAGTTTGGGAGGAGAAGCAGTCTTGGTAAAAAAGTGAACTAATTCAAGGTAAACTTAATGGACTCAGAACACTGGCAGGTCTGGACATTTCATATAAATGGAATTATGCAACATGTGGCCTTTTGTGACTGGCTTCTTTCACTCAGCTGAATGTTTTTGAGGTTCATCCATGTTAGAGCATGTATCAGTACTTCACTCCTTTTTATTTCCAAATAATAGTCTATGATCTGGACACACCACACTTTACTTATCCATTCATCAGCTGATGGATATTGGAGTTGTCTCCACTTTTTGGCTACCATGAATAAGGTCACTATGCACATTCACTGACCAGCATGCCTTCCTTCCTCTTGGGTGTACATCTAAGAGTGAAATTGCTGGTTCATATGGTTCTGATTGTTTTTTTAAATTGCATGGCTGTAGTAATATATGCAGAAATACATCTCCAGTCACATATTGAAGAAAAAGAGAGATGTCTTAATACTCCCTTCTTACCACCCATAAATAAGCTCTCTTTCATTCTCTCTCTGTTATGGCCCTATTTTCAGGCCATCCTCTACTCACTCTGTACATGCAGAAAACTCCAAAGTTCTTATACGAGAGCAATTCAGGGCCAAATGGAATTTCCAAAGATCACTTATCCCAACAGCTTGTTTTTAAACAAGACTGAAGTACACCATCTAATTCTTAAGCATCTCCAGAAAAGGATATAATGCAGTTTTCCTCAGTTGAAATCATTCTCCCAAAATCATACATATATTATCCAAATATTCAAGGAAGAGGAATAACATTCAGATTGTTTTAAGCAAGTTCTTAGCAACTATCCTCACAGACTTTCTTTTCCTCCTCACCGAGAACACTACACCTTTCGATGTCATGAATGCTCCGTACTGCCATGTCCTGAAATAAATTTCATTTTGCTCTAACCTAGTAAATACTTGTGTGGGAGAGCTCTGCTGTCATTCCTTGAGATGTTTTCCTTTTGCTTCGGTAGTCCTTATTTGAATCTATTTTCAGAGTCAACAATAGCACTGCACAATTTAACATCAAGAATTTTCTGCCGTTGCTGCTTCTGTAATAGCTTGGACTTTTTCCTTCTCAGGCCCTCTGAGAGAAGCATATATATATATAATGAGTAATTATTGCTGCTAAAGAATTGCTAGAGTCAGCAACGCTTCATAGGAACTGCATTTCCTCCTCCTTTTCCTCCCACCACAAATTCCCCCTCATAAGTTAAGAATTAAAGACAGGGATAAAGAAATCTGACCTGAAATATGTGTTGCAGCAACAATGGCAAGCAACCAAGAGCATTAACAATAATTTCCAATGTAGCTCAAAAGGTTAGATGATTTGTCTTTGAAAAGAGCCAAGTCCGCACGCTTTCACAAGATTAAAATCAGTTTGCTTTTCCTTCTGGACTACTCGCCTCTCCTATTCCTACTCCCCCCAAAAGGTGGAGTAGATGAAGCACATAAACAAATGGTTCTGGAAATTAACTTTCTTAACCAGGAGAAAAGATAGATTTCATTCTGCATTCGTTTTCTTATACTTCATTGTGGTCAGGATTTATTGTGGGTGGTTTCTCTCTCCCTGGAGAAATAACACCTGACTGGTAACATTTCTGACAAACAGAAGCTTAAATCCAGAAAGAATGACCACTGTGCATGATCTTGTGGGGAAAATGCATCCTCTAAATAGAGGTATGATGACCATGCATCCACCCCCTATCTGGGTCATTTCTTGAACCACAGGAAAGACAAGGCCATTTCTCTCTGAAAGTGACCTTAGGAAAATAAGTTATTTCTGCACCCATTTCTTCACTTGTAAAATGAAGATAATAATATGTTGACCATGAGGTCTACATATGAGCTCTTCACATAGTGCCAACCACGGAGTAAACTCTGAGTGACTATGAGCTTTTCTCATCAACGTCACCACCACCCCCTGGACCACCACCGTCCTGAAGCAGCTGCCTGGGCAGGGATAAGGAGCCACCCTCGGGGCTTCTCACGCAAGGCCAAAGTGCCGGCATCTTTATTCCAGCCTGCTTCCATTTCCCCCTTGACCTATCCTGCAGGAGCAAAGCAAGAAGAGAGGGAGTGGGAGATGGGAGGCGTTTTATAATTATGGAGAAATGGCACCTCATTTTGTTTTCCTACAACCGTGTTCAAGAGATGAAATTCTTCAAAACATTCTCTCCAACAAGGGGGCAAAGAAAAGAGCAGAGCTCAGCAAGAGAGAGAGAGAGAGATCCTAAAGTTGGCCAGTCCAGAGAGCAAAACTCATTTGAAATCTTTCTCCCTCCAGTGCTGTTTCCTCCCCCCACGTGGTGTTCCTAGTGAGCCTCCTCATTGAAGCCCAGAATGGAAGGAGAGGGCGCTCTGCTCCGATGACCGTCTTCGGAAGCTCAGGGGCAGCGGGCTGGAGGCCGACGCCGGTGCCTACCTCTCTGTGCGGCAGGCCGGGCTTGTCCTCGACGCGGAGGTTCAGGATGTGCACCTCCTGCGGCAGTGCCGTCGTGCCCCTGCTGGCACAGCCCGCCAAGATGGTGAAGCTCTCCAGCAAGGCCTGGACGGGATGCGAGGCATTGACAGGCGACAGCTCACACCGGGCCCCGGGCTCTGCGCCTGCAGAGGGAATCAAACACGGACCACTCTGAAACGGCAGGTAATTCTGCATCAAAGGGGGCTCTTCTGGGTGGCCAAGGCCCTGCACGCCTACCAGGGGAGTCTGGCCAGAGGCAGAAGTTATGTCCAGGACAGCAAAACAAAACAAATTCTATTTTCCTAAAACCCCAGTGTCTTACATTTCTTTTGGGTGGTTTTGATATGTCTTTCCTTTTTAAAATGCCCTTTTAGGCTCACGAGTTACCAATGTATTCCTCTGCATGAGGAAATCTCCCATTTGACATTTGTATTCTTGTCTCCCTTCCTCCCTTAAAAGAAAATCAGAGATAAACAGAATTGCCTGAAGCCCCAACAATATTATGCATAAATTATATCTACTAGCTAAAAATGTCCCCTAAAAGGTATATGATATAGTCCCTATCTTTGTTTCCCTCTATTAGGAAAAGCTAACAAACTTAAGAACATTACAAGGCGAGATGTAATGAATAGAGACAATTGAGGCCAGAGTTGTACAGCAAAGTGTGAGCCAGATGTCAGAAAATTCCTCCCAGGAGTTCGTTTGTTTTCAATTTGAGCAGAATTTCAAGTAGGGAAAGGAGAATCCTGGTCACACTTGGCTCTTGCTTCCTCAGTCTCCCTTCCTCTAATTCAGGGGTTCTTAATCAGGGGTCTCCAAGGGTCCATGCAAAGATTTCAGGAGGTCCATGAGCTTGGATTGAAAATTCGAAAGAACATTATTCTTGTTGGAACACGTTGGTGTGGGTGTGATTTATTTATTAAATCATGCACAGTATACTGTGGACTTAGTAAGGAGTCTGTGGTTTTCACCTGACTTGGTAAAGGGTTCCATGGAACAAAAAAGGTTAAGAACCCCTGCTCTAATTACTCATGTCTTAATTAAATTCTAAATCCATCCATTGCTCCCCATTCCTACTTCCTGTGGCCCTCCTGGTCTTCTGTCCCTAAGGCAATTGCAGATCTTCCTAAAAGGAGCCAAGGAGCCCCAGGTCTCTCCAAGCCACCTTCATACCAGCAGGGTCCTCCTAACCTACAGTTTATGGCTCAGCTCTAAGCTTGTTCCCAAGGCAAATGCCTGCGCCTCCCACCTCTGCAGACCTACGGGATACAGCCTGAGCTCCTGAAGACGGCACACAGGCCTTCTTACCTCTCTCGCCAAACACCAGCTTGCTTAAAGGTCTCCAAACATACCATGATGTTTTTCAACCCCACATCTTTACTCAAGCTCCTCCCTTTGCCCAAAGTCCCCTTCCACTCTAATTCCACACGCACAGCAAACATCCCATCCCTCCAGCTGAGGGAGACGCCCTTGCATACACCCGACTTTGCCGCTTAAGCGTGACCTCCCAGAGGGCTGTGAATTACTCATCTTTGTGTCCTCAGCACCCAGCACAGTGCCTGGCACAGAGCGTATAATAGGTGTGAAATGATTAAATGAATCATTCAACTGAAACGAAAGCTCGCCCACTCTCCAATTTAGTAGTTCGGGACCATTCTGAAGCATTAGATTTGGCACTAAGAAACCAATATGGGAAATAGCTGAGGAGACCGGGACTCGAACAGTGTCCGCTGACCCCTAGCCTTCCAAATGGAACCCAGACGTGATTGCACGCCATTTAGATTTTCCCAACTTCTGCCTAATAGAGATATTCTCCAAGATTGCAGGCCTGGACTAAACTATAAACACAGTTCAGAACCAGCCTCTAATCCTGCACCACCACTGCCATACCATAAGCAGACGCCCTGCCTGGTGTGCCAAGTCTATTTCAGGACTGACAAATTATCTAGGCCGATAATAGCTATCTGGCCAGAAATGAAGTACGTGCCTTCTCAAATAATCACTGCCAACCTCTATATTGCTTTCTGAGAAAGCATGAGGTGGTGAAGGAAGATGTCATAGCAGCAAGGGCCGGAGGTACTGAACACTCCAATTCCCTGAAGTTCCCCCCACACCCCACCCCAGCCCTGCACCCCCCCTGTGCAGGGCGAACAGTATGAGCAGGTGCTCCCCCTGCTGCTCTCCCTCCAGCCGCTCACCAGCTGCAGTGAGATGTCTGGTGTATTTCACACTCCAGAGCTGCAGAGAATGTCCTACTCAATTCTGGGAACACACACAGGCTCTGGCTACCCTCGCTGGAAAACCCTTCGTAGGTTCTTGCCATGAATTTGCAGTTATCAGAGATTAAGCACAAATAAAAATACTGTTCATTTCCATTTTTATATGTGTGTAAGGCTGTGACTGGATTGCAGTTCAGACCAACACACATCTGCAAAAAAAGCCTGGTGATCTGCTTGACTTGTCCTCCTCATGATGCCAACATCACCCATCAAGAGCTCCCCTAAATCACCACACTGCTCACCTGCAGGCTGAGGCAGGTTTGAAAACGCCCTGGAACCAAACCAGAGGAAAGTACCTTACCCAAAGCCTGAGGGAGCAGAGGGGGGACATCCTCAGTCTGAGGAAGGCGCTCCTTGCCTGACTGTTGTCCTCTGTCCTGCCAGCGGCTGGACAGGGCAGAACCCCCTCTTTATGTGCTGTAGCTCTAGACACGAGTTACACAAGCCAGTCCAAGGTCAAAAAGAAGAGAAACATGCTCTGATCCAGTGATGGAGAGATGTCTCTTAACAGAGACCCCATGGGGACAATATTGAAACGCACTCCATAGACAGTGACCTTGACTATCACACATGAGGTATCTGGTTTTGGAGCTTCCCTATAGAATTTCTCCTCTGAGTTTGTTTTTTTTTTTTTAAAGATTTATTTATTTACTTCTCTCCCCTTCCCCCCCCCCACCCCAGTTGTCTGTTCTCTGTGTCCATTTGCTGAATCTTCTTCTTTGTCCACTTCTGTTGTTGTCAGTGGTACAGGAATCTGTGTTTCTTTTTGTTGTGTCATCTTGTTGTGTCAGCTTTCCCTGTTTGCGGCACCATTCCTGGGCAGGCTGTACTTTCTTTCGTGCTGGTGGCTCTCCTTATGGGGCGCACTCCTTGCGCGTGGGGCTCCCCTACTCGGGGACACCCCTGCATGGCACGGCACTCCTTGCGCGCATCAGCACTGCACATGGGCCAGCTCTACACGGGTCAAGGAGGCCCGGGGTTTGAACCGCAGACCTCCCATGTGGTAGACGGACGCCCTAACCACTGGGCCACGTCCCCTCCTCCTCTGAGTTATTAAACCATCAGTAAGCCAAAAAGACACACACAAATCAAAGAGGATCCATCCCCATTCTCAAGAGTAGATTAGAAATGGTGCCTACAACAGTGTGTTCTAGTAAAAATAATAAAAGAAATTGCTCCCATTTATTAAATATTCACTATGGGCTGGGCAGTGCCAGGTGCTGTACATCCTTCCACCACCACCACAATGAGGTAAGTAGTTATCATCATCTCAAAGAAAAGGAAAACAAACTCAATGAATTTAAGTCACTGTTCCAAGGTCCACGGACTCACGATCACTCGCGGGGCCCTCTTTTAGTAGGCGGGGTCTGCTAGTGCAGGGTCAGTGCTCACTCCCTGGGCCGCTCTGCACACACTCCTGTGAGAATCTAGGCCTCCTGCAGCACTCTATCCTCTCTTCATAGATTATCTCAAACACTTCCATGGTTCAATTACCATTTGAAGAAACCCCCAAACCTACAGGTCCAGCTCAGACATCTTTTTCTCAGCTCCATGCCCAAATAGCCAATGCTTCTTCAACCTCTCCTCTTACTTGTCTCATAGACGTCCAATCTCAACATGTGGAACTCAGGATCTTCACCCCTCAATCCTGTTGTTCCCCCTTCATTCCCTCCCTCAGTAAATGGTACCAGCACCCACCCAACTACATCTGGCAGAATTCTGGGGGTTTTCCCAACATCTCCAGTTCTCTCCCCCTCATCCAATGAATTACCAGTCTAGCCTCTCAATTTTGTCCTCTTCTCTCCATCTCCACTGCTACCACCATCTCTCTCACCCTGGCTACTCCAAAGAACCTAATTTTTGTCTCTACCAGAGCAGTCCCTCCACAGCAGCCAAATTAATCTTCTAAAATACATAAATCTGGGAAGTGGACTTGGCCCAGTGGTTAGGGCGTCTGCCTACCACATGGGAGGTCCGTGGTTCAAATCTCGGGCCTCCTTGACCCGTGTGGAGCTGGCCCATGCGCAGTGCTGATGTGCGTAAGGAGTGCCATGCCACGCAGGGGTGTCCCCCGCGTAGGGGAGCCCCACGTGCAAGGAGTGCGCCCCATAAGGAGAGCCACCCAGCGCTAAAGAAAGTGCACCCTGCCCAAGAATGGTGCCACACACACGGAGAGCTGACACAACAAGATGATGCAACAAAAAGAAACACAGATTTCCGGTGCCGCTGACAATAACAGAAGCGGACAAAGATGACGACGCAGCAAATAGACACTGAGAACAGACAACTGGGGCGGGGAAAGGGGAGAGAAATAAATAAATAAATCTTTTAAAAAAAAAAAGATACATAAATCTGATCATGACTCTCCCTGCCTTACTGATCTCTCACTGTTCTCCAGACGAAGCCCAAAATCAATCATGAGATAAAGGGAATGGCACCTGTGGGTTTCTAAGAATCAAATCCCAGCTGGGGCTTTCCCCAGCCTGTTTTTCTCCTCACTTCCTAAACACCCTCTGGTGATGGGCCTCTCTCCAGGTGCCGCAGCAATCCCCCCCCCCCCTCCTCAGAACTCCCCAACCCCAACCTCATTCCTGCCACACGAGGGGCCAGGCCCAAGCCTTCCTGCCCCTCTCTGTCAGCCACAGTCTATCCACATTAACCCATCTCCCATCCTTCCCCTTCAGCCTCACAGTGGTTCCATAATCTGTCCACGCACTGCCAGACACATCTGTAGAACAGGCGTCCGCCTGGCAACCGTGTGCTGCACTCCACAGGCTCTACCACACACGCCTCAGGTAATAAGGTGGCTCTGATTCTGGGTTGACCACCACAGGGCCTATGGGCAGCACCTCGCAGCCACATAGGCTCGGAAAACAGGAAAACATGCTCTGAAACCCTGTCTGACTCATCCGCTAACTTTTGTGGTAATCCGTGAGCAGTGGAGCTGTTAGTTTAGACCTTCGCTGACTGCCTCAGAAGGCTGGAAGGTTCGCTTGTGGCTACTGCTTTAAGTCCTCAGGCCTCTCGATCCCTACACTATCTCCTCCCGGCAGTCAAGAGGCAAATGAGCAACATGCTCAGGTGATGATCCCAGTCAGCACAGCAAAAGCTACTTCACCACTAACAAAGGCACGGATGCTAAGTCAAGAAACACTGGCTGAAAGCACCAGTCATAGGCACACACTCTTGTTAACCAGGGGCCGCACTTCATATTAAAAGGCATTTTCCAGAGACTTTATCTGAAGCATCACAGAAACGCTGTAAAGAAGTTAGAACAGAAATTATTCCCATTATACTCATGGGAAGCTCGAGCACAAATAAGTTAAATGAACCGTTGCAAGTCACAGAGCAAGAGGCACATTTGGGTGAAGAGCTTCTGGCAGTAACGCACATACAAATTCACTTCCAGAGACATTCCTCACTGTTGCCTCCCAATTTGACTATTTCTCTTTATTCTTGGTATCTAGTTGATGCCCTGTCCAGGTTTCTTGGGGGGTAATTCC
Source organism: Dasypus novemcinctus (assembly GCF_030445035.2). NCBI lineage: Eukaryota > Metazoa > Chordata > Mammalia > Cingulata > Dasypodidae > Dasypus > Dasypus novemcinctus. Next base: position 34,369,017 of record NC_080681.1, on the reverse strand, counting down.
CAAAGACGTTTACCTTTCCTTTGGCCTTAAAGTCTGAGTGTATCCTTTTCCATTGGATACTCAAGTAATATGACCTCCTCAAAACTTTAGTGGGGGCTGTGTTATATTTTCACTGGCCTGCTTCCTCCCGACCTGAAATCAGGCTCTGTTTCCTCTTGGGCACACCCTCCTCCCAGGACAAAGTCATGGCTCCTATTTACCCACAAGGTGCTACTCGTATTGATTAAGAACATTTACTGACCTGGAAGACAGCTCAGTCAAGTAAACCTGTGGTAAGCAGCTCACCAGGGGGCCCAGAGCAGGGCCACCACGCCTGCCTCCTCCACCCAGCAGGGCCTGTCCAAGCCTGTCAGCAGCTGGACTGCCTGAGGCAACTGGGTGAGGTGAAGTGCCAGGGTTTAACTCCTTGTGTATATGGTTACCGTTCTCTGCACCTTCTCTGAGCCACATACTTTTTCTACCTAGCTTCTAATCTTCATGACATCACTGTAGAACTTGCCAAAAGTCACACACCACCAATAAGTAGTAGGGAAGGATTTGAACCTGGGTCTCTCACATATCAAGCCCAGGCTCTTCCATGACAAGGTACTGCCTGCTTCTGTGCTGCACTTTCCAATCTTTCGTCTCAGGACATGGTGAACAGACTTATGGGCCAAACATAGCCATTAATGTACTTGTGAAAGAAAAAATGATAACTGCTTGGTTCACACTTGGAGGAGCCTTTTGGTTGACTTAAATTTAAAAAAGACATCATAAAGAGAAAGCATCCAGCTTCTATCTCAATTTAGCAAATGTTTTCTCTGTTTGTTTGGTTGGTTGCTTTTTTCACTAGGTTTGCTTATCTGGGCACATAGGAAAGGTTCCTGAGCTCTAGCTTTAATATCATTGTCTAAATTCCCAGTTCCACTTAAAGGGAAAAATGCAAATGGACTCACCCTTTCATTATGTCCTTTAGCGGCAACACAACATTCCAAGCTTTCCAAGCTCGGCTGCAGAACCCCCACATCCACACTGGCTACAGGCCAGCTCAGAAATTTGAGAGAACACAGACAAAGCACTTGGGAACAGATGCATTTGCTGCACACACATTAAATTTAATCTGTCCCAAAAGAAATTATTAATATCACACCTTGTGCAATACAGAGTTAAATATTTGGGCAGGGAGTATTGTTTGGGGAAATGTATAGTAAGTTTCACATGTAATAAATGTGATCCCTAAGCATTCTAAATACCAATGCATACCAAGTTGACACAAACATCTGGTACCTATTCCATTTAATTTCCAACACGCCAATTCCCCCTATCACCCAGGGTACTAATGAGAAGCGTGCGTTCAGCTGTAATAAAAATGGTAAAGATGCAGAGGGACTCAAGGGGTAACATTATAGCCTGGGACCAAGACATTACAGTGGGGGGATTTTATTCCCAAAAAAACTATTGGCTAATAGGGTTTCCACAGGGAATTCAGCAATGTTGTCAGCTGCAAAGAGGGACAAACTCCCACAGATTGTGGGACTGGGCACTGCAGGATCTATTCTGTCCTTGAGTTGAAAATCCTTTCTAGCCCCACGGGATGAGACAATCTGTAAGAAAGGGCACCCAAGATGATTTCTCAGCCAATAGCATAGCCAGGCTCTAAGTCTGAGCATTCCGAGGAGGAATGTTACAAACACTGGGATATGGTACAAAAAGAAAACTCCAGGAAAAAAACACCGGGAAGGCTCAGAGCTCCCCAACGCCTGAAGCGTACACACCATATGCTTATGTTTGTGAGCCTCAAATTACAACTCATTGGATTTCCATCAGCGATGGAGCTGAAGAACATACCACCATTAAAATCCAAGAGTCCTTCTACTAAAGCCCCCGACCTGGGCTATTCAACAGTAAAACTTGGCATAAAGGCTAAAGGTGATCTGTCCCTGGCAGGAGAAAGATAGGCGAGTCCTCAAACCCATAATACGAATTTCTCAGAAAGAAACAGATTTTTCTATAGCTTAACTCCTTAGGCATATCTAAATTTCTTGGAAGAAATTCCGTCTTCCAAGAGAGTATCTAAATCCAAACCTTCCTCTTGACAAACCAAGAAGTTAACCGCCCACTCATTGGGCCCAAACCCCAACATATATATTTGTATACTGTTGTGCTGAAATTGTTGAAATCATGGTACAACCATGTTGAATTTCTCATCTTCAAATTGTGTTTTTAAACATTCAAAAGCAAACAAAGGGCAGAGCTTCTCTAAGAATACAAATTCTTAAAGTGGTGGGAAATGCCATACTATAAATGCAAGATGCCACTCTGCAAACTAGAAGTGGCAACAGAGAGGTTTTATGCAGCTCTGTGAGAAAATGATGTCTTTTTGTATTTTCTATGACCTGAAGAAAAAAGCATAGGGGCATATCCCCACTGGACATAGAAGAGAGGAACACTGGCCACTAGTGTGCTCTCCCTTCACCTTCATTGGGTTTAAAATCCCAATCTGCCACTTACTAGGTGTCTGACCTTGTTTCTAGGCTTCCCATAATCTCTCTCTCTCTCTCTCTGACTTGTATATCAAATGAGACACTATAAAGAGAGTGCTTTACAAATGTAAAATAATATTAAAGCCATAAAGTCCCCTGCTAGGGGACAGTCAGGGGGGACTAAATTAATGAAAACATCTTTTCTAGTTGAAAAGTATTTTCTTTATGTGCTTTTGGAATGATTACTATAATATCTAAGATAAGATGATCTTATACTACTCCCTAGCCATTACTCCCCCAAAAATTATTTCTAAGAATGGCATTGGGGTGTTTTAAAACAAAACTATATACAGTGTCAGAGTAAAAATTCTTGTGTTCTGAGCCCGGTATGGAAGTACAACTCCCAAAGTCAGAGCAGGCCATGTTTCTGCCTCTGGGAAATTCCAATAATCTGGAAAGAGAATAATTTGGCGCCTCCTTGGCCAACTTTCTTCTTGTTTGCTTTCAGTCTATAAAATGGAGCACGGAGCACCTGTCCCTGTTCTTCTGACAAGACCTGAAGGGCACTGGAGTTGACATGGACACAGTAACAGTATTCTTCATGCGGAGGTCAGAATCTATGGGGCCTTATTGCTTATATGGCTCAGCACAGAGAGAAGAACACATCTGAAGATGCAGAGAATGTGAATTTGAGAGACACAAAATAACTGAAAGTCAGTACATGTCCTTCATTTAAAAGAAAATCTTTAGTCATTGTGGATTCAAAAATGTAAGCTCAATTTAGCTACATAATAAAAGTATAAATTAATCCCTATTAATGCTCTATCTTATGGCATAATTGTCTTTCTCATCCTCACACTGAGATGAGACTTGCAGGGTCAGAAAGCGCTTCCTGTTGACTCAGAGGGGTGGTAAGGGGTGGCGACAGCAAATCAGTTCATCTCCAGACCTAAGATATTCACTCAACTCTAAGTTTCTCTTTTTCACCCCAGCAAAATAGTGTCTACCAAAAGAGAAAGAGCCGGTAGGCACAGAGGTAAGAGTAAGTAGAAGGCTGGAGCTGCAGCACTGCGCACACACTTTTGGGGCTGGTTAGCCTTCAGTTAGGGCGGGCACAGAGGGTTGGGGCAGCGAGTTAAGTGGCAAGACATGAGGCTGTTAAGTGGGGAATAGTCAGGGAGGGACGGAAGGGGAAAACCACAACTGCTAGGGAGTTCGATCATAGCCTGTAACCACTGGTCCTGATTACAGATAGCAGACAAGAGATTAAAAAGGAAAATCTACAAACTTTTGGATTGGCCATGCAAAAATATTACTAATTGCAGCCATGTGTACAGACTGGGCCAAGAGTTGAAATACAGTTAGTTTAAGGATTTTACATATAATCAAGGCACTCAACAACTGGTTGTTAAAGGAATGAAGAAAATGCTTAAGGAATGCCAAAGTACCAAGTACCACTGTATACATCAAATCCAATTACAGTACCAAAGTATACTCCTTCTTCTTAAACTAGTTCCTTCCTCTTCAAGCAAACTAGCTTGCTCGCTGATTAGGTGCTGCTGTCCTCCCTTAGGAGGGAAACTGAGAGCTGATGGTTTGAAGAAAAGTCTATAAACTCCTGGCCACTAGTGTTCTCTCACTCCTTTTACATCCAAGCCAAAAGGCTCTGGAGAATCTGCAGAACTGCTATTTCCAAGCACACAGCAGTTATTATGGGCCAATCACACAGCACCATCAACAGATCTATTAATGTAGACTGGGGGAACGCTGGGCCTTAGGATGACAGAAGGATTGTGCCCAGCTAAGTAGCTCTGTACCAGAACCACATTTTTGCAACTGATTAAACTCAGAAGAGCTTTAAAGCTGTTATGCCTACCATATATTTCCTTCAGAGCAAGTATCACCATTTTCAGTTATAAATCTATCATCTCACTTATTTGGCCATGTGTTTTTGTCTCCTCTACTTGGCTGGAAACTCCATGAGGACACGGACCGTGTTTCTTTGACTTATCCACTGTTGGCACAGTGCCTGGCATGTGGCAGGTGTTCATAAATGCATGTTGAGTGATGAATACATCAGTCAGTCAAGCAACCAAAATCCAAACAGCTATTTTTCTGTGGATCAAAGAGGTTTGTGTCTCAGCCCTGCCCTGGGGCAGCTACTTCACTTCCACAATGGGAATAAATCTTAATATTACCATGAGCATTATTACATACTTCCAACTATAGGGTAGGGGTATGGTCTGGAAAAATGCTTTTTAATCGTCTCACATTCCTTGTGCGTTAGGAATCAGACAGTTCAGGCTGCAAAGAACCTTGGATGACATGTAGTTCAATGCCTTCACTGTTACGCAGAAGGATTAAGAGACATCCACAGTGGCACAAACCTAGTTGGGAAAAGGCCCTCTCTTCCAGATCTTTCCAATTTTTCAGGCAAGTTCTGCCTCAGCTTCTGGTCCTAAAGATACAAAATTAATGTACCAGCACAGACCTAGTTTTAGTGGGCTTTACCCCTATAAATTCCTGATCTACCCAAAATGCCATGCCTTATATATTCCTATGTTTATTATTTATATACTTAACTATTTCTAGAAAGGAAATTGAAGGTCTTGTAATTAAAAATAAACAAAAAACAGACCCAGAAAACCATTTCAGCTGCCAATCAACTACAGGGTGACTGTGGGCAGAAGAAAAATCTTATAAAAGAACCTAGCTACAGGAAACTACAGTATTTGATTACCAAAGTCATCTCTGAGAGCTTCCTAGTAGCTAAAGTAAATGAGAAAATATGATGCCTTTTTAGTTGATAAAAAGGAAGCATATCAGCTCTTGGCCAAGAAAATATTTTCCCTACATCTGAATATATGATGAGATCTATTATACTGCAAGGGTTAGTCATTTTAAGAGTGATTTTACAGAAAACACAGGCACATACTTTTTTTATATGGCCTTATTTAAAATATAAGGAATAATGTCCTGAGTGTATTTCATTCAGACTTCCAGGCATTCTCCATAGTATGCAAGAAAATTCCTTTTCTAGAACTGCAAGAGTTTTCTTTCACTTTTCAAACCAATAATTTGCATTAACCAATGTATAAAGACAAGAAACCACTGACATCAGTTGACTAAAGGCATTTTGGGAATTCTGTAGTCTCAATTTTTTAAAACACATCATGAAATAAATCAAAAGTTTGGGAATTCTGTGGTACTGGGTCAACAAGAAACTTCTGAAAGGATAAAATTTAAACAGGTTATCATTTTAATAAAAGGCTAAAAGGGAAATACAATTCGTTCAAATTATATTTAATCTAAAGATGAATATAAGATAAATTACTGCCCTGCTTTTTAATGAACTCTCCTTTCTAAGGTTAAAAAAAATTTTTAAACTGGGATAAATGAGATACCTGCTCTGAAAAAAACATCTACTGAGCATGCTCATGACAAAACTTCACACACAGTAAAGTACTGTAAAACACACATCTGTATCTGACAAAGCCACCTTTCAAAACAGATGTATCATATGATGTTTCAAAGCTGAACTTTTTTTTTCTTTCTTTCTTTTTTTTTTTTTTTTTTTTTTTGAAGTTTTTCACATTTAGTCAAAGCAATTTCTGTTTTTCTGAAATCTGTGTATGTTATTTTGGGGAAAACTTTTCCTCAGTGTTTTTCCACTCTGGATCAACTAACTCCTCTCTTTTCCTCCCATGTGAACCTTCAGAAACCACTCTGCCAGAGGGAATTCACCTTTTCTCACATGGAGACAAGCTATACGACTTTTAAACGGTCAACCTGAAAATAAAATCCTTCGCATGCCAAATCCTAAAACAAAAAAGAATTGTTTCAAAATTTGCACGGAAAAATCTACCAAAGCTACAATAACCCATTACTTAATGGAGTAGTTAATTCCTACTATCAGCAGTTCATATCATACTCCCTTATTCCCACCTTACTTCAAATGGCCCAAAGAATTGTCTTACTACGACACAGTAATGGTTCATTTATTCAGTATTGACTGGTAATATGATATTCCATATAAGTAAATTTTTAAAATAACTAAGGCTTTATTCCTTTTCAGAAAAAAAGTGACATTAGTTATTTTTAAGAGAACTCTACCTAAATTGTTTTCTATCCTAATTACTTCCTGACCATCTTAAATGTTGAGCATGCCGAATATCAGCTATATTCTTTTCTTGAGGAGGTAAGTCATCATTATGAATCCTAATTACAGTTTATTAAAGCTTGATACAGCATTCCAACTTTATCTCCATACCAAATGGTCCCATATTCCCATGTCTTGAGTGCATACTTTCTATACTTTTGTTTTTCTAAACTCTGGCTGCAGAGCTCAAGCAGCCCTCCCATCACACGCCATCTTTTGCAGTCTTTTACGCTCAGTTCTAAGTTAGCAAGCTCTGGGTGAGAGCTAGAAGGTGGCTGCCCATCCCACTTACAGAGCACCATACCTGGACTTCCTGACAGCTACCTTCATGACTGTGCTCCGACGCATGAAGTGGCTATCAAACTGAAACTGTGTAATATTAGTGACATCAACCATTCAAATCTTATTTTAATGGCAGACATCAAAGAAAATGATGTTTAGGTGCTAAGGGGGACATGCTGAACATTTAATTCACGCTAAACCTGTGCTAAAAGCCTCCTCCGGCTTGAGGTTTCAAGCATCTTAGGAATTCTATCTTTTCAAGAGAAGAAACCGAATGCACGACTAGATCTGATCAGGTTCTCATGGTGTCCTTTCTTAATTTTCAGTAGGAAAAGATCCTTAATCTGCACATTCCAGGTAACAATTTTAACATCATTTGTAAATTCTTCCACTCTAGTTCCTCAGCTATATTCACCCTTCCTTTCCACGTCCCTGCTCACATCAGTGCTATCGGCACCGCCACACAGATCAAACCCCTACCCATGTCCCTGTCGTGGTACAAATAATAGATACACCACATACAGAGTCCAGGGTAGGCTGCAGGCTAAGGCATATGCTGAAGACTGTGACAATTTCTCAGTCTCAAGAAGACTCACCTTTTTAAAAGCTCTTTTACAAAATGAAATATAGTCTCTCCACCCCACCCCCTAGAGATAGTTCATAATTTATCCTAGATTTCAAACTTTTCTTACAATATAAAGTATAGGAAATTGCATGAAAACAATGAATGGAAGTGTACTTTTTTTTTTTTATCAAACAAGAACAGGAAACTTTCAGTAGTTTATGGTAAAACTACATTTTTGAGCCAAAGAAGACAAAAAAAAAAAAAAAAAAATCATGCTCTTTCTACTCCTAACTTTCTACCCTCCCCCTTCCAAAACATACACCAAATGTAGAACTGACATCCATGAAACAAAAATCAACAAGAAAAAAATATTTACAGACTTCAAAAATATATTTCACCAAACTACTTAATGAACCTCCTCTTCAAATAGGCATACACCTACTTCTATTATTGTATACCAAAATGAGTCATAAGAAAGCTTTGGAATATTAAAGACAGTAAGTGTAGAAATTCCAGAAGATATAAAAACTATTTTCAGGGACATCAAACACAACTACACTTAGTTTTCTTGCTAAATGCATAGGAATGAATAAAACAATAAATGAAACAGGCACCCGCAAAAGGAGGCATGTATCTGACTGCAGTTCTACATTAGGTCTCCCAAATTTATTGTTTCCTCCACACAAGAGAAATGATTTCCTTAAAGTTAACCCCCAGCACTCCCCAAACTGTACAAACCTCTACTACACTATGAGCAGATTAAGGAATTCGCAACAGAATTCACAACAACTGACACAGAGGAGGGGCTCCATTTATGTTATAGAAAAGGGGAGAGATTTAATTCCCACTCATCTGAGTCTCAGTCCAGCGCTGACTGAGTCCAGCTGTCAAGGATAGAGCTCCAAGTCCACTCATGATATATCTCTTTTTGCACCTCATTTTGTCTCATCTTTTAAAAAAGGGATAATACGTGTCCTACCTAATCCCCAGGGTCCTTATGAAAACAAATGAGATCATGCACTTAAAAGTTTCTTTTTAATTAAATTCACACATTCTATACAAATAGCAAGACATTACTGATATTGATCGCCAATAAACATATGAAAAATAAATAGATAAGAACCTCCTTTCTCCTCACCCCCCCCTGCCACCCCCATCCCCCCACCCCCCACCCCCCCCACCACCCCCACCCCACCCCCCCCACCCCCCCACCCCCCGCCTAAAAAGAACCCAAGACAGACCAGTACAAACCGCAGGAGCACAGAAGAAAAGAGGGCTGAACTTGGAGTCGGAAGACCTGATTTCCACTCTGCCACTTACCAGCTGCTTCAACTGGGACACCGCTCTTCGTTTCCTCACCTATAAACTGGACTAATACTACCTACCTTGCCAAAATTAACTATAATAATAGCAAAAAAAAAACCCTCTATAAACTTAAAAGTGAGGTGCCTATTAAGAGATGAATGAATTAGATTCACCTAACAAAAAATGTGGACTTTAATCTTAATGGCTTGTGTTATAAAATCAACTGGTAAGAAGCTGGCAGTTAGCCCCTTCTTGGCTGGCATATTAATTACCTAAAGAAACAGGTGTTTCAGAAATCAGAACTCTGAGCAAAAAGCTGTAGATCAGAACCCCTTTGAGTCTACTTAAACTTGTGAATTAAAATATTGGGTCAGATTTTCTCCATTACTGGTTAAGGTAAAGGTGTGCAAAGCCTAACGCTAAATGTGGATGCCCAGCATTCCAGAATAAACAGCAGCTCATCGTGAAAGCAACAGAAGGAGGGAAAGAGGAGAAAATGGAGCAACAAACCAAAATTTAGATTGGTTGGTCAGTCCCTTAGAAATTAAAAAAAAACAAAAGTAAAGGGGGAGGCAGGAGGGGGGAGGCGGGGGCCTTTTTCAAAGTTCAGCTCAAGGCGGAATTCCTTTCAGAGAATGACCAGAGGCCACAGTCGGTATCTGCAAAACACTTGAAATCCGAGGCTGATCTTTGCAAAAATATTTAACATAGATTCTCAAAACACGTGTTTTTCTTTCGTTCTACTCATTTTTCTGTTATTTTTCATTCTTAACACTTGCGCTTACCATTCCTGCTTTCTCATCCACAGTAAGCAAAAACGGATAAAGTCGGACTGAACAGTCATTACAAAACATATTTTTATGTCTATTCTATGTATTTTTATTGGATGCTTCCCTTTTTAAATTATGAGTGAACAACAAATATACATACAACTAACAATCAACAAAACGGCTGGTGCACAGCTACAGTGTCAAACCAGTCCTGGTTCTCCAGATTAGCAAATATTCACAAAGCAGAGGGCACCACCTGTTTAAATTGTGGGGTCCCTTCCATCTTTATGAGACTGTATTTTGAAAATCACTAGAGCCCGCGGTTCCCATCTATTGGGCTCAACTGAAACTTTAGACTACTGCTATAAATGTTAACATTCAAGTATAATCTTACCTAGTGGGAATATAGCAAAAGTGAAATGAAGCATTAAGAAATTAAATTACATGCATTCTTTTATATCCCTTTACATAAGCAGGACAAAATGTACTTATTTTACCTTTTTCCCCTTAAATCAATATAGGATTTAGGCTACATTAAGATATGGCTATTTTCTATTACTTCCCAAATAATGGATATTCTTATTAAAGAAAACATCTTCATGCCACCAGATATGTATTCATTTTTACCCAGGGTACTTTATCATTTATCATATCTGCAACTATAAATTTGACAGAATCAAACCGTGATCCTAGGTAGTGAGAATTACTGGCCTAGCTGAAAACACAAGAACCCAGGATACCGTCTCTTATTAAGCATTTGCTTTAAAATAAGAGCAGTAATTTTTTTTTTTAGATTTTTTTTTTTTAATTTCCCTTTACTCCCTGTTGTTAGCTCTCTGTGTCCATTCACTGTGTGTTCTTCTGTGTCCGCTGGCATTCCTGTCATGCGGCACTGGGAAACTGTCACTTTTTTCGTTGCATCATCTTGCTGCATCAGCTCTTCATGTGTGCGGTGCCACTCCTGGGCGGGCTGCGCTTTTTTCATGCAGGGCAGCTTTCCTTGCGGAGCACACTCCTTGCGTGTGGGGCTCCCCTACGCGGGCGACACCCCTGCGTGGCACGGCACTCCTTGCGTGCATCAGCACTGCACGTGGGCCAGCTCATACACAGGTTAGAAGTTCCTGAGTATCGAACCCTAGACCCTCCATATGGTAGGCGGACACTCTATCAGTTGAGCCATAACCACTTCCCAACAGCAATAACTTTTAATTCAATTTTAGGCTTTGGAATCTCTCTCTGGGATAATCAGCAAAAGCTATGGTGAGATCTAATGCCAGTAAGCATTAATCTGTTAATGTTCATCTCTAGCCATCTGACAATATTTTTACAAACAAAGCATCATAAAGAACATGTTGTTCAAAAGGCACAGAAATTGTGCTTTCCAAGGTCCATATCTGACAGTCTTTAGAAGGGGACTGCAGATATCAGTGTAATGAATGAGACATAAACCCCTCCTCAGGACAAGGTCAGTTGCATAAGAACCCTCAGACCTTGGCAAAGTACTCAAAGGTTCAGACAAATGGGAACCACAACAAGTATTTGTTTTCTATTTCTTTCAAATCTGGGTATTTTAAATCACCCCCTTGATTTTCAAACAGGAAACGATGCAAATGTTTAAGTTACGACAGTCATCTTCCTCCCACCGCTTTCAAGTGCGCCATAAAGCAGTCCCTGGGGACACCAACCTTAAACTGCCTTGGCCTGGCAGGACAAATGTTGCCCTATGTATTCCAGCAAGTCCATGAACACTTTGAAGGTCAAACAAAATAGAGATTATTTCCAATCAGAAAGGAAGTCTGTGCTTTCTGGAAAGCACCCCCAGCTCAGCCTTGACTTTGTGGGCTTTGAGGGAAGCAAACCAAGAACTGGGAACAGCCTTCATCTTTAATCAGTACTTTCTGAAGGATGCTGATAAGGGGGAGAAGGGGGGGGGGAATCTCAATGTACTTGATGTTAATTAGCTCTTCTTTTCACAGACATAGATCCAGATGCTTAAAACACTAATATTGTCACTAAAAAAACTTCAGTTTAAACTGTAGTATATATGTTTGGATTCCTGCCCCACTCCCCAAAAAGACTCACAACATATTACTTATGATTTTTTCCCCTTATCCCCAAACATGTTTTTACAAGTCCCTCTCATCGTAAACAGTTTCCTAGTAATAATGGTGCCAAAGGAAATGGGAAAATAAGAAAAATGAAACAAACCAAAATAGGAATGATTTTTGATATTTACTTTTCATGAAAGGCAAAAAATCTAATTGTTTTCAGGCACTAGGCATATGACCCAGGAAAATTTGCATGCCTTCCCCACAAAGGTAAGAGTATTTTTTTTTTCTTTCTTTCTTGAGCATGCTGAAACAAAAAGAAATCTAAAGTATCTTTGTGCAGATGAGGAAACTGAGACCCACAGAAATGAAGGGGAGTTGAACTGGGTGGTCGCCACCTACCATAGGGTCCCCATCATGCTTCTCGGGGTCCATCAACAGGCTCCTAATCGTCACCCCCTCTCTCAACATGCTAAAATCCCCCCCCTTTGAAGTTCAACTCAAGGTCTTCTCTAGCTCCTGGAAGCCTCTCCAGTAACTCAGCTAGGATTAACCTTGCCCTTGCCTCTGAATTCTTGCAGCACGCTGGCTCTTCTCTGATGGGCACAGGCCACATAGCACCTGGCTGGAAGCTGAGAGTTGTCTTAATAACTCTCCTGGCGCTTATTTATCTTAAAGTAGGGGAAAGCTTATTTTTTCTTCTTTTTTTTCTTTTTAAAGATTTATTTATTTCTCTTCCCCCCCCCCCCCCCCCAGTTGTCTGCTCTCTGTGTCCATTCGCTGTGTGTTCTTCTGTGACCGCTTCTATCCTTACCAGCGGCACTGGGAATCTGTGTTTCTTTTTGTTGCGTCATCTTGTTGTGTCAGCTCTCTGTGGGCAGCTCTTCTTGGGCAGGCTGCACTTTATTTCACACTGGGCATATCTCCTTAGGGGGCACACTCCTTGCACATGGGGCTCCCCTACGCGGGGGACACCCTGTGTGGCACGGCACTCCTTGCACGTTGGGCTCCCCTACATGGGGGACACCCCTGCATGGCACGGCACTCCTTGCGCGCATCAGCACTGAGCATGGGCCAGCTGCACACGGGTCAAGGAGGCCCGGGGTTTGAACTGTGGACCTCCCATGTGGTAGGAGGACGCCCTAACCACTGGGCCAAGTCTGCTTCCCTTCTTCTTATTAATCCTCCACAGCACCTAGACTAGGGCCTTGTACATACTAAGCATTCAACAAATAGTTGTGAAATGGAACTATTTGATTGATTTATGAATAAAAGTACTATTAAGGTTCCACAGTTAGTGAGCAGCAGAAGCAAAACAAAACTCATACTTCATGATAATACAGCAATACAATTTGTCCCACTACCACAACAGAAATCCACAGCTGAGTTTGTATTTATGTGCGTGGTAAGATGTGTTTTGTGCATATGTACGCCAACCGAGCAAAGAGAGGTGAGATTTCTCACCAAAACCTCACAACCAAGCAAACAGCTGTGAGATTTCTCACCAAAACTAAGCAAAGAGCAGTGAGACTTCTCACCATCAGTGTTTCATTTTTTTTAAGTATGTCACCACAGCCCTAGCTGCTATGTTTTCACTCTTCACTATTAAAACATTTTAACTGAATCATTTCCCCTTTTTCCAGGCTTTTTTTTTTTTTTTTTTTAAGTAACATTTAGGACAGCGGGAAACTGCTGAGCTGAGGCACAAAGAAAAGCTGACTCTGCACATGCCTCATTGTTTTCTATTTTCATTCTAGCACAGTTGTGGCTGGAAACCAGCGTTTAGGATTCCCAGTGGACCTGCTGTCCCCCGTGTTTTCAAACCTCACACTTTATACACTGCTCAGAGAGGTGTGACTAAATGGAGTATGTTCCATAGGGATTCTAAGTGGGGCTAATATGTATCATATATCTTTAGGGAAGTAACCAAAATATGTATTTAGGGTAAGGGGTGGGGCAAGAACCAAGAGAGTATTCAGAGATGTACAAGTGGGGCCTTTTGTGTATGCGTTTGGGGGTAGGAGGTTTGATGCAAACATGATATGCTGCTTTCAACTTTTATAGACATACTGCATCACCATATACTCGAGTACACATCTGTGAAAAAGGCTGACAAATTATAAGAATATCATTTACTCTATTAAGTATTTTTCAGATTTTCTTAGCTTCTTTCCTCAAATATATGTGGTGACTTACTTTTAATTTTTAGATTATTTTATGGCCAACAGGATCATCCTACAATCCATGTGCACAAGCCATTTTGACACAAAGTAGAAAAGACTCCGCTTTCCAAACTGCTCAAATTGTGCCTTTCAGAGGAAAGGCTGCCCCCACCTACTTCAGGGAACCCACAAACGCAGGGTCCAGGAAGCACTCAGAAACAACCCTTAACCCCAAGCATCGACTGCACTGCCCCTCCACAGCGCCCATTTCTCAAAGAGCGAAGTCATCCCCCAAGCTGAAAATTACCCTTTGACCCAAGTAGAAATTAAAACTCAAAGGAAGCTGAGACAATTTATATCCACTCAGAGCTATTCTCCTGTTGGAAGGGGCCTCCAGGAGACCGCTGCATCTAAACATACAGCCTTCCCGGCAGTGATTTATCTATTTTAGTATGATACTAAATCCACGGCTTACAATAGCAGGACATTGCTGTCAGGACACCAAGGTCTCTCATTGTAGCCGCTGTCACAGCCCCCAGGTCGTGAATCACACCTCTGCGCGGATGACAAGTTTAGAGGCTTTGCCCCCACCCCCACCACCAACCCCAATCCCGGCTGCCTGCGCTTCCTTTCTTTACTAGTGCTGTGATTCCGTCATTTCACAGACATTTTACCTTCTTCGACTTCTTAAGAAAAGAATGGACCAGCTTCAGAAGAATGGGGGGAAGAACGCTCAATTGACGATCAGAAGAGGAGGCTTTTAGAAGCTAAGTATACGACTTCATGCAAGTCACAATCTTTCCAAGTAATAGTTTCAGATAAATGGTGACCAATAACGCATTTTACACAGGATTGTTACCAGATTTAAATGAATTAACAGATAAGAAGGTATCTACCACTGTATCAAGCGTTTACTAACCTTTCACCTATCAACAATTACATTGTAATGACCAGTTAAGATTTTCCTAAGCTGAGGTCAAGCAATAACAAAGGGCCAGCTGGAACACGGTGAACATTTTGCAATCCTCCCAGGCGGGTTGGTAGCAAGGGAACTGCCCACCATCTCAAGGTATTAAAGTTTTTCATGCATAGGTGTTAACTGTCACATTATTTACCAGAGAGGAATAACAGAAATAACGTAAATGTTCATCAACAATGGTACATCTGGGGATGCAGATTTGGCTCAACTCATAGAGTGTCCGCCTACTACATGGGAGGTCCAGTGTTCAAACCCAGGGCCTTCTGACCTGTGTGGTGAGCTGGCCCATGCACAGTGCCGATGCTCACAAGGAGTGCCGTGCCATGCAGGGGTGTCCCCCACTTAGGGGAGCCCCACACACCAGTACATCTGTACCATGAAATATATCTGCTACACTTTAAAATAGTGCTATTTGCACTGAAACAGCTTAATGACATATTAAGTTTTTAAAATTGCATATGAATATGCAAAAATACAATTTATTAAACTCCCCAAATTATGTACATATATATATACACATATATATGTATAGAAATGTACAGAAAAAGGGTTGAGGGTGGTGGACTTGGCCAGTGGATAGGGCGTCCGTCTACCAAATGGGAGGTCCGCGGTTCAAACCCCGGGCCTCCTTGACCCGTGTGCAGCTGGCCCATGCACAGTGCTGATACGCGCAAGGAGTGCCGTGCCACGCAGGGGTGACCCCCACGTAGGGGAGCCCCACGCGCAAGGAGTTCGCCCCATAAGGAGAGCTGCCCAGCGCGAAAGAAAGTGCAGCCTGCCCAGGAATGGCACCACCCACATGGAGAGCTGACATAGCAAGATGATGCAACAAAAAGAAACACAGATTCCCGTGCCACTGACAACAACAGAAGCAGACAAAGACGACGCAGCAAATAGACACAGAGAACAGACAACCGGGGTGGGGTGGGGGGGGGGAGGGGAGAGAAATAAATAAATAAATAAAATCTTAAAAAAGAAAAAGGAAAAGGGTTGAATGGAGTAACTCTGTAAACAGTTCTGACCTAGGCGGGGGAGGAGGTGGTGGGTTAGAGCAGGGATGGAGAGTTGAAGGGGAACTTTAACCTTGCTCTCTATCCTTCTACTTTAACTCTCTTGCCATGCAAATGTACTCAAACACAACTCATTTAATTAAAACCAACAGTATTATTTATATAAGCAAAAACTAAAAACACATGCCCTACTTTTTCATATAAATAATTGTGATCAAAACAAAGGTTGGGGGAAACAGATGTGGCTCAAGCAGTTGGGCTCCTCCCGTCTACCATATAGGAGGTCCAGGGTTCGATTTCTGGGCCTCCTGGTGAGGGCAAGCTGGCCCAGGCAGCAAGCTGGCCCACGTGGAGTCCCGGCCCATGTGGGAATGCTTCCCTGCACAGGAGTGTCAGCCGATGCAGAGAGCTGGCGCAGCAAGATGGCACGAGACACAGAGGAGAGAAAAGGAGAAGACGTAGCAGAACAGGGAGTTGGGTGGCACAAGAGAGTAACTGTCTCTCTCCCACTCCAGAAGGTCCCAGGGTCGGTTCCTGGAGCCACCTAATGAGAACACAAGCAGACATAGAAGCACACACAGTGAACGGACACAGAGAGCAGACAACAGGGGGAATGGGAGGGGGGGAGAAATAAAATAAATCTTAAAAAAACAAAAATGTTGGTTGGCTGGTTTCCTACACTGGATATCTTATTTGGGGGCAGGATTGTACGCAGGTCTGAAGAATCCAACAATCCCAGTATCTCTCTAAGCAGCACAGAAGCCCGGTCTACTCCATTTGACTGACAACAGCTCTTTACGTACCTGCAGTCAGTGGTCTGCACACTGGGGTCTTGCCTGGGTTCTGTGTGGTGCTAGAGTAGAAAGGGCCTGGCTTTGAATCCTGGCTCTGTCGTTAATCACTGGAGACTCTCTCTGTTTCCTCACTTGTAAAATGGGGACATAGCTACAGTTTGCAGGGCTGTCACAGGGATTTGATAATGCAGGCAAAGATAAGACATATAGAAGGTACTCAGCAAATGGCAGCTTTTATCATTACTATTATTAACCAGGTAGGTAACTCTATGGGTCTCAGGGTCAATGCTCAACTATAAAATGGGGGCCAATTATTTGATTATTTTGAAAGCTTACAGCTCTATGATTATGTGCTATACGGGAAAGTGACTAGTGCAGCCAGGAGGCTGGAATTAAACAGACCCGACAACCTCCTAGGCAGGGCCTTGGCAATGGTGTCACCATGAACACGTCACAGGCTAAGAGGAAGTGGAGACAAGAAAAGCCTTTTTCTCCCATCTAGAAGACTTCAGAATTGGAACAGATAGATAGATGATAGATGGATAAAAGGAAGGAAGGGAGGAATGGGGATGGAAGGAAGGAAAGAGAGAGAGATTCATATTCTTCTACTGTCAAATAGAAAACATTTTCAAGACCCCCTAGTGCGCGGGGTAGGCAGAGAAGAGCAATGCTATCACCCATTTCAAAACAGGGGAATCTCAGTGTGACCCTTCCCAAATACATCATGTTGCTAGCCTCCTCAATCCTTTGGAATAGAAGCTTGAGTCGAGTCCCTTTAGAATAACCCCTCTGTACAATAATATCTCTGTACATCTAAATTCTCCTTTTACTTTGGGGCTCAGCTAAAATCTTAACTCCTTTAATAACCTTTCCAAATTCTCCCTATTAAAAACTCTCTCTCTGTCTGAATTCCATAGACCTTGTTCTTTTTTTTTTTAGACTTTTTTTAATTTCTCTCCCTACCACCCCTCTCCCCTGCTGCCACCTTTCTGCTTTCTGTGTCCATTTGCTGTGTGTTCTTCTGTGCCTGCTTGTATTCTTGTCAGCGGCACCCAGAATCTGTGTCTCTTTTTGTTGTGTCATCTTGTTGCATCAGCTCTCCGTGTGTGCGCACCATTCCTGGGCATGCTGCGCATTTTTCATGCTGGGTGTCTCTCCTTATGGGACGCACTCCTTGCTCATGGGGCTCCCCTATGCAGGGGACACCCCTACGTGGCACGGCACTCCTTGCACACATCAGCATTGTGCATGGGCCAGCTCATCACACAGGTCAGGAGGCCCAGGGTTTGAACTGTGGACCTCCCGTGTGGTAGGCAGACGCCTATCTGTTGGGCCAAATCCACTTTCCAGACCTTGTTTTTAAACTCTATCAATTTCTACTTTCCAAGACAGATATTTTCATGCCTATTTTATAACCCTTACAGGGCCATAAGCTCCCTCACAAAGCAGAATAATGTCTAATTCAGCTACCCATTCACAAGCATTTACTGAGCACCTACCTAGGTGCTAAGTGCCATGTAAGGTCCTGGAGATAAAGAAACAATAACAAACTCCCTGTCTTCAAGGAGTGCACACTGTAACAGCAAAGACAGGCAAATGAACAATTTCAATAGCCAAGGTGCTATGGCAAAGATAAAAAAGAGGCAAAAAGGTCTAAGAGAGGAGATGATTGAGGTGATCCTTAAGAAATTATAGAACCTATCCAGGCAATAAGAATGGGAAGGGAGAAATCTGTATCAAAATCAATATAGGTACACATACTTTGGAGAACTGGATGGCAGTTTCTTATAAAGCTAAACATACCTTACCATATTACCCAGCAAGTAGCCCCCTATCTATTTACCCAAGAGAAATGAAAACATAATATGTTCACAAAAAGACATGTTTGCAAATGTCTCGGCAACTTTTTTTTGTAACAGTCGAAGGAAACAACTCAAATATCCATCAACAGGTGAATGAATGAACAAATTGGGGTATATCCAAACAAAGGAATATACTCAGCAATGAAAACAATTTGAATACTGATACATGCAACAATGTGGATGACTCTCAAAAACATTTTGCTGAGCAAAAGGAGCAAGACAAGCATCTGCCTATCACATGGGAGGTCCAAGGTTCAAACCCAGAGCCTCCTGACCCGTGTGGTGAGCTGGTCCAAGCACAGTGCTGACACGCGCAAGGAGTGCCATGCCTCGCAGTGGTGTCCCCCACGTAGGGGAGCCCCATGTGCAAGGAGTGCACCCCATAAGGAGAGCCACTCCATGCAGAAAAAGTTCAGCGTGCCCAGGTGTGGTGCTGCACACACAGAGAGCTGACGTGCAAGATGATGCAACAAAAAGAGACACAAATTCACAGTGCCACTGACAAGAATCCAAGCAGACACTGAAGAACACACACAGCAAAGCAGACAATGGGGAGGGGGAAGGGGAGAGAGATAAATTTTTTAAATTAAAAAAATTTTTTAAAAAAGAGTATATGAAATTCTAGAACAGGGAAAACTAATATGTGGTGACAGAAAGCAGATCAGCAATTGTCTGGGGCCAGAGACATTGACCTCAAGGGCCAAAAAGGGATTTGGGGGGGCATAAACTGTACCCTTTGAATGCATGCAATTTATTCTATATAAATTATATCTCAATAAAGCTAACTTAAAAAGAAAAATATATATAGAACAGTGTTTAAGAACTGACGCTGCAGCCAGACTGCCAGCTCTATGATATATTGGCTGTGTAGAAGTTAACCAATAAAAGAGTTATTTAGTATTCGTCCAAGCAGAGGCAACAGCAAAGACCTGGATGTAAGAAAAAATATATGTTAAGTGGAGAAACTTTAAATGATTTCATATTTTTGGAACACAAACTAGGAAGAGCAATGTGGCAAGAGATGAGGCCAGAGGTAAAGAGAAGAGGAGATCACATCTCTGTATATTTTCACACCTAGCAAAGAGCTTCTGGCATGTAACAGATGCCCAATTAAATGTTTAGTCTTTAAAAACTAATGAACAAACAATGACTCATCACTCTATACCCACTAGGATAGTTATCACCAAAAGGCAGACAGCAAGTGTTGGAAAAGATAGGGAGAAATTGGAATCCTCAAAAACAGCTGGTGGGAATGCAAAATGGTACAGCCACTTTGCGAAAGCAGTCTGCCGGCTCCTCACAACACACGACAGCTAAGCACAAAGGAATATAAAGTATCCCTTTTCATTCCGTTTTCTCAGCATTTGCTCATAACGCATATTAAATGCCTACTAGAAACTAGGGTCTGTGGCCACAAACTCCAAGGGAGACAGAGCGTCTTAGTGCTAAGAAGCTATACTCCAGGAGAGGTGAGGGGCCAGGCCACAGGGCAGCTCCCCCTTAGAGGCTCCAGAGAAGACCATCCAGGGACTGAGGGATCTCCAACAAGGGACGGAACCTGCTCTCCATTATTTTGTCCTTGATCTCTTATGCCTATGTCATGATCCTACTGTAAGAATGTTTCTTCTACTAAGAGTCTCACTCACATCTATTTTGGGAAGGAAGCCTCTGTGGTGAGCAGTGTGGGTGACTCTCTACCTGATCAGTGTACGCCAATCATGGTAACTCCATTATACTCTGTCAGTGACTTGTCCATAAAAAAACAACAACAACAACAACAAGGAGAGTATAATACCAAGTGAGTGAATGAAGAAATAATTTTTTTTTTAATTTTTAATGGGCTGAATCTATTTGGCCAATGAAAGTAAGGAGAGGCTAGCTGAAAGTTTGGGGGGAAAAGCTCTCTCACTCTTTAGAAAGCCCAAGCCAGCATCACTCTTCCTCCAACTACAAAGAAGCACACAGCCCCGAGAGCAGCCGACAGCCATCCTGACCTACAGATCCACCTTCGGGTGATGACAACCCTATGGCCAGCAACGCACAGAGGTAAACAGCCGAAGGAGTGAATGAAAGTAGCCAAGTTTCCATTTCCATTTTCTCAAGTTAAAGGAGCGCCTCGTGATGCCATCTGAAGTTTTCTCTTCCCTCACGAGTCAGCAAGCACCAACAGAGCAGAGGCTGGGACTCACATCTGTTTCATTTCCTCTGCTCAGAGCCTAGCACTTAGTCAACCATTGCAAGTCACATATCCTGAAACACCAGAAAAACCGTGCACAGAGGTGTTAGTCTGTTCCTTAACACTCAAAGTTTCATATTGTGTAAAGCAGAAATTAACAGGAAAAAAATTACCTAATAAAGGTCTTCTCTATCAAAACAAACCAGTACAGTCAGTCCCCTTTCACTGGATTCAAGTAGAGACCACATCTACCGGAAGGAGGGCTTCTGCCCCTCCCCTCCACCACGAGGGGGTCAGTGCGGAGAAGTCCTGGGCTTCAGGGAAGGTGAGCTTCCCGGGAGTACAGACCCTGTGGTGTGATGTAAGCTGCCGGGCACATGGCTGGCATTTCATGCTAAGCATCGTAGCAACAGTCACAACAGCAGAACCAGGGGCACGCGTATGGCCTGGTGATGACGACATGGAAACGGTACTGGTTTCTATTCTCAGCATGTGTCACTGACTTAACCGACAAGAGAGTTAACCATAAAAAGGATCCATTATCAGTGGTAACTGGGATAGAGCCCCTGGGCTAATAGAAGTAAGAAAAAAGAAGAAAAAAGAAAGCAGTAATCCCCAAATCTCCTGTTTCTTAATAGTTTCAATTTCCTTCTCAGAACCTTTTCTAAAACTGCTATTCCCAAAGTAAGCAGATTTAAGTTGATGTTTCACTTCCTTTCCCAGGTGTGAAGGCACCAAAAGATGAGCAGGAAGAGACACACAAAGGGCCCCAGTGATCCTCCTTTTCTTTCTTAAGACTTCTTTGTAAGACCAATGAGATCATTCATTAACTAAGAATAAGTTACTGGCTACGATAACAGTCCCTGACACACAGTAGGCACTTGATAAACATTTGCTAAATGACTTCAGGAAACCAGGAGAAAACAGCTGAGATTCTGAAAGACAGGAACAAAGCCTTGCCTTGACTCTCCCATGTTTTTTGTTTGTTTTTTAGGTGAAAGATTCTTTTACCGTATTTAGAATCAAAATATTCTTAAAATATTTACATTTTACAGTAAAAAAAAAAAAAAAGGAAAGCAAAACACAAGATCATGTACATGCTTAAGTATTCAAGTTTACAAACAGTCAAAAAGGAAAAGGAAAATAATGGCCTTTGACAAAGCTATAGCATATGGTAATAAAATACCCTCCATGGGAGTAGATTAAAACTATAAATGTACTCCTTGGGCTTCTGATTCTTGGTGTCAAAAACTGCTCAACTAAATGATCAGCATAATCTGATTATGAAGATGCTTGGCTTGTGTAGCCCCTCTACAATTTCTTAAAAACAGTGCAATTTAAAACAAAGGTACATAGTATACATTACTCTCAAATTAGTCATTATGTAAAGGACATTCACAAGAGGTAAGTATATTCCATAGTTAACCACATTTATCAATTAGGGAATAAAGGTAAAAAGGTAAGTTCCTTATCGCATATTAATAAGACAAATCTTTAAATATATAGCAACGTAAGCCTCTTTATAAAATATTAAATTCCTACAGCTGGGGACAAGTTTGTGTGAACAAGGGTCAATGAGCACTCTGCACCAACATCCAGAATTGGAATTTTTCATTCTGCAAACCACCAATGTTAAAAATGTAAAGATGGCACAGTTCTACGAGGCAATCTGGTAAGGGTTTAAAATACAACATTTAGCAGTTGTTTAAATGAAATCTTGAAACAGCCTGCAAATTTTACCGCTTGCTTTCAGCTCTGTCAGTGTGGTAGGCTGCCGTTACTCAGTGCTTACCCAATGAATAAATCTATTCCATTTCTTTACCCCCATCTAGAATTCAAGTCAGTGACGACCAGTGCAGGCATGCGGCGCAGCTGACTTACTAACCTTATGGCTAAATGTGACCTGATACGAGGGAAACCAGCTCAGCTGCACGCGGTGCAGAATCCTCCTCCATCTGATGAACAGCTTCATCTCTTTCAGGGTACCGGCTCCTCAGACCACCCAGGGGTCTGCCACTCCCTAACGGCCCTCCCCCTTCTTTCTCCCTTCCCCCCAAAAAGCCTGAATGTCATTATAGCTATAGAGAAAACCTGGAAAAGCTTCTTTCTTTCCCTGACTACAATTACTCTGCGTGGAGCATGGGATTCACCTGTACCAATATTCACACTCATAATAAATCCTCAAACATAACCAATCTACCCCTTCACTATTTAGTTTCATTAACTAGCCAGAGGAAAAAGAGTTTGCATTTGGCAAACTCACATTTCCAACAGGTATGTCGGCCAAGACAGGAAGGAAACATGAAATCCACAGCCCAGTGTACCGAAATAACTGGAATAGAAGGGACACTTCTGGTTATACTTTAACTTAAATCCTCAAGTTAGAGGAAAACTAAGGCTGATGTGGTTTGCTGCATCAACGGGGAAGCTCACAGGGTATTACCACGAGCCAACAGCGGCAGCCGCCGCAGCACCTGCGCCGGACTTGAGCACTGAATGGAGCAGCACGAGAACTCACTCCTCCCCCGTGAAAGGGTCCCTCTGGACGGGTTACCTTCCCGAGGGGAAGCAGATATTCAAATCTCAAGGCAGACTGAGGAAGACAGGGAGGACAGGGCTGCTCAGGGAAGGGGAGGACCCGAATTCTTCTTGGAAAGAGTTCTGATTTAGGAGCATGTACCCCCACTGTGGCCACAACCATCCCCCCCTACAAGTCCCCTTCTCCATTTCTCCATTTCTCCTCCACCTCCTGGACAGGTGGTCAAATCAGGAGGACCAGGTGAGGGACATCAAGGCCTCCCCTCTGCAAGGAATGAGCGTTTTAAACTTTAAAGCTAAGGCTGACTTACAGGCACCTTAAGGTGTCCATCTTTCCTCTGGCTCATCTTCCTGGGTGTGTCTGTTCTCTTAGTAAGTCACCAATGCCAGTCCTCTCTACTGCCCCAGCGCGTTCTCCTCCACTAGGACACGGGAGCACTTTTGCAGTGACACAGCACAGTGTGGGGAACGGAGCTCTGGATGGCATCAGGCAATGCATGCACTAACTCTGCCACACTAGCGAGGAGGCCTTCACCCTTGGCTTACACATCTGCGAGACCGGGCTGTGATCTGATGGTTTCTGTGGGCATTTGCAGCGCCACAATTCTAGAGACATTTGATGCAGACTATGATTTTATCTACCCATACTCAGGGATACCCCGTATGCATTTAAGTGAGGCCAAATGACACTTAGAGGCTGGATGAGTCCCCCATGGGATCGTTAAACCTAAAAATACTAGAGGCACCCAGAACAGAGCAGTCCCCTCAAAGGAAGCCCTGGGTTTCAAACTCAGGCTCAACGACATCCATTTCCCACGGAAGTTATAACTACCAAGTGTGCTTTCCTTGGACACAAAGGACCATCACTGTGGAAGCAAGGACCCAAAGAGGGAGAACTTTAGGCTCAGCTGTTCCAGACGAGGGGTCGGTTCTAAAGGTGCAGAGCCAAAAATAGCTTTACGGTTTACATAAAGGCAGGACCTTAAATAAGATTTTCAGAAAGTCAGATAAACACTGCCTTCATCTAAACCCAGAGCTAAAGTCCAGGCCTGTGCAGTGCAAGGGCGTGCTGTGGAAACTGCTCACACAGTACCATAGTCGTTGCCTCTAGCTTTCTCTGGCATAACCAAGACAAGCTCACCCGGACGTGGTTCTGCTTGAAGGATCCACAGGTTACCAGGCCCTGCTGCATGCCCCCCAAGCACAGAACACTTCTCCCATTACTGTTGTTTGGAATGTCTCTGATCTGGTTTAGTCCCGGCAATCGGGCAGGCAATCTATTTCCAGCAGGAGCTCTGACTGTGATACGGATGCTCGAGGCTTGAGGTCCCAGTTACCACAGCACCTGGTGCTGGGAGCAGCTGCTCAGCAGCAGAGGTTGCCCAGAGCTTTCTTCGGGTTCTACACTTTGGGGCTATCATTCCTACCCCAGAAGCTGAAGTCGCACTGGCTGGTACGTCACGCAGGAGTCTGGAGTCTGAGCAGGAACTACAAAGCAAACCCGCTAAACACAAGCCCGATTTCAGGGGGAGCTTGGGCCCAGTTCGTGGCCTGCGGCACGGGAAGGGTGAAGTGCATAAGGAAGAGTGGCGACTTACCCCTACGGCTTCCACAGGCCCCAGAAACAGGGCAAAGCCAGGGAAAGAGAAAGAGAAGGATCTTGAATATGCCAACGTGGAATTGGGTGTGACATCTGTGAATCACGCGTGCCAGTCAGATGCTTTCTCCTCGCTCCATGAGGTGAGGATACCCCTCTCCCCACGCCCACAGCAGGAAGCACATCATACCTCCCATCCAGGACATGCAGGCAAAAACTTCTAGACTGGATTCCCAAAGGTTTTTCCAAGTGGAAAATCATGACTCTTCTCTACTTCCCAAGGCAACACTGCCCAAAGACCACAAGTTCTGCTCGGCCTTCAATGAGGCTGAGCAGGTGAGACACACAGACCAGGTCTGGAAACACCTGTACCCTGCCCATCTCCCTTTCTGGTTGTCCACGTGCTTATTAGATCAGTAACATTTTGTCTTTTACTTTGCAAAGTGCAGCTTCTGTCTCAAGGTAGATGCTTTCAAACAAAACATCTATTAAAAAAAGACTTCTGTGGTTCTCTCTGCCTAGAGAGGCCCACACCAAATCTTAGTGTGTATTTCCATCTTTCCCTCCCACTTTTTAGCAAGCTCTGTTCTTTCCCCCATGTCCCAATAAATTCTTTTTACGGCCTTAAAAAAAAAATCTGTATAATGCAGGTCCTCTTGACCCTTGTAAACCA
The DNA here is from genome assembly GCF_030445035.2 of Dasypus novemcinctus. Classification (NCBI taxonomy): domain Eukaryota; kingdom Metazoa; phylum Chordata; class Mammalia; order Cingulata; family Dasypodidae; genus Dasypus; species Dasypus novemcinctus. The sequence goes on along the minus strand of NC_080681.1, from coordinate 34,343,635 downwards.
AGTCACCTAGTCTGGGCCCAAGGAGTTATAGAATAGATGTGAACATAAAACCCACTTAAAAGTCATTCAGACACATTCCCATATTAAGAACATGGAAGTAATTCACTGGCCTCTATGGCAATTCCAGAGACAAATGATGATTAAGAATTTAAACAAAATGCAAAAGAATGAAAGCAGATCCCTACTTCTCACCTCACAGAGTAATTCAAAATGGATCAACAACCTAACTACAAGAGCTAACAGGGAAGTGGATGATTGAGCTCCCACCTACCACATGGGGCAGGGGGCAAGCAAGAGAGCAAGCTGGCATGACAGGCAGGTGTGGCAAGCTGATGCAAGAAGAAAACACAAAGGAAAGACAGAGACACAACAAAGCAGGGAGCTCTGAGCAATTGAGCACCTCTCTCCCACCTGAGAGAGGTTCCCAGGTTCAGTTCCCAGTACCACCTAAAGAGAAGACACTGAGAGCACATAGCAAATGGACACGGAGAGGAGACAGCAAGCTCAAACAGGGTGGGGGGGGATAAATAAAAAATAAATCTTTTTTAAAAAAAGAGCTAACACTATAATACTCTTAAAGAAATTGGGGAAGTATCTTCAGAAATTTGTAGGAGACAATGAATTCTTAGATTTTATATCAGAACACAGGTAACAAAATAGATAAAATGGACTTAATCAAAATTTACAACTTTTGTGCATCAAAAGACATTTTCAAGAAAGGACAACTGGGAAGCAGACTTGGCCCAGTGGTTAGGGTGTCCATCTACCGCATGGGAGGTCCACGGTTCAAACCCCGGGCCTCCTTGACGCGTGTGGAGCTGGCCCAGGTGCAGTGCCGATGCGCGCAAGGAGTGCCGCCCCACGCAGGGGTGTCCCCGGCATACGGGAGCCGCCCAGCACAAAAGAAAGTGCAGCCTGCCCAGGAATGGTGCTGCACACACAGAGAGCTGACACAGCAAAATGATGCAACAAGAAGAAACACAGATTCCCGTGCCGCTGACAACAACAGAAGCAGACAAAAAGAAGAACACGCAGCAAATGGACACAGAGAACAGACAACTGGGGCAGGGGGGAGAAGGAGAGAAATAAATAAAATAAATCTTTAAAACAACAACAACAAGAAGAAAGGACAACTTACAGAATGGGAGAAAATATCTGGAAACCATATACCTGACAAGAGTTTACTATCCAGAATATATAAAGAACTCCTACAACTCAACAGCAAATAAGACAACCCAAGTTAAAAATGGGCCAAGAATTTGAATAGACACTTCTCCAAAGATGTTCAAGTGGCCAATAAGTATATAAAAAGATGCCCAACATAATTAGCTATTAGAGAAATGCAAATTAAAACTACAATAAGATGCCAGTTCATACCCACTAGGATGGGTATTATTTAAAAAACTGAAAATAACATGTGTTGGAGAGGATGCAGAGATAGAGGAACCCTCATACACCACTGGTAGGAAAGTAAAATGGAGCAGCCATTGTGCAAAACAGTTTGGCAGTACCTCTGAAAACTCAACATACAATTACCATATGACTGGGCAAGTTCCACTTCTAGGTATATACCCAAAAGAACTGAAAGCAAGGAGTTGGACAGATTATTTGTACACCAATATTCATTGCAGCATTATTCACAAGAGCCAAAAGATAGAAGCAACCCAAGTGTTGAGTGGATAAATAAAATGCAATATATCCATATAATAGCATACTATTCAGCTCTAAGAAGTGAGTACTGGAACATGATATAACATGGATGAAACTTGAAATACTTTGAGTGAAATAAGCAAAACACAAAAGAACAAATATGGTATGATTTCTCTTATATGAAATACTTAGAATAAGCAAATTTATAGCAACAGAAAGCAGAATAGTAGTTACCAGGAGTGGGGGTAAGGGAATGGGAAGTTACTGCTAAATGAGGATGAATTTTAGTTTGAGATGATTAAAAGAGTCTGGAAATAGAGGTGAAAGTTATATCATATTGTCAGTGTACTTAATATCAAAGAATTGTCCACCTAAAGTGGGTAAAATGATTTTTATGTATGGATATTTGACCACAATTAAAAATAAATAAATGGTGAGAAGCGGACTTGGCCCAATGGATAGGGCATCCGCCTACCACATGGGAGGTCCGCAGTTCAAACCCCAGGCCTCCTTGACCCATGTGGAGCTGGCCCATGCGTAGCACTGATGTGCGCAAGAAGTGCCCTGCCATGCAGGGGTGTCCCCCGCGTAGGGGAGTCCCACGTGCAAGGAGTGCGCTCCCTAAGGAGAGTTGCCCAGCGCAAAAGAAAGCGCAGCCTGCCCAAGAATGGCACCGCCCACACAGAGAGCTGACACAAGATGACACAACAAAAAGAAACACAGATTCCTGGTGCTGCTGATAAGGATAGAAGCGGTCACAGAAGAACACACAGTCAGTGAACACAGAGAGCAGACAACTGGGGACGGCGGGGAAGGAGAGAGAAATAAATTTTAAAAATAAATAAATCTCTTTTAAAAAAATAAATGGTTTTTTAAAAATTAAACTTTCTGTTCCCAGAAACAAATGCTTCAATATTCATCAACCACAAGCCAATTAGACTATCATAAGGACAGGAAAGGGATGAAAGTCCCCTAATTCATCAGAGTAACTCAAAGGTAAACCTGAAAAATTAGTCAAACATGTTTTGCAAACAAGACTCAAATGTTTTGCTCTACAGATATGAAATTTTTTATCTTATCACAGTAACTTATTACAGGACAGAGGAAACCTAAACATTTAAGAAGTTTGTCCTCAGGCAAATAGTTCAAATTCTTTTATTCCAAAGAGCCCATATTAACCGCTGTTTACACAAAGTAGTGACTCCTTTGCCTGCTGAATATCAAAATATTTTGCAATTAATTGCCTCTTTAAAAAAAACCTAACTCTTGTTTAATATGATAGCCAGTATTTTTAAAGCATGTTCAAAATCTGCTTCATGCTCTGCAGAGACAAAGGTATAATTAAAACAAAACCTATAGAATTTAATTAATATATAGTTACTTTAAAAAAAAAAACTGTACCCCAAAATTTAACTTTTCATCCAGTATTATCCATTTTTTCCCATTTTACCTATGAACACTGTGAATCTAATACCAGAATAGTTTTTTAATCTGCTTACACAGAAATTAAACTTAAAATTTCTAGGTGATGTGAGGTATATGCATATAAAAAAGCAATACGGGTGGGAAAGATGGTGACATCCAAGCAGCACCATTCTCCAACTGAAGCGCCCCAGCCGGTGGTGGAGGAGGAGGAAACTAAAACATTTAAAGACCTGGGTGTGACAGATGTGCTTTGTGAGTCTTGTGACGAGTTGGGAGGGACAAAGCCCACCACGATCCAGATCAAAGCTATTCCTTTGGCTTTTCAAGGTCGTGGTATCATTGGGCTGCAGAAACTGGCTCTGGAAAAACAGGGGCCTTTGCTTTGCCCTTCCTCAATGCCCTGCTGGAGATGCCCCAGCGTTTGTTTGCCCTAGTTCACACACACACACACACACACACACACACACACACACACACACACACACACACACACACACACACACACACACGGGAGCTGGCCTTTGAGATCTCAGAGCAATTTGAAGCCCTCAGGTCCTCTATTGGTGTGCAAAGTGCTGTGATTGTCGGTGGAATTGATTCAATGTCCCAATCTCTGGCCCTGGTGGAAAAACCACAAATAGTAATAGCCACTCCTGGTAGATTGATTGACCACATGGAAAATACAAAAGGATTCATCTAAGAGATCTCAAATACTTGGTCATGGATGAAGCAGACCGAATATTGAATGTGGATTTTGAGACAGAGGTTGACAAGATCCTGAAAGTGATCCCCTGAGATCGGAAAACATTTCTCTTCTCTGCTACCATGACCAAGAAGGTGCAAAGACTTCAGCTCTGAAGAATCCTGTGAAATGTGCTCTTTCCTCAAAATACCAGAGAGTTGAGAAATTACAATAATATTATCTTTTTATTCCCTCTAAATTCAAGGACACCTATCTGGTTTATATTCTAAACGAATTGGCTGGAAACTCCTTTATGATATTCTGCAGCACCTGTAATAATACTCAGAGAACAGCTTTGCTACTCCAAAATCTTGGATTCACTGCCATCCCCCTCCATGGACAGATGAGCCAGAGCAAGCGCCTAGGATCCCTTAATAAGTTCAAGGCCAAGGCTCAGTCCAATCTTCTAGCAACCGATGTTGCAAGTCGAGGTTTAGAGATTCCTCATGTGGATGTAGTTATCAACTTTGACATTCCTACCCATTCCAAGGATTACATCTATCGAGTAGGTCGACCAGCTCGAGCCGGGCACTCTGGAAAGGCAATTACTTCTGTCACACAGTATGATGTGGAACTCTTCAGCACATAGAGCGCTTAATTGGGAAGAAACTGCCTGTTTTTCCAACACAGGATGAAGAGGTGATGATGCTGCCGGAACGTGTGACTGAAGCCCAAAGATTTGCCTGAATGGAGTTAAGGGAGCATGGAGAAGAGAAGAAACGCACACGAGAAGATGCTGGGGACAATGATGATACGGAGGGTGCCACTGGTGTCGGGAACAAGGTGGTTGGAGGAAAAATGAAAAAACAGAAAGTCTGTTAATCACTTTTATAAAGACTTGAGTTTTGCTTTTTGTTCTGTATAAGAGGATTGAAGTGAAGGGAAAAAAAAAGAAACCACCTCCAACAGAGTTCCTCAGACCGAAATCTGTCAGAATTATGTCCAAAACCTGCTCAGCTAACCCAAGACTAATTCCCCATTCTGTGTTGGAGTCTTGTTACCGCAGGGTATTTTTAACAGTGGCTCATGTCCAGACTATTACTGCTCTTCAACCTTGATCCCTCGCTCATGACTTGAGAAGGATGTGTTCTTCTATCACTTTTCACAGACATTTTTGCCTGTTTCACCAAGTCAAGGACAAAGTTGATGAAGACCATGATCTATACTTGAAAAGGATCTTCTACATCTATCAAACAGTGGTATTTAAGCCATCTCAATTTGTGCTTCATTAAGAACTAAAGTGGAATAATAAATTTATATATATATTTTTTAAAAAGCAATGCCTTTGAAAGTTCAAAGTTATTTCATTTTCTAATAAACCAGCGCTTCTTTCCTCAAAGCATTCCTAGTTCATGATTAGTAAAACACTGTACAAATTAAATTCGCATAGAGAAGTGTAGATGAAAGCAAGGAAAGTGGCCTTAAGTGGGAGAGAACTCTGCAAATACTAGGTCACCATTGATATATATTGATAGACAAAGACAAATAATATTCCTTTGAGTTTGTGTAGGGATTTTAAATTTGCAAAGTTCTTTTATTTATCCTCCAGTATAATACCCTCAAAATATCCACATTTAACAGTAATAGTAATCACAAGATGTTTATTATGAGCCCGATTCTCTTCCAAAAAGTACTTTGCATGTATTTTTCCACATTTTTTGTTTTTTAAAAGATATTTCAATTACATAAATATTACAGAGAATATACAGGGGATTCCCATATGCCTCGCTCCCCACATCTCCCACATTTTCCCACATTAGCAATCTTTTGACAGTGTGGTATATTCATTTGATAAGCAATTGATGAGCACATTTTGGAGCACTGCCACTAAGCATGGATTATAGTTTACTCTGTAGTTTACACGCTCTCCCGTTCAACTCTGTAGGTTATGGCCAGATATACAATGGCTGTATCTTTCGTGGTAATATCATTCAGGATGATTCCCAAGTCCCAAAAATGCCCCCCTATTAAACCTCTTTTTCCTTCTTCCTAGCCCCAGAACATTGATGGGTCATACTTTGCATGTGTTAATGTATTTAATTCCTCACAACATCCTTGAGAAAAATGCTGTCCCCATTTTACAGTGAAGAAACTGAGGTACAGTGAGGTTAAGTAACTCACTCAAAATCATTAAGTTACTGAACGAAATGACTAGGCCAAAACCACCTGCAGGTTGAAGGTGGAATCTGAACTAGAAAGCAGTCTTCTGGTTCCCAAATCAAAGGGTGTCTCTCCCCAGCGAAAATGGAATCAGCTAATGATTTCTGATCTAAATACACCACCTCCTTCTAAGAAAAACCCAGCTATTAGCATGTACAACAGAGATACAAACACCAGAGACAAAAGGAACCCTCAATTTCCTTAATTATCTGTTCAAAGTCCTAGCTAATGTCATTTTAATTTTACAAGTATTTTCTACAACCTCAGCTAGTCTTTGCAGGTTACCAAAGAAAACTAAAAAGCCTCCAGAAAAAGGAACTATTTGGACATTATATGTTAGAATTTTCACCACATTTTTCTCCTACATTGTAATGTTTTGATGGCTTTTTACAGTTCATGTTTCTGGCAAACTTGTTTCATTAGTGCTCAAAGTAGAGAAAGCTAATGTAACACATCCCCAGTGCTGCAATTTGAAGCTACTAACCAGCGGGAGTGATGTTAAAACCCAATTCTGATAGCATTAGGAATCTTTCCCTTTCTAGGAAATCTTTACATATCAAAAGAGAAAAGATACTTTTCTTCTGAATGTATTTGTAAGTTGCAAATAATAGGAGATACTTTACCTGAGATCTCATTTCCTCTTTTCTAACAGGTTGCCCTTTGGCTCAGTCCCCCAGAATGGGTCAGGACTTATAAAAACGGAAGGTGATGTCCACTTTCCTGCACTAAATTAAAAATACATTTACATTTGTGTGTTCAATCTCTAATTCCATCATTCGAATATTGAGCACCTACTATATGCCAAGTTCTGTGGCTGCTAGGAATACAGCAGCAAACAGCAGGGCAAGTTACTCCTCAGCTTTCATGGAGCTTCCATCCTATTGTAAGAGGAGGAGTGAGACAATAAACAAATACGCGAGATCAAGTTTTTAAAGTACAAAAGTGGCTCCACCTCCAGAAAAGAACAACAAATGAGGATATTTTAGGAGGGTTAAGTCGAAAGAGCTGACACCGCCTAGCCCCTCCCTGGCTCACAGGACAGTTATGGATTCAGTGGAACAAATTTTTATCTCAAAAGTATTCCCAACTAGCTCAGGACTACTACAAATACAAGGTTTATTCTTTTTACCAGCAGGCACAGCATCTGGTCACTTTCAGACAACCCTTAATTGTCCAGAATTGATGTGCCCATTCAGACAAACCCTATGTAGCTATACAGGGCAGAGCCAGGAGCTGGGAGGTTGGCATTGACGAGCCAGTGCTTGGCAGCCCAACACAAGGCAGAGTTTCTCAAGAGTCAAGAAATGCTTTAAGTCCAAGCAAAGGCTGGAGGCTCAGTCAATGAGAATATTAGAAAGACAATTTGTGTACCAGACAGAGTTGGAGCAGATTACCTCAAAGGACCCTTAAAATACCAACATTCCATAACTCTAGAACACTAGCTAGATACGTGTTATCCTATGAATGCAATATCGCCCCAGATGTCACTTATCATAAAGCATTACTTGAGAACATGTTGCTAATAAGAGAAAAGTGTGGATGTTACAAAGAAATAACTTAAAATTTACCACATAATGATAGTTGCTAAATAAGCAACTTTTTCCACGGCAGACCCACCAACTCTCCTTGGTGGAATCCTTCAGTGAAACAGTATTTGGACAAGAAGCAAAGATTTCTCTCCACCACAATCCTGCAAGAGATCATCTTCTGTATTATTCAGAAAGCAGCAGTTTTCAAACTTACTGTTCTTAGGAGCCAATTACCTTTAAAAATTATCAAGAACTCCAACAAGACATTGTTTGTGTGAGTTATATCTATCGACATTTACCACAATAGAAATTAAAACTGAGTAATTTTTAAATATGTATTAATTCATTAAAATCAACAATAAACCCACTGCATATTTTATTTTAAAAATCACTATTTCCAAAACACCAGCACATTGTGAGAATAAGCATTATTTTAAATTTTTGCAAATCTCTTTAATGTCTGGTTTCATAGAAGGCAGCTTGATTTTCATATCTACTTCTGCATTCAATCTGCTATGATACATTGTTTTAGCTGAAGGATATGTGGAAAGCAGTCTCACACAGACATGAGCTTGGAAAGAGGACGTACATGTTAACAGCCTTCTCATATACCTCTGGCTTTTTCTTCAATACTACTCCTAAATTCAACAAATACTCATTTCTAAAAGGTTAGTTGTACCACGGAATCTGAACCCTATTACAAACTTCTCATACCCTCTTATATTAAAAATCCATCGCTCTCCCCAAAATAGCAAGTAATTACAAAAGGAGGAAGAGTAACCTCACAGCAGAGAATTCTAGCAGAGACCACTTTAACCAGGTGATCAAAGTTAACGTCACCCAGAATAACATCACATCCTGTACCCCCAGTTCGAAAGGCACAGCCTCTCCATGGGATCATTCCCAATAATGCACAACCTCAATCTAATCATGAGAAACATCAGACAAACCCAAACTGAGAGACATTTTTCAAAACAACCAACCAGTACTCTTCAAAAATGTCAAGATCATGTAAGATTGAGGAACTGTCACGATTGGAGGAAACTAAAGAGATATGATTAACTAAATGCAACGTGGAGTCCTGGAACAGAAAAAAAATTAGTGGAAAAATTGGTGAAATCCAAATAAATTCTGTAGTTAATATTTTGCCAAGGTTAATTTTTTAGTTTTGATAAGTCTTCTATGGACATATAAGAAGTCAAAGCTGGGTAAAAGGTACAAAAGAACTCTGTACTATTTTTACAACATGTCTGTAAGTCCAAAAATATCTCACAACTAAAAGTTTTTCCAAATCAACTGTTCTGTCTTGTACTTTGAATGGATGTTTTACCAAGGCATGATTTTCTACATCTAGTCATCTGGAAAACAATGGCTGAGTTACGCAAATAGTCTATATTGACATATTTCATTATATAATATCGAAAAAAAAAAATCACATGTTAGTATCACCACTGACCTCATCAGAAAAGTTTTTAACCGCTGAAAAATTGTCAAGGTCATGAAGATGGATAGAAGTTTTCCAAAATTTAATTTCACTTGAAAATTCAAATTTGATCACTGCTAACAAATATGTCAGTTGTTTTCCTTGAAGTAACAGGCTCATTGTGTTCATTTTCAAAACATGTCTGCCAAATAACAAAGTCTGGAAAACTATCATTTGTCTGTCATTCTTTCAAGTAAAAATGGTGTCCCATGAAAAATAGTAGTTCAGCTCACAACTCAAACAGATACACCAGTACTTTCCTCTTAAAACAGCCGTGGTACTTTGGTACGGAGAATGCTACATGCATACTTCCCACTTCATCATTCAGAATATGAAAGAGATGTGTATTTGAGGGTTGAAAATTTTTACTGCTGCATCTAGAACATTCTTAAGTAAAACTCTTTTTTTGTTTTTACTGCAACTGTGTGACAGTGAAGTACTACCTTGATTCATATAAGGAACCAGCATGTTTTATCATAATGTTTTTGTACCATCAGTGCAGTGTTAACCCAGTGAAAAAGACAAACAACATTTTAGAATTATTATAAAAATAGTTTTTGACCTCACAGAACCCCTGAAAAGGTCTCAGATTCATGACATCTTTAGAACCACTGGTATAAAGAGTTAACCTTCAGCTCCTGAATGAAACATACACTACTTTAGCCAACACATGGAGTACTAAAGAGAAAATTATGCTAAGCTTTTTAGTATCTTTACCAAGAAACAATAGTTTTTGCTATCAAAGGCTCTAAATAATCTAATGAAAGAATTAGTGCCTGACTTTAGATCGACCGCCAACAGCTCACCCAGACAGTTTTCTCTGAGAATCCAAAAAGAAAGTGACTCCTCGTGTACTTTTCATAGGGTAAATTTCATCCCTCCAACTCCCAAAAGAGAATACATGATCTTTAAACATTTGAGAGATAATTAAGATTCAGGTTTATTATTTTGGCAAAGTTGTTTCCCTTTTTTGTACTTTATGAGTTAGACAGAGTTATAAGATAATTATTGAGGGAAGTAGATGTAGCTCAAGTGGTAGAGCTTCCGCCTACCATATGGGAGGACCTGGGTTTGATCCCTGGGGCCTCCTGGTAAGAGAGAAGAGGGGAAAGCGTGCCTGTGCGGCGAGCCAGTGCCCGCGTGGTGAGACAGTGCCCTCCCAAGTGCCCACACCAGTGCCTGCGTGGCGAGCCAGTGCCCGCGTGGTGAGACAGTGCCCTCCCAAGTGCCCACACCAGTGCCTGCATGGCGAGCCAGTGCCCTGTGCAGGTGAGTCACGCAGCAAGATGATGGCGCATCAGAGGAGAGACGGGGAGAGCCAAGGTGAGGCACAGCAGAAATCAGGAACTGAGGGGACACAATTAACAAGGAACCTCTCTCCCCATCAGAGGTCTCCAGGATCAGGTCCCGCTGAATCCTAGGAGAGAAAATGAGAAGACAACACAGATAGCAAAAAGCAGCAGGGCAGGAAGAGGGGAAGGGGGGGAAATAAACAAATACATCTTTAAAAAATGATAATAATAAGATAATTATTGATGTATTGATTTTTCAAGAAATATTGAGAGTAGATATGGTTCAAGAGGTTAAATGCCTGCTTCCCACATGGGAGGTCCTGGATTCGGTTCCCAGTGCCTCCTAAAAACAAAAAAACAACAAGCAAACAAACCAAAAAACCAACTCAGGGGAGCCGATGTGGCTCAGTGGTTGAGCACCAGCTTCCCACATATGAGGTGCCAGGTTCAATCCTTGGCCCCAGTACCTTAAAAAATAAATAAATAAATAAAAGTAAAGAAATATTAGGTACCCTCCATGTGCTAGGGACTGGAGATTCATCCGTTAACAGTCCCTGCCCTCTCAAAGGTTACATTCAAGCATTAAAGACATGGAAATTCCTCTGCTAGAGAATTTCCATATATATGGAAAAGCTAGCACAAGTAAGCCAACAGGTAAGTAAGAAATAAGTAAAGTAAGTAAACAAGTAAGTCAATTATAGATATGTTCCAGGTGTCAAATGCCATGAGGGAAAAAAAACAACAGTAAGGTAAGAGGGGAGACCTGGGGTTAGGAGGGGAGGGCACATTTTAAATAGGGCGGGGCTGAGCCCAGAGGTTCCATACAGAAGAGAAAGATTACAGCTCTTCTATCTCACATCACTGTTTCTGGGTTTTCCTGTCCCCTACCAGCTCCAGTCCTCGGTGCCTCTTTCTGGAGGACACATCCCTACAGAGGAGCAAGGCCTTTTCATCCAGGTCCAGATTTAGCTCTACAGCTTCAGGTTAAGTTGTTCATTTCAAAGGGGCCTAAACCCTGGCTCAGCCCACACCCCCTCCGCAGCTCCCGCAAAAACTCCCTGAGCCACCTTTTCTGTGCTTGGAGCACACCGCTAAACGGTCAACTCATTAACACATCATGGGATTGCCCCCACTCTTTCTTTTCCTAAATACACAGATTCTCTAAATAGGGAGCGATTTTTGAAGACCTAACTATGTGCCATAAACTGCTACCTGCTTTACATGCATTTCATTCTCATCACAGTCCAAGAAATAGGTATAATTAACAGCATTGATAGATAAGACAGATGTTCCATAACCCACAAAACTGGGATTCAAATTCAAGTCTTCAAAACAAGAAAAATAGGTTTTTATTCACAACCTCCTCCCAACTTCATCATTCCTCACTTTGCGGAGGATATATAAAAAACAAACAGCGTGTTTATAGAGTCTGTCTTGTATTCAACACTACATTTCAGGATCAGGTCTGATTTTTGCATCAAAAATATACCTGAGGGGAGAGGATATGGCTCAGTGGTTGGGCACCTGCTTTCCATGTACAAGGTCCTGGGTTCAATCCCCAGTACCTCCTTAAAATACATATATACCTGGAGGCCATCAGGCAGAAAGGGTTAAAAATCCTAAGCTGCTACCCGGGCTGCTGGTCAAGGAGGGAAGCAGGGTTGCCCAGGGCCCCAGGACAGCCAGCCTCGGAGTACACAGAGCCCACCGTGTCCTCAGGAATAACTTCCTCAATCTCTACATACCCTCCTGAGGTTTTATGTAAGCCTTTTCCAAGAGATTTCAAGTTGAGTAATAAACAGAAATGATAGATTTGGTTGGGTCTTCCTTAAGTTCAGGAATATCTGACAGTATCATGAAATGGCTTGGCACAGTCCTGTGCAATTCCTCATCAGAATTCTCTTCTTCTGAATCATGTTAAGAAAGTAAGTTTTGTTCTGGGATTCGTGTGTAACTACCTACTCACAGGCTGCTGAACCCAGAAGGACGGGAAATAAGCTGAGGCTTGTCAGGAGGAGCTGGGAGTTGGAAGATTTTCTGGATGCATGTTTTCAAACAGACCTATGTACTGCTTAGAGAAACAGCTCCCTTCTGCAACGGTTGGCTCTGAGAGAAGTCTGAATACTGTTGTCTACTTTCATCTTCAACTGCCTGTGAAGTACTCAGGTTCAACACAACTAGCCCTTGGATCAAGAAGCCTCAAATTCCTCTCATCTTGAAGAGGCAGGGACTTCTATTATTTTCCTACAATTCCTCAGGCTAAATGAATTTTAGATATTATTATTGTACAAGATATATCAGATGTAGCACAATAATGAAAATTTGTTTTCTCCTTTATGCATACAGTATACCCTGAACTTAATTTGGCATACACTTGATTTCAAATTGAGATGTTTTATAACACCATTTTTCCAAATGCAGTAGTAGTTGAAAAATGAACTTCTTGCTGATCTGGGCTAGATAAACAGAGGAAATGTGGAATCTTATTTGTTTTACTTGAAGAAGGAAAAAAAAAACCTACTTAAAGTTCTGATCCCAGTGCCTTTGAACATTTAACACTTAAAACCTGAATTGTTTCACAACAAACTAGAGCTCCCTTTCCTCTCTCTAACAAGAGGCCCTTAGGAAGTATTTATTTAGTTAATAAATGTTAAGTAGTTGTGTTTCTCTCAGAAAACAAAAAACAAACAAAACCTCTTGAAGATGCTCTTTGGGCTCTCTAGCTCTGCAACGGTCCCTACGAGCTCCATCAGGCAAGAGCCTGGAGCAGTAAACTGGGAATTTTAAGGAACAGCATGGCCACGAGCATTTCTCAAAAAAAAAGAAGAAAGAAAGAAAGAAAAGAACTCCCCTCTTGGCCAGAATCCAAAAGGTAATTGAGTCGGGTAAGGTCCAAACTAATCTCTGCACAGTTTCTCTGCCAACTTTCTACAGGCATTAGGTTTTTCAGCATGGGCTTAGCAGATCATCTAAAACAATTAATTAGTGCTTTTCAATTCACAAGTACTATTAATGAAATGTTGCCAGACAGCCTTTGATAGTGTGTTTTTAGAGCTAATTAAACTTGGCAAAACGAAGGGGACAGGCTCTCCGGGCATCCAGCAAGGCCAGGCTCAGATGGAGCCAGTGCCAGAACGCAAAGCCATCCTCCCGACAGCCAACAGAGGGGGTGGCAAAGGGAGCGGGGCTGCTTCAGGCCAGCCTGCAGGGCCCTCTTTAACGTGCCAAATACTCCTCTCAAATTATATAATTATCAGGCTCTGAAAGGTCAAACTATGCTCCCTCCCTAAAATCTTTTTTTCTTCTATTCAGTGGAAACTCTTGATTTGATACTCAGAGGTTTGGTACTGCGTCCAAGTCCACACACCTCCACCCATCCCCCCAAAAAGAATAGTTTTAAAAAACAGAGTTCTTTTTAACAAATCTTAAAATAAATCCCACCCCAATTTCCCTTCTCCCATTCAAAGAGTCCTACATAATTCCAGATTTCCCACTCCCATAACCTCAGTCATATGGGAAATCTTTCTATTTTTTCACTATCGATGCCACCCAGGATTCCAGACTGCTCCACATGCATGGCCAGCAAGATAAACATATTTTTGGGAGGCCTAGAAAGAAGCTAGCAAGGGGCGAGAAATAAAAATGCCATTGCATTCCTCTGTACCTTTCTGGTTCAGTCTCAAAAACAGAATGACCACCACCTGGGGTCTGGGCGGAGCTGCAGGGCTGAACTCAACCGTCCCCCACAGCCCCCAACCACAGCGATGAGGCCTGAGAGAGTAGATCTGGAAAATCTTTAGAAACTACTCAGTGGCAAAAATAAACAACCAACAGTTATTCTGAAACACAGCTTTTCAGGCACATAGGTTGAATTTTCTCAGCGTCTCACGCCAATTTACAATAAACATGGTGTCGAAGCGCTTAAGAAAGATCAATCACAACTTAAGGGAATTTTTTTCCCCATGTAAAACGTGTTCATTTTTTTTCCCAAGTTCCAGCCTGGAGTCTAGAAATGAAAAACTGGAACCATTCCAGCATAAAGGAGGTTCGCCCCCCATACATCAATGTCTGGTCCCCAACCCCAGGGCTTCCCTTGTTATCCCACCTCAGGGCCCGTCTTATCCAGTCAGCCAGGGGCATCACCCCCGTCACCTACCGTCTCCTCAGCCACAGCTCTCTGCACCAACATCCTGCCCTCAGGAAGACAACAGATGTCTCCTACTTGGGTCTATGAAGTCACAAGGCAAGAAATGGAAAAAGGCAAAAGGCGCATGAAAGGAAGAAATGAGGCGGGAAAAAGCCTTCTTTACAAATCACTACGAGGTCAAGATGCAGTCCCATCGGACAAAGATGCACCTGGCTTTTGCAGGTGCACCACGCTGGAAGCCCAAGGGCGAAAGGTGTCTGTGGAACTCACTCCCTCAGACCAACTCCTTCCCCAGCACATGCAGCCCTTAGACCCAAACGAGTTTACCAAAAGGTTTCAAGGAAACCCGCTCAAAGGCAAGCTAAAACTAAGCTCCCTTTTATGATATTAAGACATTTTCCAGAAGGCATCTGTGGGTTCTGCATTACATTTTGTGCACTGAGAAAACAAACGATTTAAGCTATCAAAGCATGGTCCTCAAACCAGGAACACAGGCATCATATGGGCCTATTTAAAAATGCAAAATCTTATGGACCCATCAAGATCTACTATAATAGAATCTGCATTTTATCAAGATCCTGGGCAGTTATTATGCACATTAAAATTTAGAAAGCATCGGCCTAAGGTGTACTTATAATTTCCTGCTCCAAAAGCAGCTTTTTTCAAAATGGGTATATCTTACCCCAGGCAAAGCCAACATCAATATCCACATTTAGCAAATACATTTAAACATTATCTTTCTTTACAAAAAACATTTGCTATAGATAAACTTATCATGCTCCCTGCCCACATCTAATATGCCATCTAATTTATAAAAATGGATTTGCACAGCTAATATTTATTTACTGTATAAAACTTGGTACAATTATGTTGCTCGGAAACATTAGTTTAAACACTATGAGAAACACTGTTACAAAAGGTGGTAAGACCTTCAAAACACATCATCCTGAAAAATAAACCACCTAAGGAATGAAAAGGGCTAGACTAGAAATCAGCAGAATGAGTAAGCTGGGAACAGAGGGTCCAAACTTTTAGAAGAGTAATTTTTCAAGGACAATCATTCAAAGCTGCAAAGAGATTTGCCTTAAATCAGGGGTTCTTAACAAGGGATTCATGAGCTTGAACTGAAACTCAAAAATACATTATTCTTGTGGGGGCATGTTGGTGTGGGTGTGACATATTTACTAAATAATACACAGTATAGTATGGACTTAGTAAGGGATCCATGGAATAAAACAAGGTTAAGAACCCCTGCTTTAGATGGTCTGGGTTTTTTTCGGGTTTTTTTTTTTTAAGGTACAGTTTCTACTGTTATGCATAATTAAGTAGTATCTTTCCTATCAGGTGACAACACAGTATTCCACTGATGTGAAAAATAAACCTTGACCCCTTTGCTCACCAAAAAGAACAGATTTTTCTTTAAAATCACAAAATCATCATTTTTCATTTCCTAAGCATATCACTTCCAGGAGTCCTTCCTTCTAATGGGGGATCCAGCATCTTTCACCTCAGTTATTGCCATAACCACCAACCATTATGGCCAAATCTACTCTGGCCCAACAGGCTATTCTCAGCAGAGCAGCCAGATAGTCCTAATAAAACACCATTCAGATCATATCATTCCTCTGCTAAAAACCCTCTGATGACTTCCATCTCATTCAGAGAAAAACCTTATAGTACCCTACAAGGCCCCACACCCGCACCCCCACCTGCCTGACTCCACCCCAGCAGTCCACCCTGCCTGCCGGCTATCCTTTGAGCACTTCAGGCAAATTCCCCAAGGCAGGGCCTCTGCCCTTCCTTTTTCTTCTGCCTGGAGCCCTCTTCCCCCAGATTTCCACTCAGCTCACCCACCCCCTCATCGTCTTCAAATCTTTGCTCAAATGTCACCTTCCCTTTCGTTTTAAGTTTAAATTGCACTTCCCCACTAACCATCCCTTTCCCCTTTGCTTCTTCTCCACTGAACCTGCTAAAATATACGTAATATATTTTGTTTCTAGTTCGCCTCTCCCCACTAGAATGTAAGGTCCATGAGGACAAGGATTTTTGTCTGTTTTGTTCACTGCTATATCCCTAACACCTGTAACAGCGCCTGTCATTTAGTAGATGCTTAATAAGTGCTTGTGAAACAAAGCAATTAATTAGCACTTTTGGAAATTTAAATAATGGCAACTTAACTAGAAGAGGGGGGAAATTTCACACTTTGTCCCAACTTCAAAATCCCCTCTTTCTATGTCTCAGAGCCTAGCAAAGTGAGACTTGGCAGGCATTCAAGTTTATTGATGAGACTGAGTTCTAGCCTAAAACAGCAATTATTTAAAAGTTTACACAAAAGGCAAAAAAAAATGGTTCTTTTCTCTAATTAATTCAAAAGGAAAAGAAAGGGGCATGTGAGAGCTGTGTTGTATTTTGCTTCTCCCTGCATTATATGCAACCAAAACTTTCTGTTAAGGAACAGTAGCGTTGGCACATACAGCTGTGTTCTACTGGCAAAGCCCTTCGGGAAAGTGCAGCAGCAGCTGAGCAGACTGATGGAAGCAGCATCCCTTTGGATGGAGCAGGAGGGAGCAAGGAAGGCGTCTTAACCCCTCATGGCCCTAGTCTATCTCTGGTCTGTCTTCTAGAGCAGTGGCTAAGTTATTCAGGCATGTGAGGCAAGGGCAAGCAACACAAAGAACTTAGAGCAATTTTATTGGAACTTTCTCCTTTTGCCATAACTACCACTTAACACTATGTGGTTCCCTCCACAGCCAGCAGAGAAGACAAAAAAAAAAAAACCATTTTTCTTTGAAGATGGTAAGCTTTTGCACGTTCCACTCTCTCTTTTCTTCAATATTTCCAAGGGTTGGCAGGGTAGGACAGAAGAATATTGGGCTCCAGTGCCCGGAGCACCTGCTGCCCATTCCTTGGAAGTAGCAGTCTCTGAAAGCAAGCACATCCTTAAGCCTCCCAGAATTCTGCCTGCCTACAGTGTCCTCTGGGAGAACAAAAAGATGACTATGTTGGACTTCTCGGTGAATGCCCCGTAGACCACTCTGGCAGAGATTTTAGAGAAAATGGAAGTCAGCGCTCATACGGATGCAGGGGACAGTCACCCCGAAAGGGCAAGCACCTCGATGGCTGTGCAGGGGGTCAGGCCGGAGGGCAGGCCTCCGGCTGGAAGGCTTCCCAGAGCCCTCAGGGCTCCTTCCACCCAGAACCAGCACCCAAGGAGCTAGAGCTCCATCTAGGATTCTAGGTGCCCCCTGGGATTAGACATCAAAGCAAGCAAGCCGAGAAAGCTTCACTTCCTCTATACACAAGCGTGTGAACATGTAAACTTCTAGCAATTAAACAGCTGTGTAGGCGCACACAGACGGCTCTGTTCCAATGGAAATGTTGATCACTGTTTAAAAACAGACCGTGACTAGCATCCTAAAATAATCCAAATAAATCAGAAATCCAAAAGGCAGGGTGGCAATTATACTGTTCAGAATGAGGATGCGAAAGAGAGAGAAACCTAGGTTCTGTTGTCTTGTCTGACAGAAAATCTTTGTATATAATGTCACTTTTTACACTATATGCATATTCAGTTACCCAACTACCTTTTTATTCTTTTTTTTTTTTTTTTTTTTGAGGTACCAGGGGCCAAGGATTGAACCCAGGACCCCGTAGGTGGGCAGCCAGTGCTCAACCACTGAGCCACATCAGCTCCCCTCAGTTGGTTTTCTCATTTGTTTTCAGGAGGCAGCAGGAACCAAATCCAGGACCTCCCTTTTAGGAGGCAGGTGCTCCACTTGAGCCACATCCATTCCCCTTGACTAATACACTCGCCTTGCAAACATTTTTATTTGGAATCCTATCATATTCCTCTACATACACTCAGACAACTGCAGGTTAAGGAAATTACAGGAACGAACTCATTTTCACTTTGACCACATTACTCCATGTGTGCAAACGGCAGTCTCCTTTTCCTTTCAAAAAAGGGAAAACAGGAACACCTAGAAGCCAAGCGGTTCCATCCACTCTAGGTTTGTAATATCAGTTCTTTGCTCTTTAAACTAAACGATCTGGCACCCTGGTGCTAGCTGGCATCACAATTGATAACGGGCTTTCCCTAAGTATCCCACAGCAGAATGCAACACAAAAGTGATTACAATAAGGATAATCACAGACCAAATCAACGAGCTGTGCCCAAAGACCTAGGGAAGGCCTTTCCGACTTCGCTTTGAACCTCCACAACTATCCACCTCTGTCCTTTCACTCCCTTCCCTGCTGGCAGCTCCCAGCCGGCACCCACTCTGCCTTCCTGCCACTACAGAGTGATGGCCTTTGATCACTCAGTTGGCGAAGAGAAAACTACAGCAGAATCACCTCCAGCGCAGGCCATTAATTCAAGCCCAGGAGAAAAAGTGCCAGTTCCCGGTTCCCCTTGGAGGCAGCACGATAGAAAGAGCATAAACTTGGGAGGCTGCTGCCCCTGCCACTTGCTAGATAGAATGACCATACGTAAGTGCCCGTGTATTTCTTTTTCATCATATATTTTTCTTCTCTAAGTCTCAGTTTCCTCATTTGTAAAATGAGAATAATAATAGTAGCTGAGGAGGCAGCAATAGTAATTCCAGAAACAGAAATAATGATAAATAACTACTGCATGGGGTTTGCTGGAAGGATTAAATGAATGCCCAAGAGAGTGCCTAGCTGGCCATTTCAAGAGATTCTGAGGGGTGTGCTGCAGCAAGAAAGCAGAAGACGTGGTGCAGTTTGTCTGAGGACTATGTTGGATTTCTGGTTCTACCAAGAGATGACCCATCTTTGCAAATCACTTACTTTCTCTGAGGAAGCCAGTACCAGCCTACTCCAGGGACTGCCAAAAGGATCAAATCAAATGCTAGGTACAAAAGCATTTTGAAAACTATAAACTTAAGGTGATATTGCTATTAGTTTAGACTAACTCCCACTCCCAGGCTGCCCCACTTAAACCAAGTATTAATCAGCTGGCATTTCTGCTTGCTGTTCCCAGGAGAAAAAGAGTTCTGATTGTTCTCAGCAGGAAAACAGATCAGATTAAAAGCATCTCTATTAGCTCATAAAATATACCTGGACAAAAACAAAAGAAAAAGAAAAATGAAAAAAAAATACTAAAAAAAAAAAAAATATATATATATATTATATATATATATATATATACCTGGAGTTCCAGGTACGTCCCTTAGAGATGAAAGAAATGTGCTTACTCATTTTATATGTGCAGGGTGTGGGCAGCTGGGCACAAAGTCGAGACAGTGGACGGAGGGAAATAGCTGTCCCATCAATAGCTGGCTGCCATCGACGCCAGCACACTTCCGCCGAGCTCGCCCGGCAGCACTCCCTGTGACCTGGCAGGTGGAGCGCAGACAAGCCCATCCCTTCAACCAAACCAATTCCCTGAATTCTCTGCATGTGCCTCTTTTTCTCGTTATTAAGGCTCCTGGAAACCAAGCCCTACCTAACTCTGGCCAGCCTCAGAGGCAGCAGTTAATATTTTTTAAAGATGTGTAGCAGAACAGTTTTTAAAGGGAAAATTTAGTGAACCTTAAGCTTGCAGTAGCAAGAATTTATTTTGTAGACTTCTCGCTTTTCTTATATTAGATCACAGGCTCTAAGATTAGGAGCTAAGAACCTGAGGTAATTTCTAATCAGAGGTGTTACGGCCTGTTCCCCAGCTCGTGTTCACAACAGCCAAGGACTAAGGGAGGGGAGGAAAATAATTTTGTCGAAGCCACCACTAACCCCGGGATGTGGCTTGCTGCCCCCTGCCTCGTTCACCCTCTACCACAAGCAGGGGAGGAAAAGCTTCGACTGAAGGCCCAGCCAAGCACAAGCCTCTGGAACCAGCAGGCTCCCATTTTTCTAAGTGGGACTCATTTTATGTGCTTCACTGTGCCTGCCCCTCCCCTGGCCACGTATCTACGAAGAGGCCTTTTACAACCTTCACTGCTCCCTTCTCCTGCCTCTGATTTACAGCTTCACGGACACCTCAGTGAGATAAGAACACAAATAAAGAAGGCCTATTCCTTAGGGCCCTTCTGCTCTGATGAGGCCAACCGGGTTTAATCTGGTTCCAGGATGTCCCATGGGTGGCTGCTCATCTGAGGTTTAATCAACCAAGGTAAAATGTCCACTTAGTCCACTGAAGGCCTTCTTCCTAGAAGAGGCTCCAGGATAATGGCTAACACACCGGACTGTGAAGGCAAAGTACCTGGGTTCAAATCCCAGCCGTGTCACTTATTAGTTATGGGACGTTGTACAAATTATTAAGCCAATCGAATCTCAATTTCCTGATATGTAAAATGGAAATGATAATAACTCACCTTATAAAGACAAAATAAATTAATACATGAAAAGTGCTAAGCACAGAACCTGGCAGAGAGTAAGCCCATGACAAATGCCAGTCTATATACAAGGTACTGTGGTGTTTGAAGCTAATGAGGCCATATTCTTCAGTTCTTTTTTTTTTTTTTTTTTTTTTTTTGAGGCCACAGTTTGAATACTAAGATTAAATAGTGCATGCCTTTGGCTACAGGGCAATGGAAGAAGAGAGAATCCAAACCTCAGAATGCAATCCACAAGCCTCATTCCGGCATCCAAGGTCTCCCACAACCCATTCTAAACAGACCTCCTGCTGCCTTCCCAGACACAGGTCTCCAGTTTACTGAATCATAGAAAAAGTGATCAAGCACCTACGTGCCAGGTACTGTGCTAAGCACATTACCCCCCATCTGGCCCACCCAGCAGCGTCCCCTTTCTAGAATCTGCTTGCAATTCAAGACAAAGCTCAAGACTAGCACTTCTAAAAGTCCCCCCAGCTTGCTCTAACCCCTGAGGGCTTCCCCTGCTGACCCCTCTGAGGGTTTTGACTTTTACTTGGCACTGGCCACACATGAATTATTTTGTTACACAGTTATATTTATGCTAAACTAAAATGCAAAAGGAGGGATAACTCTTACTTTTCTTTGTATGTCCCAAAGTACTGTGCTTTACACCTACTAGGGACACAGTGAACAAATGATATTCCAAGAAGAAGAGATGGCTCAAAGCAAACCCATTATCATTCAACAACGCCCATTCTTTTAAAACAACTGCCCTTTGGATAAACAAACCTCTCAGTGTAGAGGTTTGAAGGCTTAGTCTCCAGTAACCAGGTTATGGTTAAATCAGCCATTTATTAGCAGTGCAGCCTTGAGGAAGTTACTTAACCTCTCTGTGCTTGTTTTCTCATCTGGAAATAACTGGGAATAATCAAAGGACCAACTTTATAGGATTGCTATTAGAATGAAATGAGAATCTATGTAAAGCACGTATAAAGGGGCATAGTACACAGTAATTGCTCTATAAATATTCATTATTACTACTGTCTTCCTGAAGTTCCATTCATCTAGGATGCCCCAAAAGCATTTTGTAAAGTATGCTGAGCCTAAAAGAAAACTACTGGCTATCAGTACATATGAAACATTTCTTTCTCCTCCTTCATTTATCTGTACCATTAGGTTGTTCAAATGGCAAACAACCAACAAACTTTTAGACCAAAATTTGATCAGCTGCCTCATGCTGTTATAAAATCTATAATTCTACTGTATCTTCCACCTTAGCAAAGCTCTCAGTGTATTTACAGTCAAATAAGCAGTTTCCCAATGGCTTGAAAAAGGAAGGAAGGTCTTAAGTAAAACTGATTCACTATTTTTTTCTATTTTTTTTAAATGTTACATTCAAAAAATATAAGAGGTCCCCATATATCCCCCCACCCCCCTCACCCCACTCCTCCCACATCAACAACCTCTTTCATCATTGTGGCACATTCATTGCATTTGGTAAATACATTTTGGAACACTGCTGCACCACATGGATAATGGTTTACATTGTAGTTTACACTCTCGACCCCAGTCCACCCAGTGGGCCATGGCAGGACATACAATGTCCAGCATTTGTCCCTGCAGTACCACCCAGGACAACTCCAAGCCCTGAAAATGCCCCCACATCACATCTCTTCTTTCCTCTCCCTGCCCTCAGCAGCTACCGTGGCCACTTTCTCCACATCAATGCTACAATTTCTTCCATTACTAATCACAATAGTTCCATAGTAGAATATCAGTAAGTCCACTCTAATCCATACTCTATTCCTGCATCCTGTGGACCCTGGAATGGTTTGTCCACTCCACCTCTATATCAAGAAGGGGCTTAGATTCCACATGGATGAAGGAAGCAATTCTCCTGCTTGCAATTGATTTATTATTAAATACGTCAAGGACATACAAAACTCATTGTTTTTCTATGAAGTACCTTCTTCCATTGTATTTCTCAATCTGATCCAGGCATTAATGAAAGCAGAAAACTCTATCGCAAACACAGCAGGTAAGATTATACATTTTGTCATCAAAACAGCAAAATTTCCATCAAGTCGTTTCTTTCCTTTAGGTTTTTTGCTACTACTTTTCAATGAGATTTTAATTAAGATTGGTTTTACTGCACAAGCTAAAAGGTAAATAACGCTTCAATCATGAGACAAAATGAAACTTCTGACAGTAATATAGAGAGAATGGGCAGTTCATATTCACAGTGCAGTCAAAATTTTAAAAAATAATAAAAACTGACAACTCCCAAAATATTTACAGTGAAGGGGGGATTCTACTTTCCAATCTCAAAAACCAATTTCTACCAGCCAACTTTCATTCAGTCTAAGGTTACATAAGACCCCTGGTCTGAGCCTATTGAAGCCTTAATGGTGTATGGATTCTTCAGTATAGCACCAAGGTTAAGAGCACAGATAAAAAACCTGGATACCAGATCTGGCTCTTTTACTTCCTGGCTACATGATGCTGGGCAAGTTACCTAATCTGTCCATCTCTCATTTCATCATCTATAAAATGGTGAAACAATCATTTCTATCTCTGAGTTGCTGTGATGCTTAAATAAGCTCATTAAATAAGAATATTCTAATTCATTTCATAGTCTATAATTGTCTAGCCCAGTGCCTGGCCAAAGGGTGCACTCAATAAATGATAATTATCACTCTTATTTCATTAATACATTTCTTATTGAGACAAGCCAGTTTCCAGAACTGGTACAACAAATTTGTTTTATACAGTTCAATAGATAACAAAGCAAATTATAACACAATAGAGCAATTTAAGCTTCCAACTGTGCTAAGCCTGACCTCAAACACCAAGATGCTAGCGTGGGGGATAAGATCCTCCTAATTAAGCACAAGGTCCCAACAAGTCACCTGCTGCTTCTCATGCCCAACTTCACACTCTGACGACCTCCAGGAAACATAGTGTATTTCCAAGTTAACAGGAGAATCAAACTCAATAAAATGTCACATAATTCTATTTGGGGTAACGAAAAAGTTTCAGTAATAGGTGATGGTGATGGTAGTACAACATCGAGATGTAATAAAAAACACTGAATTATACACTTAAAAATAGGTTTAGGTAAATTTTATGTTACCTATGTATGTTCCCACAATAAAAAAATTATACATATATATTTGCAACAGGCAAAATAAATACCTCCCAAGCAGCCCACACTGGCATGTCACTTATATCTAAAAGGCCTCTTTATTTTGCAATTAAAAAAAAAAAACAGAATGGCTTTCTTGAAATTCTTATTTAAGAGACAAAAATGTAACTATAATCTATGCATGTAACAAAATTAAATGGGCTTGAACATGAGCATATCTGTCCTCTACTTGCCTCAACACTAAAGTTCAGATAGGTATCTGTGTCATCATTAGAATGGCTAGTGCCAACCTAAAAAATATAACATAAACAAACATACTAAGTATCTATATAGTAGACAAATATTTTGCTTTCCTGAAGAAACACTGTGGCAGCTTGAAGCTACATATAGCCCAGAAAAACAAGTTCTTAAATCTAATCCATTCTTATGGGTGTGGACCCATTGTAAGTAGAGCCCACTGATGCAGTTACTTCAGTTAGGGTATGGTCCACCTCATTCAGGATGGGTCTTAACCCTCTAACTGGAGTCCTTTATAAATGGGATGAATACAGAGAGTCACAGAAGAAGCTGAAATCAGCAAAACCCAAGACAGAAAGGAGAGGCCAGCAGATGTTGCCATGTGCCTGGCCATGTGGCAGAGCCGCCAAGGATGACTGCAACTGATCTTTAGGAAGTAAATATCGCCTTGACAATGCCTTCAACATTTTCATGGCCTCAAATTGTAAGCTAATAAATTCTCACTGTTTCAGTAAGCCAATGCATTTCATAGTATCTGTTTCAAATAGCCTAGGAAAGTAAAATAAATACGAATACTCAAATTTTACAGAAACATCAAATGGCCTAAATTCTACACTGAAGAGACTGATAAAAAATATATCCAGAAGAGTATATCATGAACATGCAATTTACATTATGCAACTTACCTGCAGTGGCTAAACATGAACTCATCAAGGCAAACATGGCGATTACATAATCAGTAGTCATCTTTACTCCTCTAATAATGTGTCTCATCCAATTTTTCAGATTGCAGTCTTAGAAATCAGAAGTGGTCTTAAAATCTCTTCTCTGCAATTTTCCAATTGCCTGTAAAAATAAACAAATGTCAACAAAATTTAAGACTGGAACTTTTCATAAACAAATATTTTAAGTTAAATGGAGACTTTCTGAAAAGTGTACAGTAAAAAATTTATCTTAAAAGATACTGAAAGAAACAAAACAATAAAAAATAACAAAAAAAATCCAAAAAAGAAAAAGCAGAGAGGGGAGGGGAGGCGAGGGGAGGGGAGGGGAGGAAAAAGAAAAAAAGATACCACGAGAGCAATAAAATAAACCAGGCTGGGTAGGAGGGGGCATGATTACCTAATAAGGACTGTTATGGCAAATACGCTTGCAAATAACATGGCTTCTTTTTGACATTTTAAATCTTTGGTTTTATATAAAATTTTCAGAAATACAAAAGGCAAGCAAGGTGCACCTGTAATATAATATCACCAGTTACGTGGCAGCATTAAAGTAACTAAATGATACTTGAAACATGCATTTCCTAGTGCCAATGAGAAAAACAAAACTCTGATTAGAGAGTCAATCTATTGTTATATCACAGGGTTATCACAAGGATCTCATCAAAATACACTGAATCCTGAAAAAACAAAGAACTATAAAAAAGAAAGACTCTTATTTCAACTGTTTGCCAATATTTTAACAGGAGAAAAGTCTTCCCTGCCTCTCAACCCCACCTGAGACCATCTGGTTATGAATTAGAGGATCCAGAAGGTCATTTCTAACCTTTTCCTATACAGACCCTTGAATGAAGAGTTCTATGTTGGTTTGCTTAACTTTAATATCCCTTCCACAGCCCTGAAGAGCATCTGATTTAGATACTAGAAAGTATATATTTCCAGCTCTATATCACTGTGCCTGGCACAACCCACAGAGGTTGTTCAATTCAATAAATCTTCTTTTGAGCACCTATGTTTCCTTCTCATCATGAATGAAAGTCACCCCCAAAAAAATAGAAAAAACTCAAAGGCTCTGCCCAGTCTAAGCCTTGGGCAAAGCCGGATAGTGGAGTTTCCAGGGAGAATGTCAAATAGTGGGGTAGCAGCCCTGCTCCCCTCACCCAGGAAATAGTATCTATAGAACCAGCTTCCTGCTTTCAGAGACAAAGTAAGTTTGTGCAGTTGTAGATGGAGTATAAAAATATGAAAACAATGGCAAAATGAGCTTCTAAATGGTCTTGGCATGTTACATAGAGTACGAACAGAAAGATATTTAAAACGGCTTTTTGCACTAGTAACACTAGTTACCTCTGAGAAAGAAGGAAATAAGGCTACTGGGAAACAGGGCTGGAAGAAAGCCTTTTCACTGAATTTCTTTTTGGGTTTTGCACCATGTGCAAGTATAACCTATCCAGAAGTTTTAATTTCAAAAGACTCTCTTAGCTATGCCTTGAGATTAAATAACTATAAATGCAGGTAGCACTGTGATTCAATCCTGGTATAGGATAGTGGTTAAAAGCCTACTAGATATAAATCCACTCTGACACCAATCAACTCAATGATAGGGTAGATTACTCTTCATATGTGAATCTATCCTATTGGGCTGTTGTGATGATTAAATGAGATGGTATATGTATTTATATGTATAAAAACATGTATTTACTTATATATTTATATATACAATTTATAGATAAGCATATACAATGCCTAGAACAGTTCCTGGCCTATAATAAACAAACAAAAACTGTTAGCAGGGAAGCGGATGTGGCTCAAGAAGCTGGCGTCCAGCGTCCAGCTACCACATGGGAGGTCCTGGGTTCGGTTTCTGGTACCTCCTAAAGAAGGTAAGCAAGACAGCAAGCTGACATGATGGGCTGACGTGGTGAGCTGATCCAACGACATGACACAACGAAGAAACACAAAACAAGCAGGGAGCGGAGGTGGCTCAGGCCATTGGGTGCCTCCCTCCCACATGGGAGGCCCCAGGTTGCGGTCCTGGTGCCCCCTAAAAAAAAGGAAGACAAGCAGACATAGAGAGCACACAACGAATAGAGACAGAGGGCAGACAGCTAGTGCAAACGAGGCGGGGGGGGGGGGGAGGTAGAAAGAAAGAAATAAAATAAATCTTAAAAAAAAAACCTTAGCAAAAAATGTTAGCTAGCTATGTTAGACATTATCATTACTACTTTTCCATTCCCTTTGAAGTATTTATATGGATAAAATGGAGAGGTTAGGGTGCAGTTACTTATGTAATTCTTAGCTACTATAAAGTTTTGTGTCTTAGAACCAGTTCAATCTTTTGTTTATTTCTCAATAAACATTACAACAGACAAAAAAGAAGATAAGCTAGAGTGGAATCACTAAAAGAACAAAATTGTCAAGTTAAAGCACAAGTCACTAGTGGTGATGTGGCAAAATAATCTTGTCTCCAAAATTGACTAAATTTCAAAGTTAATTTTGGAAGCCATGAAATGGAATTGAATCATCCCTTGAATTCTAACATTTCTGTCACCATAATACCGTTTCAATACAGGTTAAACAGAAGGCTGTTAGCTTAAAAAGTCAACAATAGAACAGAGAACTTACCCTTACTTCTTTCCCTTCAAGAATTAGATGTCTTGAATGGACTGATAAGGGAAAAGCTCCCTAAAGGAATATGCTATCTCAGAAAATACTAAGGGTGATTTTTATAAAGCAAACCCTGTAAGGAGCTCTCAAAAGAAGAGAGCTTCCCAGAGGATTTTTACATGGCACGTAAACTATTATTGGCACAAGGTTTGAGAGAATATTTAATGAGCTTGTGGCACCCCCTGCCCACAGCTTCAGAGGGTCTGTGGGACTGTGCCAGGTTAATTCAGGGGCTTAAACCAGGTCTGAGGAACCTTGTGGAAAAGAGAAGCAAATGGTTCTATTAAAAATATAGACTGCAAATTGCTGACAAGAATATTGGGCAATTATTAAAATGCAGCAATTACAGATATAATAGAGCCAAGCTAAACAGTTTGATGCCCAAAGGCAAACCACAGCAAGTTTACACCGGATCTTAAAACATCTCCGAGGAAGTCCAGGACAAGTTGAAACGACACACTGCTGTTTCTAACAGAGAGAGCAAGCTTTTCTTCTTTTAGCCTAAAAGTCTCTCCACAATGTAACTGGTCCAAAAAGAAAATAAACAGCGGAGGGTTTTTGTCTAATCTTCCCAGTGTGGTGACAGGACCCTAAAGTGGAGAATAATAGCAAGGGAGGCATGGCACTGGGGAACTCATTCAGTTAAACTCCAATTTTGGCCAAGCCTTCACATATCAGTGCCTTAACAGACAACTTAGGGCTCATTCCCTAATTGGAAGAATGCTGGATGAGCGAAGCCTTCAGAAATGTATCTTTGAAAATAAAACTAGGGAAAGACAAACTCATCCTTCTTCTGTGAGGTTATAACACACTTTGCAAAGCCCACAGACTTCCAACTCTGTTTTTTGATGTTGTTGTTGTTAGTTGTTGTTATTTTACTTCACTGGGTCTCCTTGGACTGAATAACTATAACACTTTTTAGAAAAATAGAGAAGGTACTCTGAGATGGTGACAACACAATTTGGGGTCTACTGTGTAAAAGTCATTTCGCCCACATTTCTAAGTAATGTGTTTCCACTGAAAGAGTACTGGAACTTTAGCATTCACAAATTTAGAGAAGAAATTTCTGAGGGCTTAAGAAAATGAATGTGCTGCTAATTAATTCTAATTTCAGAGTTCCCCTGTGTTTACTTCTGAGATCATAAAACTGAATGTGCTGTCCCATATTTCCTAGAGATTTCCAACAGACTACATGGATAGAGACCCAGAATTATCTGGAAAAACCCTCCCCAAAGGAGTTCTTAAAACCATCATGGGTTAAACCATTGTTCAAAAGGAATTGGCCGTGAGCTAAATTCCCTGAGTTAAGGATGTTTTTTTAAAAGAGCAGGTCTTGCTCTATTTTGGAGGAAATTTGTTGCAAAATGAATGTCTGGCTATAGGCTAAGAGCCAATTAAAAAAAAAAAAAAGACTACTTTTTCCTTAGATGGCTAACACAGCTGGCTGAGTACATAAGATTATTCAAAATCAGAACTAAATCACGACTGACTTGTAGCCAATCAACTCTTCAATTAAAAGAACTATTATGCTAAAGAAATGGCTAAAGATATTGGAACTTTTATAGTTAGAAGAGGGCAACAAGATTTTACTGATAAAGAGGAGCCCAAGGACCCAAGAATAATACTTGTCCCAAATAATATGGCAGAGACAGAACCAGAAACTGGGTCTCTTTCCATGATCCCCACTCTGCCTCCCAGCTCCAAGGTCTGTCACCACTAACTGGGAACTATTTTTCTAGCTCTCAACACTCAATCTCTGAAAACAGAACATATTTTCCCAAGAGAGAGGAAAGCCTGACATGGCTTCCCCCACTTGACATATGCACTCTGCACAAATCATTACTGACCACAAACTATGGGTTGACTTCAGGCTCGGGGGTGGCAGCTACAACAGATAGGCCACCTTGGAAATGCTGTACAACTTAAAAGTTCCTTGAAAATGCAAAGGGCAAGATGAAGCCAAAACCAGTGAACTATCATATATTAAAACTGAGATTGCTCAGCATCCAAACAGGAAAAAATTTTAAGAAAATATCAATAAATATAAAGATCTTAAGGACTGACATAAGATTGAGTAACTGGTTGAAAAATTACCATTCCCTAAACTCAAATAGTAAATAATACCTATGTTTCTGGTCCCTTAGACATGAAATAACTTTCTAACATCATTAAAATATTTCTAGTCTGCCACCTCTTGAGAAAAAAAATACACATTAAGTCTGCAAATGGTCAAATAAAGGCTGGTAGAGAAATTGTTCCAATGGCTATTCAGCAGCTACTCGGGAGAGTGAGAAAAGAGGCAGGGTGGATGACATCAATATCTTGCTTGGCAGCCTATAAAAAAGGGTGTACAGGATATAGGACAGATTCTATTGTTTGATGACATCTGGATGCATTTAAAACCTGAACACATAGAAAGTCACCTTACCTAGTTACAAAACAACTCTCAGATTTCTCTGTTATACAAATAAACTGGATAATTCCAAATTCCCATTTTGCAGTTTTGGGCAGATTTGGCATAAGAAGGGATCCAGGTCCTGGATTTGGATAAGAAATTGATATCCAAGCACAATCAATATTCAACAAATATTTACTGAGCACCTAATACATTCCAGGCACTGCCCAGGACACTGAGGATAAAGCAGTGAAAAAGGAACCCAAAACTCCTACCCCCGTGGAGGGTAATACCATTTACTACTTTAGGCAAGGCATTTAATTTCCTGAGCTTCATTTCTTCCTTCAAAAAATCATAATTTATTGTTTACTATGTACCAGGCTCTAGGGCCATAATGAAGAAGCAAAAAGTCACATTCTTTGCACTCATGTGCTTAAAGTACAGTGGGAGAAACAGGCAATCAAAAAATGTGGCCACTCTCTAAGCCAAACTCAGCATGTAAATGCATTACCTTCCCCCCAGTGTGGGACATGACTCCCAGGGATGAGCCTCCCTGGCACCAAAGGATTACTACCAATCACTAGCTGGTGATGCAACTAGAAAGAGACCTTGATTAAAAGGGCCAACTCAGACCAGCAGAATATCTCAGCCTACATGTAGGATCATGTGTTAAAAACTGGTTTTTGACCTTGAAAAAAGGGGGAAATGGCAAAGACAAATGAGTTTATATGGCTAAGAGTCTTCAAAAAATAGTCAAGAGGTCAGCAGAGGGGTCGTGTTTATGCACGTCTCAGCAGGACCCCAGAAACAGCCAAAGTAGATAGAACCCCAGGTACTGGTTCTCCTGAGGGCTACGGAGACCCACAGGTTCTATGGTCATGGCAGATGGCTCTGGAGTTCAGTGCTGTGTCAGTGGGCCCTACTTTGCAATTTGTGCTCCTGAGTGTGATGGAGTTGGACTCAGATGTGAACTTTCTACACATGCCTCTTCTGTCACTTTTACTGAACCTGTGGTTGGTGCTAGGGATGGTGTATACTCAGGGGACTTGAATCTCTGGACTGTCCATGTGCCAGGTGGGCCCTGAGCCTCAGCAGAGTTGCAAGTCCTACTCTCTGGTTCATTTGACTTACTCAGGTCAGCTAACAGGGAGGTGAAGATGATCAAACACCACACCAGGGAACCAAGAGTGCCTACAGCTGCAAGCAGGAGAATTGCATCCATCATCCATGTGGAATCTAAGCCCTTCTCGATATAGAGATGGAGTGGACATCATCATCCCAGGGTCCACAGGATGGAGGAATAGAATATGGATTAGAGTGGACTTACTGATAATCTACTATAGAACTAGAGTGACTAGTAATGGAAGAAATTGTAGCGTTGATGTGGAGAAAGCGGCCACGGTAGCTGCTGAGGGCAGGGAGAGGGAAGAAGAGATGTGATGTGGAGGCATTTTCGGGACTTGGAGTTGTCCTAAATGATACTGCAGGGACAGATGCTGTACATTATATATCCTGCCATAACCCACTGAATGTACTGGGGGAGAATGTAAGCTACAATGTAAACTATTATCCATGTGGTGCAGCAGTGCTCCAAAATGTATTCACCAAATGCAATGAATGTGCCACAATGATGAAAGAGGTTGTTGATGTGGGAGGAGTGGGGTGCAGGGGGTGGGGAGTATATGGGGACCTCTTATATTTTTTGAATGTAACATTTTTTGTGATCTATGTATCTTCGAAAAAATACAATTAAAAAAATTGATGGGGGTGGGGTATATAGGAACCTCATGTTTTTTAATGTAACCTTTTGTGTGATCTATTAACTTCAAAAAAAGATAATTAAATTAAATTAAACATAGGGAATGTAACATTTATGTAATCTAAAACTTTTTTAAAAAATAAAATGACCATTATCCTATTTTTCAAAGAAAAAAAATATGTACATGTATACTATGACAAGAGCTCTAAAGGGAAAGTAGAGAATGTTCAACAACCTGAAGGATAAGCAGAGGTTTAAAGGGTCAGGTGCAGGCTGGCATTATGGTAGAGGGACATGAAAGGAACCTGACGCTAGAGGTGGATGGCAGCAGAGCCAAAGGGCAAGAGGAGAGGGATATGGCTCAAGAAAAAGTTTAACAAGGAAGCAGCACCATCAGATCGGGTTTTTTAAGAATTCCCTGGACATTGTGCTGACAACAGCCCGATGGGAGGCTTCGTCCAGAGTGGAACCTCAGTATCTTCATTGGTAAGAAGGTAAAAATCATGAACCACACTCACCTATGTCACAGGGCTGCTTCATGAATCAAATAAGAATATGCATAGATGGTATAAAAGGTATTATTATTAATCACTACTAGGTTGTCTCCACCGAAGGGAATTATGATCCTGAGACCTAAGATTAATTAAAGTCTCAACATGCTGTGGCTGCCAGCGACAGGAAACCAAAGGAGGAAGAGTCCTCTTGAAGCGCATGGACTTGTGGGTGGCAGCTCCGCAGGAAGACCCAGCGGGAAGGCGCAGACGGCACAGAGGGCATGAGCTGTGCAGAAAGCTGGACTCCACTCCCCTGCACCTCACTCAGTGCCTGCCCCGGTCGGGCCCTGCCCACCTTCCTCCTGGCTGAGAATGTGACAGAGCCCTCAGTTACCTTAGGGCAGCACCTCCGTCCTTAAAACCCATCTGTCTGTCTCCAGCACAGAGGAACTCACTGCCCTAGCAAAACACAGCACAAAAGGCAAAGCCAGCGTGGACACATTTCACCAGGTTGTCAAAGACTGCATTTTGCTCATTCTGAGTGCCCGGGCTAAAGACTGATTTCTCACTGACCCCGTACAATACTTTTGGTTTTTGCATCCAAAGTTTTCTGTCACTTACAGTTTATGAGGACATCTTCTTTTAAGCTAGAATTAATAAAGAAGTACACGTGGAATTAAAATCTGGCCTGCCCAACTGTGTGACTTTGGGCAAGTCATTTTATTCTCTGCTATTCATCATCTGTAAAATGAGAACAATATTTTGATTGTAATACATGAGATACAAAAATCATTGGTGTTTTTGTGGTTAAACTGCATCTAGATTTAATAACTTTTTTAAAAAGTAAACTACTATTGGCAACATAATATAAATAGTAACATCAAATTTTTATTAATTTTGAGACTTTATCATCTAGCATTTTAAAACTTCCCTCCATCATCAAAAAATAATGACTCCAAATTCAATACAAGATAGGAGTCCTAAAGATAGTCATAATATTGCAAAGCTTCTCCCAAAGGATGATGAAGCTACTGTTTCTATACTTCTGATATAAATTACAGGGAACTGGCTATATGGCTGTCCTCAGCTTTACCTTATGATTCCAAGATTAGCTGCCAAGGTTTAGACAGGGGCTGTGGAAATCACCCTGGCACTGAGGCCAAACCAGTCTGGAAGGAGGAATCAGCTGTCACCAAAAGGTCTTAAATCATGAAGGTGCAATTATTCCAGCAAAATTCAGCAAAGCTGAATATTTTCAGGACACCAATCATCACTCCTCAGACCAGACCACTGGAAAAAAGCTTTTGGGATGCTATCTCTCTTGGGCCTCTACTAGAATATTTTATGCAGTATATAATTACTTACTAAAATGTTTGATTCATGTAATTATTTATATTTTCAGTGATTCTAGAAATAAATGAATTCAGAAAAAACACTCCAGCAAAAGACTATTAAGCTAATTATAATTAGGAAAAAAAAATTTTTTTCCCCTCACTGATTCCAACATAAAATTATTCTTCTGGTGGGGAAAGGGGAGGAGTCCCTCAATAGATACATTTCAATTATTCAACTCATCTTATTTGGTAAGGAAAGGGCTCAGCAACTCAGGCACGTGTAACATTAAGAATTAAAACCTTATTATGGAGGAAGTGGGTGTCGCTCAGTGGTTGTATGCCTACTTCCCGTTTACAAAGTCCCAGGTTCAAACCCCAGTACCTCCTAAAAAATTTTTTTAAAAGATAAGAAAACCACTATGGCTGCTTACCGCTGTTAAGGACAAAAACCCTTCACATGGCCACTGAATGTTGCCTGCTTTGTCCAACCGCATCCTCAGCATTCTCCAGTCACACAAGCCTTTATTGAGTCCAGCAAGAGGGCTAAACTGTCTTAGTTTTCCAAGTTGCTATAACAAATACCACACAATGGGTTGGCTTAAACAAGGGGAATTGACTGGCTCACAGGTTTGAGGCTAGGAGAAGTACGAAAACTAGATACCAGCAAGGCTAGCTTTCTCCCTGAAGACTGGAGCATTCTGGTGCCGGCTGCTGGCAATCTTGGGGTTCCTTGGCTTTTCCATCGCATTGTGATGTCCTGTCCTTTCTCTTCCCAGTTCCTACCGACTACTAGATTCTGGCTCCTCCCTGTGGCTTTTTCAAACTATGTCTGAATTTCTTCTGCTTATATTATATCTCCAGTAATATGGATTAAGACCCAACCTCATTCAGCTGGGCCACACCTTAAATAAAAATAACATCTTCAAGAGAGCTGATCTGCAATGGGCTCACACTCACAGGAATGCAGATTAGGATTAAGAACATGTCTAAATTGGGGTACATAATTCAGTCTACCAGAAAGGCCAAGCCCTTGCCTTCCAGAAGGGATGTTCACTCTTTTAGAACTCCACTTCCCTCCACGGTCCCTCTAACACAGTCACTTTCTAACATCTTTGAGAATCAGCCTAAGCTTTACTTCTTCAGGGAAGCCTCCTCTGACTCCTCCAGACAATGTTACACTTGCAAACCTGGAATATAGTGAGAGTCAACCCTGCAGGAAACTTTTTATGTTATTATTTTCTTCCAGGTACAGTCTTCCCATTGTCTGTCCACAAAGAAGGATCATTCTACCCAGCTCACCACCTGACATGTGAAAGGCATCCAATAAAGGCAGCAAGAATAAAATACTAGTGTGTACAGGGATGCGGATGTGGCTCAAGCAATTGAGCTCCCACCTACCATTGGGAGGTCCAGGGTTCGGTTCCCAGTGCCTCCTGGAGAAGACAAGCAAGATAGCGAGCCAGAGTGATGGGCAGGTATGGTGAGCTGACACAACAAGATGATGCAACAAGGAGACACAAAGAGGGAAGAGGACTTGGCTAAATGGAGAGGGCGTCTGCCTACCACATGGGAGGTCCGCGGTTCAAATCCCAGGCCTCCTTGACCCGTGTGGAGCTGGCCCATGCGCAGTGCTGATGCGCGCTAGGAGTGCCCTGCCACACAGGGGTGTCGCCCGCGTAGGGGAGCCCCACACACAAGGAGTGCGCCCTATAAGGAGAGCCGCCCAGCACGAAAGAAAGTGCAGTCTGCCCAGGAATGGCACCGCACACATGGAGAGCAGACACGACAAGATGACGCAACACAAAGAAACACAGATTTCCGTGCTGCTGACAACAGAAGCGGACAAAGAAGAAGACGCAGCAAATAGACACAGAGAACAGACAACCTGGGTCGGGGGGGAAGAGGAGAGAAATAAATAAATAAATCTAATAAATAAATCTTAAAAAAAAAAAGATGGAAACAACCCAGGTGTCCATCAACTGATGAATGGATACACAAACTCTGGTATATACATACAATGGATTATTATTCAGTGGTAAGAAGAAATGAAGTCATGAAACATATGGCAACATGGATGAACCTGGCGGACATTATGGAGTGAAACAATCCAGGAACAAAAGGACAAATATTGTATGACTTCACTATTATGAACTAAATTTATAAGCAAACTCATGGAGCTAATAGTTAGAATATAAGTTACTGGAGAAAATAAAGTGGTTAGAGAATGGAAAGCTGAGGTTTAATCTAGGCAGAGTTGGTAAAAAGTTGTTTGTAAATGAATAGAAATGATGAAAGCATATCATAGGATTTGTAATTAGTAGTGTGCTAACATGGGTATAATAGCGGGGTGGTTTTTTTTTTTTTTGGAGTAATGAAAATGCTCTAATATTGGTTGAAGTGATGAATGCACAACTCGTTAATTATACCAAATGCCAGTTATTGTACACTTTGGATGAATCGTATGGTTTATGAGCAAAAAAAAAAAAATTGGGTGGGGAAGCGGCTGCGCTCAATCAGTTGGGCTCCCATATGGGAGGCCCTGGGTTCGTGTCCCAGGGCCTCCTTGTGAAGGCGGGCTCGCCCGCACGCTGCGGAGAGCTGCCCAGCGCTGCAGAGTACCACCCGGCCCACAACTGCAACGGAGAGCCGACTCCACAAGGTGACGCACGCAAAAAAGGGAGACAAGTGAAAACACAGAAGAGTGCGCAGCAAATGGACACAGAGAGCAGACAGCAAGCAAACTGCAAGGGGAGAAGGGAATAAATAAAAATAAATACAGACACAGAAGAGTGCACAGCGAACGGACACAGAGAGCAGACAGTAAGAAGCCACAAGGGGGAGAATTTTTTTTAAAAAGTAGAGATGGCAAGATTTACCACTTTAAAGAAAAATAAAATAAAATAATTGGGTGGGTTTGGGAAAAAATACATCAAATGTAAGATATGGACCAAAGTTAGTAGTGATACTCATAATTTATTAGAAATATTTCACAACAATGCAAGGTATTTGCGGTGGGGTGATGTCATGTTATGTTATGAGGTGTGCCCTGTATGATGTTATGCATGTTTGTTTTGTAAATGCACAATTTTTACTATACACTTATTGTTTATTTATGTTCATGTATCAATAATATACTTTAATAAATGGTTTTTAAAATGAAAAAAGCCCACAATTGTTATTCTATTTCTCAAGGTCCATGAACTCTACTCATTCCCCTTGTCTCATTCCAAAAAGCTACTTCTGATTAACTCCATCCCACTCTTGACCACCATCACTTAACATTTTGTATATAATTTGTTCCATGTTATCTCCTATTCACAGCCAATTCAGAATGTTAGAAATAGATAATATCTACCCCAACACTTTAATTTTACAGATCAGCAAACCAAGAATTAGAAAGGCTCAATGACTGGCCCACATTATACCGCCAGTTAGCAGCAAAGCCAAGACCTGCCCCCTTGTTGCTTGGTACTTACTCCGTGATTGTCCGCATGACTCCACTGCATCCCCTGCCCGGCAGACCAGCGCCCTGTGTTCTTCTTCTGACCCCACAGGACATCTCAGTTACTACCTCTTGAGCACCTCCGTGCTTCAAAGTTTCTCATTTAATTCTCTCAACAGCCCATGGAGATAAACTTTATTCCATTTTACAGTGAGAAAAGTAAGGTTTCAAGATACTAAGCAACCCCAAGGGCACCGCTTTAAGTGCTGGTGCCAGGATGTGAGCGCACCCTGTCTGATTCCAGAGCCCATGCTGGTAACCACCGGTAAGTTCCTCCTAAACTCTGACTTCCTTGGCTGGGTATCCTGTCCCGACAAGCAGGGCTCTGAAGGCACCCTACTGATGCTATTACAAAAAGAACTAGGGGGAAATTACTCCCTGCTATACTAATATAACCTATGCTCTTCATTCAACCTAACTCCTGCTCCCAAGAATCTGCTGTTTCTTAGGGGCTGTAATTTACTGCCCCTCTGATTTAAGTTATTGATTTCATAGGATCAAATCCCAATGGTTGGCAAAGAGCATACAGCCCACAGAGGAGAGTTTCAAGTATAATCCTCTGTCTTGAGAATGACTAAAATTTCATAATTTAAGATGGTAATTTAATTTTTATAAGTCCATTGTCAAATGTCCTTTATTTATTTATTTATTTATTTTTAAAGATTTATTTATTTAATTCCCCCCCCCTCCCCTGGTTGTCTGTTCTCTGTGTCTATTTGCTGCGTCTTGTTTCTTTGTCCGCTTCTGTTGTCGTCAGTGGCACGGGAAGTGTGGGCGGCGCCAGTCCTGGGCAGGCTGCACTTTCTTTCGCGCTGGGCGGCTCTCCTTACGGGTGCACTCCTTGCGCGTGGGGCTCCCCTACGCGGGGGACACCCCTGCATGGCGCGGCACTCCCTGCGCGCATCAGCACTGCGCATGGGCCAGCTCCACACAGGTCAAGGAGGCCTGGGGTTTGAACCGCGGACCTCCCATGTGGTAGACGGACACCCTAACCACTGGGCCAAGTCTGTTTCCCTCGAATGTCCTTTAGGCCTAAAAATATCATTTCTTTTCAAAAAAATTAGAACATCAAAGCAAATCTTTAAAGTCCTATCGCCTGACAGTCTCGAAACTGTTCCTTAGAGCGCTGCCCCCAAT
Source organism: Dasypus novemcinctus (assembly GCF_030445035.2). Lineage (NCBI taxonomy): Eukaryota > Metazoa > Chordata > Mammalia > Cingulata > Dasypodidae > Dasypus > Dasypus novemcinctus. The sequence goes on along the minus strand of NC_080681.1, from coordinate 34,305,483 downwards.
AAGGCAACTCTAGAAGGTACTGTGAGTGGCTGTGGGGATGGGATCAGAGCCAAGAGAGGATGTCAGTTCCACAAGGAAATTCTGTCCATCTGCCCCATACCCTCGGCTTTTTTCTTTAATGCTAACTTTTTATCTTTGTGGTACAATGGTGAAAGGGAAATCACAGGCAGAGAGAAACCACAGCAAGCCCTGGCCTGTTGGAGGTGAAATGGGAGTCTTTTCAAACCACTTGTAAGGCTGGGGAGGGCCCGGGCTGCTCCTTTAAGTTAGACAATTAAAGAGGTCAGAGATATTCAGTTAGTATAAGGGAGATTCCAGAACTCCGGAGGATGGTAGCGATTAGAGAAGGACTCCACAAATGCTGAATTGAAGAAAGACAAAAATACCAGATCCAGTATCAAACCTGAAAGTGGACAAACACTGTTAAGACTAGAAAGAGAAGACAGTCATCTGATTAAGCCCATCAAGACAAACAGATGCCTAGACACAAGCAAAAAATTACAAGCTATACTAAGACACAGGAAGACATGGCCCAGTCTAATGAGCAAACTAAAATAACAGGAGAAGATGCAGAACATGGAACTAATCAAGGATGTCCAGGCAAATATTATGATTCAATTTAATGAAGTGAAGGAAGAGATAAAGGATATATTTTTTTAAAGACTTACTTTATTTATTTCTTCCCCACCCCACCCTTGTTGTTTGTGCTCACTGTCTGCTTTCTGCTTGTCTTCTTTCTGAGAAGCACTAGGAACGAAACCTGGGACCGCCCATGTAGGAGGGAGGCACACAATCACTTGAGCTACCTCTGCTCCCAGAGATAAAGGATATTAAGAAGACATGGGGGCAGGAAGTAGATGTAGCTCAAGCAGCTGGGTTCCCACCTACCATATGGGAGGTCCCAGGTTCGATTCCTGGTGCCTCCTAAAGAAGAGAAGCAAGATAGTGAGTTGACATAACAGGCTGGCATGGCGAGCTGACACAACAAGATGACACAGTAAGGTGACACAGCCAGGAAACACAATGAGAGACACAACAAACAGGGAGCAGAGGTGGCTAAAGAGATTAGGCGCCTCCCTCCCACCTGGGAGGCTCCGGGTTTCATTCCCAATGCCTTCTAAAAAGAAGATGAGCAGATGGTGAGCTCAAACAACAAGGGGATAGAAATAAATAAAAATAAATAAATCATTTTTAAAAAAGAAGACATGGAGGAACACACAAAAGAAATCGTAAACATACATAAAAAGATAACAGATCTGATAGGTATGAATGGCACAATGCAAGAAATTAAAAATATGGTGGAAACACATAAGGATTTGAACAGGCAGAGGAAAGCATCAGTGATGGAGAAGATAATAAATCTAAAATCGCACAGATAGAACAGATAGATAAAAAAGATAGAAAAATTCAGCGTGAACTCAGGAAATTGAATGATAACGAGAAACATGCAAATATATGCATTATAGGTATCCCAGAGGGAGAAGAGAAGGTAAGAGGGCAGAGGGAGTGTTGGAGGAAATAATGGCTGAAAATGTCCCAACTCTTTTGAGGGACATGGACATACATATCCAGGAAGTGCAGTGTAACCCAAACAGTATAAATCCTACCGGGCCTACCCTAAGACATATACTTATCAAACTGTCAACCGTGCAATACAAAAAGTGAATCCTGAAAGTAGCAAGATAAAAGAGATCCATCACACACAAGGGAAGCATAAAAAGTTTAAATGTTGATTCTCTTCTGAAACCATGGAGGCAAGGGGCAATGGTAAAACATAGTTAATGTGCTAAAGAAAAAAAACTGCCAGCAAAGAATTCTGTATCCAGCAAAGCTGTCATTCAAAAATGAGGGAGAGTTCAAGATATTCACAGATAAACAGAAATTAAGAGAGTTTATCAATAAGAAACCTGCCCTCCAGGAAATACCAAAGGGAGCTCTGCATGTTGAAAGGAAGAAAAGGAAGAGAGAAGGTTAGAGGAGAGTATAGAAAGGAAGATTATTAGTAAGAATAAGTAAAAAGATAAAAAAGAGGCGAACTTGGCCCAGTGGTTGGGGCGTCCATCTACCACATGGGAGGTCCACGGTTCAAACCCCAGGCCTCCTTGACCCATGTGGAGCTGACCCATGTGCAGTGCTGATGCACACAAGGAGTGTCCTGCCACGCAGGGGTGTCCCCCGCATAGAGGAGCCCCACGTGCAAGGAGTGCGCCCCATAAGGAGAGCTGCCCAGCACGAAAGAAAGTGCAGCCTGCCCAGGAATGGTGCCACACACACAGAGAGCTGACACAACAAGATGACGTGACAAAAAGAGACACAGATTCCTGTGCAGCTGACAACAGAAGCGGACAAAGAAGACACAGAAAACAGACACAGAGAACAGACAACCGGGGTGGGGGGTGGGGGGTGGGGGGAAGGGTAGAGGAAGGAAGGAAGGAAGGAAGGAAGGAAGGAAGGAAGGAAGGAAGGAAGGAAGGAAGGAAGGAAGGAAGGAAGGAAGGAAGGAAGGAAGGAAGGAAGGAAGGAAGGAAGGAAGGAAGGAAGGAAGGAAGGAAGGAAGGAAGGAAGGAAGGAAGGAAGGAAGGAAGGAAGGAAGGAAGGAAGGAAGGAAGGAAGGAAGGAAGGAAGGAAGGAAGGAAGGAAGGAAGGAAGGAAGGAAGGAAGGAAGGAAGGAAGGAAGGAAGGAAGGAAGGAAGGAAGGAAGGAAGGAAGGAAAGAAAGAAAGAGGTAAAAAAGAGGGGAGCAAAGCCTCAAATGCACCAGGGAGAGGAACAATTAAGAGGCTGACTGAAAACAAGCAGGGAATTTTGACTCTGCACCTTCTCTAGAGCCCATTGTGGTGGGTGTGGGAACCTGTCTGCAGCAGGTGGAGGAGTAAATGGGAGATGAAAAAAAGAGCCAATAACTAAGACACCATCAGCCCAGACAAGACTGGCTTGTTATCAAAGATTCGATACCATGAGGAAAGTTTTATTCACACTCCGTGGAGGTGGTAAGGTGTGAGAAACAGGAACTAAAATGTGCTGGGGGTTATCTTCTGGTGGTGGAAAGGAGATTTCTTAGTTAACACCTGGGTCTCATGAGACCACTAATCCTGAAACTAGCAGTAGGTATTCAGAAAGGCTAGTTGCTTCTGACAAGTGCTGAGGACAACGCATCCACCCACACACTGTCACCCTCCACTTACAATTCTCGCTTCCATACTCTTCTCACCGCTAGCATCCCTAGTTTTTCTCTCCCAGCAGAATAAGGCCAAGGTGCTGGCTAAGCAGCAGTTCACAGGGCGGTAAAAAAAGATTAACAAAAAAACACAGCACCAACTTCCAAGCAAGATGCCATGAGGCGGTCCCCATTCAGACCCGAGCCAGGCCCCAGGACACCGGGACCAATCCCCCACTTCATGACAGAAACTACCTAACTGCCCTTCTGTTTCTTCTCTGAGAAACAGAGAGGAGCTGAAGGAAGAGAAAGCCTTTAATCCTAAAATTATTCTTAATTTCCAACTACAGAGAGCTTGAAAAAAATCTGAAAGCCAACAGAAAAACTAGATTTTTTAAAATGTGTCTCTACAACCCTTTCCCCTTTACCATCCACAAAAAAGCAATCCAGCCCCCAAATGATCATTTTTCTTGGCTTAATTTCACTATTTTTGTGATACATATAATTAGAAACAGACTGCTTTTTCCTGGCTTTAGAGAACAAGATCTTCAGAGCTGAAAGAGTTGCCAACTACAGAATCTCAATCTTAGCAGAATTTCTTTTGCAAACCTCTTACCTACACACCTACTTGAAAAATACATTAATTCCAAAGAAAACATTTAAGACCCCTATTATTAAGTATACGTGACTTTTCTCCTTTAGACTACACCCTCCCCGCTTTATTTCCCTCCCTGTTCAAATTAAATGGAATCCTACTTATGTTCACTGTCTTCCATTTAAAACATTGCCCAAGGTCAAGGAGTAAAACCAAAGGTAGGAGAGTGGACATAGCTCATATGGTTGCACACCTGCTTCCCACCTACGAGGTCCCGGGTTCAATCCCTGGTACCTCCTAAAAACAAAAAAAAAAACAAATGAAAAAACCAACTCTCTTTGGGAAACAGATGTAGCTCGAGGGATTGAGCACCTGTTTCCCATGTATAAGGTCCTAGGTTCAATTCCTAGTACCTTCTAAAAATAAAAAAAAACAAAGGTCATATTTTAGTTCCCAGGATGGTATATATATATGGGATACTTTGCAGAGGTATTTTCAAGAATTTAATAGAACTGGTTTTACAGGAAATTTCCTTATTAGCCCACACACTGAACGAAATTAGAACCCTGAATATCTTAGAGAGAAACCACCTAATGATGAAATAAAGATGCCACAAACTGAAAAAGGCAAAAATATAGAAAAATGTGAAATATATCAAGGAGGTCATCTGTTCCCTGGTTCTTGTGTCAAAAACATGACCCATCCAATGGTTGTACAGCAACTGTAGTGAATAACGAGCATACTAGACTAAAAAAAAAAAAAAAAACAAAACACAAAAAAAAGGTGTCTTCACAAAATGGGTCGTTAGCCTCAATATTTTTTCATGATTTCTATGGTATATTATGAACATATGGTAATACAATCTCTCTAAAGACACAAAAATAAGAGCATTAAGAGGTTTGTCTATTCAGAAAAGCTTTGACAAAATGATGAAGCCCAGGCGTAGTAAACATGCCCATTTAGATCAGAAACTTCTCCCACACATATAGGGAAGACCTTACACTGCAATGGTGCAAAATAGATGTAATGAGTCAACGGTGCTTTCCCTCCAAGTTGGATTTAATTTGCCAGCCAATTGTACAAAGTCTAATTTAACAAAATAAGACATTTATTCGTTGTGGACAGTCAGAAGAGAGTTTTGTGTTTGAGTATGTTTTGTTTTAAAGAACAAACCAGAAAAGAGATAACTCCGAATACAGCATCACACAAAAGTACTAAGCTTACCACATGAACACAGGGCTTTGAGATTAGAATCTAAGTATTTCACCTCAAATAACCTTCCAAGTATTAAAAAAAAAAAACAACCCACATTCTGCTCCAGCAATTATCATACATTTAGCTAATTATGAAATAAAGTCAGCAAATACCACCAATGTGTTATCGCATCCAAGGACCAACTTCATACTTTCCAAACACATAAATCACTAAAAATGTTAACAGAATTATACACCCAAAAGGGAATCTTGTCACAGGCCAAGAGAAGTATGTGTTCATCAAGTTTCCATTAATAAGACAGCATAATAAGGGATAAAAATGAAACCCAAAGTTCTGCTGTGCCCTCCACCTGTTCCATCTGGCATTCCCACCCATCCCTGGTAGTTAGTCATCTTGCTCTTCAACTGCAGACCTTCTCCCAGGGCAATCTGATCAACGGGAAAACTCAAGGACTAGTATCTATGAGGTCTGTTTTCTAAGGATCATTTTTTCAGGGACTAAAAAACATAAAGATGTTTTTATAAATTGCCCATCTGGAATTTTACACACACAAAAAAAGGACTTTCAGCATGTACCAGGGAAATGAGTTATGAGCTTGGAAGTATCAAAAAACAGATATTTCTTCCTGCTGCAAATAACACCCAAGAGCCCTCTTCCCCTCAGAGTCCAGGGTCTGAGGGATAGAGAATTTGCCTCTTCATTAGCGTCCTTTTCTTAAAGTGAAGATAGAGCTAACACTTCAGGCTTAAATCTAAATTATTATTGTGGCAACAGTTTAACAATTTCTAAAAATGAACTTTGCCAGCCTACACATCCCTGTGGATCCTCTTCCCAGGCTTTTAAGAAACTTTCAGCATAAAGGAATCACCAGCAAAAACAGGACATTAATCTTTTTTATCCCCTCTAATTATCTTAAGCCTATCTGGAAGGCCTGAAGACATCATTCTGGGGCCCATGTTCCTGACCCTCCGTGGTAAACCTCTTTTTAAATATGATCTCCTACCTCCTAAGTATAATGAAAGCTATCAGCCTATTGAGTCTTGATCGTTGGCCTGGAAAATTGAAGAAAAAAGAATGTATAATAGTGGCCAAATGAGAGTAGCCTCACCCAGAAATTTATATTAGTGTTGCTTCAAACAATGCATACTGCACAATCTTGGTTGAGAGATAATACTCATTACTCTCCAAGAAGGAAGGGAGAATATTCAAAAATCTGTGCTAAATCTTAAGCAAAGACCTTGCAGGCAGAGGAAAATAAAGCTCAATGTCGGTTAACAAACAAATGTGCTATTTCAAAAGATAGAAAATAAAAAATCTAGAAATGGACAGAGCCCAGGAAATGAACCGAGATCCTTTTTGTAAGCCCTTCCAAGCTGTGTTGATTTATTTCAGCTTGACTAAGAACCAAACCATTTTGTATTTTATGAAATGTTACAAAGAGACAATGCTATCATTTCAAGTGTTACTCTGAAGATGTGGAACCAGAGAAATTACTGCTGTGGATCTTGGTGCAGTAATTTTCTTCCAAAACCACAAACGTCCTCACTGAATTTGTTAAAGGCTAACTGAAGTTTTTTTTCATATAACCTCACTGTCTTACATTCAAAATTGTCCACGTTCCTAGTAGGGCAATACAAGATTGCTTTTAAGGTGAAGATCCCTAAAAAACAGTTCTTTAACTCAAGTTACACAAATTTCAAAAAGTGAAAAGCATTTTTTAAACTCAAACATTTTTTAAGTGTGAAAATATAAGAAAAATCTTTCACTGGAAAGACTGCAAGAGTGATAAAATATTTTTTTAAACAACTGGTAAAAGAAAAATGAAGATTGTCCTTCAACTAACGGATCTGACAGTTAACAATTATTGTGCCCATCAGCAATGAGAACAGAAAAAAATTTTCAAAATGAATTTTCTAGAGTGGGGATGAATTAACCAGAGTAGAATCATCCAGGAAAAATATTACAGCACTGTTAATAATTACCAGGTATCCTCTATATTCTAATTGCTTTATCTATTAAACTTCAAATGTAAAGTCAAAACTCTTCCACATATTTATGAAGCCAGGAAACTGGTCATCTCTTAGGTACTCCACAAGTCAGCAGTGATCACCTGCTTAGCCCTCTAATAGACATTTCTGAATCTACCCTCCGAAAAGCAAGCAGCTACATGACTTTTAACAAGTTTGCATGCAAAAGGAAAGGATTCATTCCTTTCAATCTCAAAAAGAATGGGACAATAGTTTACACTTCAAGCAATCCAGTCTTGAAAATCCAGAATGGCTTACACCGCTAAACCCCAGCCAGCCTTAGGCCATCTTGGCCACCTGCGATCAGTTGAGTGAATGAGGACAGTTAATTTGCCAAATTGTAAGCCCAAGAACTATACTATTAGGCAGCAGGGGACTGGTAAATGTTTGCTGAATAAGTAAATTAGATCAGAACATGAAAAACTGAATTAGATCCTAAATAAGATGCTAGTCTGAAACATAAGCGCAATGCTGAGATTTAGAAAGAAAGGACCAAATTCGAAAGTCATTTTAAAATGGGATCCCTCGACCTTAACTTGAAGAATGAAATAAAATTTGGGAGCAGATGTGGCTCAAGCAGCTGAGCACCCACCTCCCACATGGGAGGTCCCAGTGCCTCCTAAAGAAAAAACAGATGAGCAGATGAGGAAAAAAACAACAACGAGCAGAAAACGAGTGCAAACAACAAGCAAAGAGATGAGGGAGCCACCTGAGGGCAGGTGGGGGGATGATTATTTTAAAAAATTCCATCAATACTACATGATTACACAAGAAATAAGAGAGCAAACTGGCCTACAAAACTGCAGACAGAGATTGAAAACCTTTTTTAAAAGTTTGTTTGACTTTCTTCAAGCACGTTTACTCTTAAGTATTGTTTATATTTACAGATGAGTGACTACAAACACATCCTAAACCTACACTGGACAAACATGACGCTATCAAACTATTACTATACTTAAATATAAACCTCTGAAGAATGCATTGTAATAGAATTGCTGTTACTTAGGATTTCAATCCCTTATTGTCTTGCACTTGAAAGATGTTAATTAAAAATGATAATGGCATCACTCTGTCCAGTTTTCTACGAAAGACAAGGAAGGATCATTACAAAAGGACTCCCAGTGGATTTCTCCGTACTGCAGTTCCCCCAGATGACTTGAAATGTTATCCAAACTACACAAAATTATTTTATGTACATGCATTAAGGAAAACATTAAAAAAAAAAAAAAAAAACTACATGTGAATTTAAAATCTGCCCAGCCACAATAGAATTCTTGACATATATCTGACATATATCTGCCCTTACGGCCACTCTGATTTAATCAGTTAGCTAGATTAAGCCACATTTTTCACATCTAAAATGTATATACCCTACATACTGGTTATGCGCCTTACAGACATCAATAGTATTACACTCCCCCTATTGGCTAATACTCAGAATAACAATGAATTCCCTAGGGGTTGCCTTTGAAGTGCTGGGGTTCAAAAGCTGGTGATTTTATATTTAAAAACATGAGCTGAATCAACAGTTGTTGGGCAAAGCTGCCATGTAACAGTCAGATTCCATCAAAACAGGAAAAATTACAGTTGACAAATGACAAAGACAAACTGAAGTGCAAAAAAATATGCTGAAGTCTTGAAACCCTAAACAATGCAGAATTAAAGCCAAAGCAGAGAACACCAAGAAACAGCAACATCCTTTAGCTGACACAATGGCATGAAATCAATTTTATTTTAATAGCCCTTAAGGGGGTAAGAATTATTTCCCTGCCTCCGATGCCAGCCTCAAGCTGTTTCCTAAGAAGGAAGCCAAATAATGCTGATCAACAATGTCAGGAGAATTATTAAAAGAAATTTAGACTGGAGTCATTAATTAATACAAGTCAGAGTTCTAATTATAATTACTTGGAGCCAGTTTCAGAGGAGCTGTAATTTGGCACTCCTCTAAGTATATCATCTACATAAATCACAGCTGATTTGTAGTTCAAGAAATAACAAGTTCAACTCAAATGGGTCGCTGAAGATGAGAGTGGACGCATGGACCGACGGGCACACAAACCTAACTGCACCTGCTGCTCTGAGATGGCTATGAAGGCAGAACGGACAGAAAGTTCTGTATAATCCTGGGCAGTTAACTTCACCTCTGTGATCTCGGACAGACAACGTCAAACTCTGTGGTCTTGGACTGATAACTTCCTCTTGTGTCTTATCTGTAAAATGGGGTCAGTAGTGGGGTTTGACGATAGTGTTGATGAGAGGATTAAGTGTGACTGGGTCCGTACGGCATTTAGCAGAGTATCTGGCACAGACCGGGCTCAATAAATGTTAGCTATTAGTATTACCCAAAAGACACAGCTGATTTCACACTGCAGTAACTACTTGCAGCCTGAAGTACTATTACAAGAAAATTTAGAAGTCTTGACGTGTGTTTTTGCTACTTGTAGAGACTTTTCCTTCTCTCCTCCTAAGGCTCACTTTTCTTCGAAGGGAGATGAAACTCTCAGAAAACGCCTGGTTTCGATCTGAGGCTGGCACCCCTGCCACCCCCGAGCTCGTCGCTCTCCTCCCGCCACCGCAGGGCTCGGGGGCGCTCACGCAGAGCTAGCTCCTGGCCGAGCACTGTTCTGACACTTTACATACGTTAAGCCATTAAATCCTCACAGCAATCTAATAAGACCGATCTATCATTAGACCCATTTCACAGCTAAGGAAACGGGGTGCGTATCCTCCCCCAGCATTTCATATGGAACCCAAATCCATCACATTCTACTCTGCCAAGATACTTCACGCACGATACGCCGACTGCCTTACACTACGTGATTCTGGAAAGTGGAGCGAATACCCTAACAAGAACAAGCTTGCAAGCAGAGTTCTCTTCTAGCAACAACCCAAGATCTCCAAGGTTGTTCTAGCCAAATGAACACACTAATGAACCCGACAAACGAACGGGAAAATGCAGCTAATAAGTAAAAATGCCGGGTGCGTGCTGCGCGGGGGCGCCACGCTGCGCGTGCGGTGTCGCCCAGAGGGCGCGGCCGGCCGGGAGCGCAGCTCGCGTGGGTGCCGAGCGCCGGAGCCGCAGCCTCTCCAACTGCCACTGAGTGCAAAAACCCACAACAAACCTCTCCCACCGACTGCTGTCACGCGCCCGGAGGGAAGTGGCCGGCGCGCCCTGCGCGGGTCAAAAGAAACCGCAGAGAGGAAGCGTGAAGGCGGCCGCGGAGGAGAGGAGAATCCCTCCCCAGCCCAGCGCATCACCTGAGCGTCGCCCACCCGGGGTGGCCGCTCCCCGCGCACCACAGGCCGTGGGTCCCGGCTCCTCCCGAGCGAAAACAACGCCCGCCCAACGCTGCCCTTCCAAGCCCGGGGTCCCAGTAGCCGAAGTTGACCCGGACCGTAAAACAGGCACAGAAACCCGCGCTCTGCGAGGACGGGCCCCGCGCAGCTTGCAGAGCCCGCGAAGGGGTGTCCCGGCGCGGGGCTGAGGGGCGCGGGGCCCGAGAGCGCAAGCGGCGGCGGGGCCGGGCCGGCACGTACCTCGGCGGCGGCGTGTCAAGCGGAGATCCACCCGCGGCAAATTGCAGGAAAGCGGAGCAAAGTTTCCGCGCTGGGCTCGGCGGCGGCGAGCTCCGGCAGCTGCTGCGCAGCGGCACAACTACGCCATCCCGAGCGGCCGCGGGACTTTCACCTCCTGCAGGGAGCTCCCGGGATCGCGCAGGGAAAGTGGCCCGGCACGAGAGCCTCCGACTTCCCCTCCTCACTCACTGGGAGGAGGAAAGCGCCGCTCGGCGTCCTCGAAACCCTCGACTACCCCCATCGTGCCGACCCAGCGTACTCGCACTCCCTCTCACACACGCGGGTGGGGACGGGCAAGAAGCCACAGCAATCAGCGCGCGGGGGGAAGGGCGCTCCCACTCCGCCGTCCCTCCCGGGGGCTCCGGGCAGCGGAGAAACTCCTCCTCCCGCCTCCTCTCTCCTCCCCCTTTTCCTCCCCGGCTGATGGATGAGCCCCGAGCGCTGCCGGAGCCTGCGTTTCCCTTAGGGCGGAGGAAGGAGGGGCAGCAGGAGCTCTGCGGCGCGCCCGGGTCGGTGCTGTGGGTAGAGAGGCCCGGTCCTCCGGGACGAGCGCGCGGGCCGGAGCGCGGGCTGCAGTGTCTCTCGCCCTCTCACTGGCTCCTTCACACTTTCCACGGCTCTCTCGAGGAGTTGGGTTTTTATTTTGTTCCTCAATCTTGGTATAAAAATTTTTAAAACCTCGAGTCATCTGATCGCGCCCACTTGCCCGCTCCCCAGCACAACCCTCCCCACACACATTCATTCTGTCCTTGTTTGCTTTTTCCAATCTCCCATCCTACTTGTAATCTCAAAATATGCCCCGATGGTGACCGGGATCTTGCCTGATTCCCTTAAACAGCTGAGACCTCAGAGTCCTTGTCCCTACTTGCTAAATAAATTAATACAAAGGAGGTAGGTCAGCATTACTTGGTGTTACCCTGAGCTTGGTCCAGTGTGTAGGACCGTGTGCACTGTGTAGTTTCCAGCATACATGTACATGTGAACTGTAAGGTGCAGGAATTTACAAGTGAGTATTCAGAACACCACCACTTTGATATGCCAATTTACACCCCGTTTTTGTTGTCGTTGTTGTTTTCCCTATTAAGAAATATACTTAAGTCACAGGACACTGTCTTACAAATAGGCAGGTAAAATGCCTGTGGCTTAGCTATGCCTCCAGTCTTGGGCTTAGTTGTGTAAACTTGGACAAATGTCTCAAACTCTCCAAGCCTGTTTTCTCCTCTGTAAGATTATGAGCTTGGTGTAGGGCATTTCTAAGATCTAGTCCAACTCTAAAGCACTTACGGTCTTAGGACTTTAATACGTTGAAGAGTGGAATGAAAAGCCTCCTTATATTATTATTAATATTATTATATGGAAGAATTACATGGAAAACATCAATGATTCCTGGATTACTTCAAAACCTCCTCAATGAACCAGTCATTCCTTACCAATATTTATTGAGCACCTATTATATAAGAGGTCTCAATCTTGGCTTTGGGATTACACACAGGCCTAATACCCTGAAGGAACAAGCCTTCTAGTTGGAGTTACCCTCAGCCTGTGTATAGTCAAAGTTCAAGGCCTTTAGATTTCTCCTATAATACAGTCAAGTTACAAAGTATTCAAGACCCCAAATCCTCAGCCATCAGGCCTGTCACCAAAGTTTTATGGATTGGCAATATTAAACATATTTTTCAATAAAGGACTTTAAAACTCATGTCTACTTAATTAGTTTCAGAAGATGATATGGAAAAACATTAGAAATTATATCAGTATTTACAAAACTAATGATATCTACAGCGATGTTTTCTCTTTAAATTTTATATTAAAATGTGATATTATTAGCACAATCCAAATACCTGAAGCATACAGCAAAAAAAAAAAAATTTTAATTTTAGTTCCCAAGTAGAGATCTACCTTCTCAGGGTCATTATTAGCTGATTTCTAGTGGAGGATGGATTCTCTGCTCTCATTGGTTTCTTATAACATAGGACTGCGGTTGACTTACAGGATTTGTTACCTTGAGATACAAGATTCCTTTGGTCCAAACTGGCATCTTGGTCATTTGTTCTGAATTTTTTCAATGGCAGGGGAGTGAAATAAAAAAGTGCACTTTATCTTACTTGCAGAAAAACACTTGACAGCAGGGAGTCTCAGTGATTTATTGGGGCTTGTGTTTCTCACAAGGAACCACCCCTCCTACAGGTATGGGCCCACACGTTTATGATGACTCATATTTAGTGGTATGTCTCCAGCTTCTGCTGATTAGCAGACAACTGAACAAATTCATAATAACCTGTGCATGTCACTAATGCAGTATACTCGATTTACCCTTCTTCCGTATAAAAGCAAACAACTCAAAGTTCTGAAGGCCATTCATCAGAAAAATCATCTGTTTACTTGTTTTTTTAAGGTTTATTTTTATTTATTTCTTCCCATTCTCCATCCCACTGTTTTGGGCTCTGGATCTGTTCCTTGAATGCTCATCACCAGGAACCAAACCCAGGAGCTCCCATGTGGGAGGGAGGAACCCATTGGCTTGAGCCACCTCCGTGCTCAGTTTTTGTTTGTTTGTTAAAGATTTATTTATTTATTTACCCCCCACTCTTGTGGCTTGTTCCTTTCTTTGCTGTCTCTTCTTTGTGTCCATTCACTGCACGTTTTTTCTGTATCAGCTTGTCTCTCTTTGTTGGGTCGTCTCGCTGCACCAGCTCTCCGCAGCGCATGGGCCAGCCTGCCTTCACAAGGAGGCCCAGAGACTCGAACCCAGGGCCTCCCATATGGTGGACAGGAGCCCAACTGATTGAGCCACAGCCAACTCCCCGCAGTTGCTTTTTAACAAGTTCTCACATAGAATTTAGCACAAACTGCACTTAACAGATGCGAACTCATTTAATCCTTATAACAACTCTGTTGTCCTTATTTTAAAGATCAGAAAATGATGTGCAAAAACGTTAAGGAATTGACCCAAAGTCACACAACCATGACTTGGCAGAGCCAGGAAGTAACCCCGGCTGCCTAGCTGCAGAGTCTGTGCTCTGAACCTCCATTTTGGGCTGGAGGTCACAGTGGGCCCGCTTCCATTCAGGTAGAGAGGGAGAGAAAGAGAGAGAGGGAAGGAGAGAGAAACAGAGAAAGGGGGGGAGGAGAGACGCTTTTATCATTATTTCTAAAACTTTATTGTTTCAATGTTTTAAAGAATAAAAACGAAAGTTGTTTAGGAGAAATACTGCCCCACCAGGACCACCACTACATAAAAATAGATCCTTTTCACCCAATTAAAGGAGGGAAAGGGATACTAACTTTAAAGTTTGTCTAATACAGCCAACGTCTTAGAGGCGATTGCATAACTACTCTTAAGAATGTGTGACAGAACATGAACCAAACGCTGCTCCAAAACTGTTGTGACAGGACACTGGTCTGCAAGCGCCACAAGTATGTGCTCCGATTTTCTGCTCAGATTTACTACTTTATTCTAAAATTCGCTTGTAAAGATTCCAATTCATACCTGTAGGTGTTTTATATATTATCATAATCTAATGCCACATTTTCTGTATCTATATCCAGGATTAGGATTTAGTTTTCACTGATCAAATTTGCAGCCAGTAAATTTCAAAATAACGAGGAAAAAAATATATCGGATGAATGTGTATTAAGAGCAAAGCCCAAACAGACACCTGATTTAGGCTTGGACAGTTCCTTAGAGAATTTGGAAATAAAAAAATTCAAAGCAAATTCCTTTACAAGAAACCTGAGTTCCTGCAAACTCGCCATTTCCTGTGTCCATGCAGGAGCCTCCAATGGAGGTTTCCACAATACACCTTCAATTTCCCGCTCAGCGGGGATTCTGATGAAGCAGGAAACCTCACACCATTTCATAGTGACAACAAACCCCCCTGAGATCCTGTGGTCTTAGCTCCTGGGGGCTGTGGTGCAGCCTCCTTCTCCCTTCAGTAGGAACTGGGAATCCAGAGGAGGACTCCACCCCACCCCACCTCCTTAGCTGGCCGGCAGGGAGATAGTCCCCTCTCTTTTATATGTGTATATATATATTTTTTTGTTTTGTTTTGGGTTTTTTTGGTTTTTTTTGTTTTGGCCTGGAGATGAAAAGATGTACATATCACAAACAATGACATATTATTTTATGCTCCAGGGGACCAAAGAAGAAAAGGATCCCCAGGGATGTGTATTAATATCTGCGAATATTATAAATCTCAGCCACAATTCAAGTGTGGCTTTCTTCATTTTCTCAAACTGAACTGAAGTTCCCCAGTGAGCCCTTTGTCAGTTGAGGTTCTCCCCCAACCTCTCTGTCCAGGGTGGTATCAAATTCCAGGAGGCTTGCACAGCGAAGAGATGGGTGACGGGTACCATCTCAGCCTGAGTCATCATCTTAGTCATGCTCAACTGTTCCACAGTGGGCCTGTATCACTTTCACCAAAAGTATTGGGATAATTATTCCTTTTCTTTCTTCTTTTTATAAAGGTGTAATTAAAACAACCAAAGCTCTTAGGATCATTGAATCTTTAATAGAAGATCCAAGAACTCATCATTAGATTGTCAGCTAAATCTTGATTTCAGTAATACTAAAAAGTAATACCAGCAGAGAACAAAAAAAAAAGACTATATATACCAGCAGAGAACAAAAAAAAAAGACTATATATGGGTATTACTGTTCATTTTGAGTTGGGGTATCTTTCATCCAAATAGTTGCCCCAATTGTTTGATCCTTTCCTTCCTATTTTCCTTTTTTAAGATTTATTTTATTTCTTTATTTCTCCCTACCCCCTCATTGTTCGCACTTACTGTCTGCTCGTCTTCTTTTTAGAAGGCACCTAAACGGAACCCTGAACCTCCGCTGTGGGAGGGAGGTGCCCAGTGGCTTGAGCCGCCTCCACTCCCCCTATTGTTCTTGATATTCAGTTACCCTAAAGAAAGCAAATTGACGGACTTCATTTTAATTAGTACAAGAGACTCAGACAAAACCACAATGAGACACCATTTCACATCCATTAGAATGGCTTCTATTAAAAAAAAAAAAAAGTATTGGAGAAGATGCAGAGAAATAGGGACACTCACTCATTGCTGGTAGCAATGTAAAATGGTATAGCCACTGTGGAAGACAGTTTGATGATCCCACAGAAAGCTAGGTATAGAATTACCATATGACCCAGCAATCCCATTTCTAGGTAGATACCCAAAAGAATTGAAAGCCAGGACTTGAACATATATTTGCACACAGATGTTCATAGCAGCATTATTTGCAATTGCCAAAAGACGGAAGCAACCCAAGCGTCCATCAATCAGTGAATGGATAAGTAAAATGTGGTATATACATACAATGGAGTTTTATTCAGTCATCAAAAGGAATGAAGTCCTGATACATGAGACAATATGGATGAACCTTAAAGACATCATGTTGAGTTAAATAAACCAGATAAACCAGACACAAAAAGACAAATATTGTTATGATCTCAGGGCTTTGAAACTATTAGAATAAGCAAACTCATAGAGTTAGAATCTAGAATATAGGTTACTAGGGGGCATAGTGGGATAGGGAAAGGGAAGTTAAGGCTTCAAATGTACAGGGTTCCTGTTAGGAATGAGGGAATGATTAGGTAATGGATGGTGGCGATGGTAGCACAACATTGTGAATGCAATTAACAGCAATGATATGTATAGTTGAATATGATTAAAGGGAGAAATGTTAGATTGTACATATGGTAACAGAATAATTGTTTTTAATCCATGGAACTATAATACACAGTGAACCCTAAGTTAAACTATAGATTTTAATTAATAGTACAATTATTAAAATGGACTATCATCAATTGTAACAAATGTTCCACACCAATGCAAGGTGTTGGTGATGGGGTGATACATAGGAATCCTGTATTCTATGCATGATTGTTCTGTAAAGCTACAACCTCTCTAATAAAGAAATGAAACAAAAAAACAAAAACAAAGCATGGAAACAGATGTGGTTCAAGCAATTGGGCTCCCATCTACCATATGGGTTCAATTCCCAGGACATCCTGGTGAAGGCAAGCTGGCACATGCAATGGAGAGCTGGTGGCCCATGCCGTAATGTAGTTTTTATTTATTTTCTATCATATTTTGAAAATGGGTATTTCACAAGTCACTCACTGTCCTCTTATCATGTAATCTAAGGAGAAAGGAGTTTCTCAGCTGGGTCTTGCAGACATATACTTCAGAGTCCAAGAATGAGTTAAATAATTTTTTTTTATTTTGTGTTTTTATTTCAATGATAATCTTAAAAGCAATAGTTTACTCTCTTTTTCTTTTTTGCAGGGATAATTAAAAGCCAAGAGTCTTTACCATAATAAAAGACTCTAGTTTCTTAAGTCAGTATTTTTCAAATTGGGAAATATATTCCCAGAGGACCCTAAGAATTTTTCTCTTTAAAAGGGGTCCAGGGAAGCGAACATGGCTCAACTGATAGAGCGTCTGCCTACCATATGGAGCTTCCAGGGTTCAATACCCATAGACTTCTGACCCGTGTGGTGAGCTGGCCCATGCGCAGTGCTGCTGTGGGCAAGGAGTGTCCTGACACGCAGGGGCGCCCCATGTAGGCCCCATGGGCAAGGAGTGTGCCCCACAAGGAGAACCATCCTGCGTGAAAAAAAAAAGCACAGCCCACCCAGGAGTGGTGCCACACACACAGAGAGCTGATGCAGCAGATGACGCAACAAGAAAGAGACACAGTTTCCTGGTGCCACCTGACAATGCAAGCAGATGCAGAAGAAGATAACCAGGGCAGGGGGAGGGGAGGAGGGGAGAGAAATAAATAAAATAAATCTATAAAAAATAAATAAATAAAGGGGGGTCCACATGTTGTTAACATTTGAGAAGCATGCTATAATATTTTTAATTAAAATTCCCTTGAAAGTTTCTCCAGTTCACTCATACAATTCATGCTCCTTTTGGAAAATGTCAGCTTCTTCCATGCCCCATAAATCAACCAATATTTATTGAAATTTGCTAAGCCATATTAAGAAGTGAAAGATACATATGGAGGTGACAGGACATAAAATAAAAAGATAACTAAGGAACAGCAAAAAAAATATATATATATACATAAACTATTGGATGAGACTGTAAGTGCTGGAGGAAGTGAAATGAGGGATCTAGCTCCTGGGTCTAGGATGACTGGAGCAAGGGTAGAATGGAGCTGAGGATTCAGTGGACAGATTAAGAGAATGGAAAGAACATTCTGAACAAACACAAAGGGATATGTTAAGGCTCTAAAATGGAGTACCTGAGAGACTGGTCCCATGAAGGAGGCTAGAATTAGAACAGATTATTCATCTCCCCCATTAAGACATCAGTCTTAATGAAAAATCCAAGCATCCCAAGTCAGCCCTCATCATGGTCTCGTTCATCATACAGTTCTGTACATCCTAACTTGATTCAATCTTCATCCTCCTCTACAAACTTCCAAACCCTTGCAATTTGCCCTCTGGAATTTATGGCAAATCAACATTAGAATCCCTTCTATCTTCCACCTTTGGAAACCCTGCCCTCTTAGTTCCTTGACCTCTATATCTCATGACCTATTCTTCTACTTTACTTCTGCCACCTAGTGTAATGATCATGCCCAGGTCATTTTCACTAGTAATAATAGCTGTACCTCCCAAACCTCAACTTCAAGCATTCCTCTCTGACCTCCAACCTCTATCTTTCCAACTCATTGCCTATAGTATCCTGGTTCCGACACTTATTTGATCTTACCATTGACCTTACGACTTTTTCACCATCCACAGCTATAACTAGCCTCACTTTAAATTTACGGCCACAATCTTCAATGGACTCTTAGTACTGCTCAGTTACCCTACTGTATTTTCCTCATCAGTTCACTCTTCCACTCTCCAAGAGTTTATTTTGCTTCTCTTCTCTCCTCAAATCTTCAATACCTTCTCTCAAACTCAGCTGATGACCTTGCTTCTTTTACTGAAGCTTCTTCTTTTACTGAGAATATGGTAGCTCTCAGAAGAAAATATCCCCATCTTCCCATAGGCAGCTCCATCAATTTATCTATGTCTGTTCTCCCCTGCTCTGTTTTCTCTCCTGTTACCTTGTTCCTTTCATAATTGCACTGGATCCCATTCCTTCAAGTACTCAAGGACTTTCTTCCTGTAGTAATTCCCTCTCTCCCCTACATCAGATTTCTCTCTCTTGGATCATTCCCATCAACTTACAAACATTCCATAATACTTCTCATTTTTTAAAAATCTTACTTGACCCCCACATGTGTGAAACCCACACACACATCTGTGAAACTCTCCCCCTCCTCCCATTTCTTTACTCCCCTTCGTGGTATAATCCTACATTTGTTGTCTATGCTTATTCACCTACCATTTTTTTCCTCAACAAGACCCAATCAGACCACACCTGTTAAAGTCACCTTGTGGCCAGATCCAATGGCCAATTCTCAGGTTTCATCTTACTCAACCCCTCAATACCTTATGATCCAGGAGATCATGCCTACCTCCTTGAGGCATTATATTTGGCTACAGGGGAACCCAATACTAGTGGTTTCCCTCCTACTTCACTGACTATTCTTTCCAAGCCACCTTCCAAGTCTGGCCCTTCTTGTTCCCAGGCTCCAAATGTTGTCTTGTGCTGGAGCATAGTCTTTGGTCCTCTTGTCTTCCGTATTGAGATTCTCTCCAGATGCTGTCATCAAGAACCACCTCTTTAAGTGTATCTATACACTGATACTTCTTATCAGCCAGCCTAGGCATCTCCCCTGAACGCAAAAATCATATGTATTTTATTGTCTTTCAACATCTCCACTTGATTCATTCAATAGGAAAATCAAATGTAACCTGTCAAAACCGGAACTATTGGTTCCGGTCTTATTCATCTGAGGAAAATGTCCCACCAGTCACCCAGTGGTTCAAGCCAAAACATACGGGTCGTCATTGACTCCTCTCTTTCTCTCACACCTCATAACCAATCCATCAGCCAGTCCTGTTTGCTCTACCTCCAAATAATTCCTTCCTACTGTGTCCATTGCTGCTACCATCCCAATCCAAAATACTGTCATCTCTAACCTGTACAGCTTTTTCACATACACAATTTTGATAGTTCTAGTTTCCCTGCTTCCAGTCTTACTTTCCACCCAAAACACACACACACACACACACACACACGCATTTATTCAGCACCTTTTATGTGCCAGTCACACTGATTAAAAAAAAAAAAAGGCCTGGTTCCTCATTAGAGCAGGCCTCTTGTATGAGTTCCACATTATACTACAAGCTCCACAAAGGGAGGGTCCATGGCTATCTTGACCAGCACTATAATTCCAGCTCCTAGCAGAATGTCTATGTCTAACAGATGCCCAATAAACATTGTCAGGTGAATGGATAGCTTCACTCTAAAGTTGAGAGGTTGAGAAGAATAATGAAGTTTTGCAAATACCGTTGAGAGAGATGAACCTCTAGGGGCTCAACAAGAGACTGACCCAAGGACTTTGAGTGCCATACAGGCCAAGATGTGGGAGACAGCAGGGTATTTCTGACTGGGAAGAATCAGGACCAATTTGTCCAGGCAGAAGCAAGTATGTGATATAAACTGCACGAATGAAGCTTGACCTGGAAACCAGAGGTTCTAGAATGAGGAAGGGGCTTCCTCACCAAGGCCCCAGAAACAAGCAAATAGCACTGCTGATAAAAGTTAAGTAAACGGAAAGAGTCAGGTGCAGTTAAGAGTGAAAACAAACAAACAAGCAAACAAATAAAAGAACGGAAATAATGTGCAATGCCTTAGTATATATTACTCTTATTTTGGTCTTAGAGTACTACGCTGATAGAGATTTAAAAATATACATATAGGTCCCATATCCGCACTGCTATTTCATTGCTGGAACATACTAAGCTATCTTTTTTTTTTTTTTAAGATTTGTTTTATTTATTTATTCTCCCCCCAACTCCCCCGTTGTCTGCTCTCTGTGTCCATTCACTGTGTGTTCTTTCTGTGTCTGCTTGTATTCTCATCAGGTGGCTCTGGGAACCAATCCTGGGACCTTCCAGAGTGGAAGAGAGGCGATCTTTCTCTTGAGCCACCTCAGCTCCCTGTTCTGCTACATCTTCTCATTGTCTCTCCTTTTTGTCTCTTGTTGCGTCATCTTGCTGCACCAGCTCTCTGCGTGGACCGGCACTTCACATGGGCCAGCTCACCACCCAGGCCAGCTTGCCCTTACCAGGAGGCCCTGGGCATCAAACCCTGGCTCCTCCATATGGTAGACGGGAGCCCAACTGCTTGAGTCACATCAGTTTCCCATAAGGATGAAATTTTATAGACATTGATACTGAAGAAGGAGAGTAAAACAGGTCTTTGGCTACTCCTGTAGTGTGAGAGAGGAAAGAAGTATTCATTTACTTAGTCCCTTCCTTTCCCACTCATCTTTTCCCTTTGAAAAAGGATAATATATTTCCTACCCTACACTTCCTGATAACACTCTCTTTAGAAGGTTAAAACACCCTCAATTCTGTTTTTAAAATCAGGCAAAACAATTGTTCCAGACCTATTAAAAAAATAAAAATAATAAAAGCTTCACAGGGTTTTATGCATTCTGTATGGCTTTTTGTTCTTTACTCTTTTTTTTTTCCTTCTCTTTTCTCTTTACCAAATTCTCTCTCGCTTTTCCTTAAATGTGATTTTATTAAATTTAAATTAATAAGGAGAGTATGTGCATATGCAGAGATCATACACATTTGTAAAAATGAGCATACAAAGTAGGAATTTAATAGTTTTTTCCTCATATGAATTATTTTCCAATCTTTAATTGTACCAGATAACTCCAAAACATCACTGGGTATTCTTTCAACATTTTTATAGATCTGACATTTTTTTGAAATACAAAATTTAAGGAAAAAAAATTTCCCTAGAACAGTGATATAACTTTGCATTTGACCTGGGATAGTCTCAGATTTCACTAAATTGGATATAAATCCTTTCAACTAATTTTTTTCAGAGAGCTAACTGATATGTATCTTTAAGAAGAAGAAGAAAAAAAAAAAGACAGGCTCCCAAACTGGTTCTTCAGATATTTGACTTTTCTTAAATAACTGCAAGTTCAACTTAGCTGGAATTTTGAGTATCGCTTGAGTACACTTACACACTTGCCTATTTGTAGTTCTCTTTCCTATATTTTTTTACTAACTGGTATTTCACCTTATGAGACTTTCTGAGGAGGGTATAAATGGTCCTTTCAATAGAATTCTGAAGTTCTGCTGCTTTTGAAGTTATTATTCTGTCAAACTATAGCTCATTAGCGTATGGGTCAGCATTTGGGTATTGTGAGAGTTTGAAGCTATATGGACCCCAGAGAAGTATTGTTTAAAGTTAATCCATTCCTGTGGGTATGGACCCATTGTAAGTAGAACTTTTGGTAAGAAAGATCTTAAGTTAAGATGTGACCCACCTCATTCAGAGTAGGTCTTAATCCTCTTACTGGAATCCTTTGTAAGAGAATGAAATTTAGACAGAGGAGAGAAAGCCATGGAAGCAAGAAGGTGGAAGCAATGAAACTATAAGAGATGAGAGAGACCAGCAGATGCTGCCATATGCTTTGCCATGTGACAGAGGAGTCCAGGATTGCCAGGCAACCAGTTTTCAGTTTTCAGGAAGAAGGTGTCATCTTGATGATGTCTTGATTTGGACATTTTTCACTGCCTCAGAACTGTAAGTTAATAAACTGTAAGCTATTATAATAAAACCCCATCATAAAAGCCAACCCATTTCCAGTATATTGCTTTAGGCAGCCTAGCAAAGTAGAATAGGTATTTATGTAGGAGACACGGAACATCAGCATTCATTTGCGAATGCCAACTTCACTTGGGAAAGAGGTATATTATTAATAATTGAAGGGGGTGATAGGTCTGAGAAGTATATTTTTTTTAAAAAAAGTATTTGTTATCTTTAGGAAACCCTCTTGTAGAAACACTAGAAAAGCATCATGTCCCAAAGGCAATGATGTGGCACAGTTCTGATTACAGCCTACTTTCCTTGTCCATCCTGGCTCATTAGGCTCAAACCAACCTCGTAACTATATGATTGTGATGAGATTAACTGATGGACAATCCAAAAGTCCTGAAGGTCAACCTAGGAACTCTCTGTCCAATAATACTTTTACTCTTCAGTTATTTTTAGGCTGGCGTGGTGAGAATGTGCCCTGCAGCTATTCAAAGGATTATTATGCATGTTTTGTTCCAAGATTCATTTATTACTATTGTGCAATTGAAATGTGCACAATTTACCAAGCTTAAGCAAAGTAGAAGACTGATCTCCAAAACAAAAATTACAGATATTGTTTATAAGAAATATTCAAAATACAGAAAACACAAGTAATATAACACCCATGTGTCAACACCCAGAATTGATCATTGTTAATATTTTTTGTCTTTTTATAAAAAAATAATTACAGATAAAATTGAAGTTCTCTTGACCTCTACAACTACCCCAATCCAGACCAATTCCCCTCCTAGTCTCATCAGACATTCATGAATTTAGCATATATTTAAATGAATAGGAAAACACACTGGCAGGATACATGCTAAATTCATGAAAAAATATGTATACATATGGTATGAGTGCATATGTCCATTTAAAAATGTTACATAAGTAGCATGTAATCTACGTGTTGTATATCTGTACTAAGTTCATTTCATTTCTCTTGGCTACTAGACAATATTCCATAGTATTAATAAACCACATTTTATTTGACTGTTCCCTTAAATACGGTCATTTGAATTGTTTCCAATTTCTACTATCACTATGTTTCAATGAAAAAGAGATCTTTGTATCTGTCTCCTAGTTTACAAGTGCAACAATTTCTCTAGTTTAGGGTATATAACAAGAAGTACAATTGTTGAGATTATAAACATTTAAAATTTTACAGAAACTTAATCAAAACTGGTGGAGTGAGTGCCATCACCAAGATGGCAGAGTGAGATGCTCCAGAGATTCTCCCCCAACAGAAGCTTTGAATGTCCAGCAAGGACTGGTAGAAACAACTTTCTCAAAGCTCTGGAAAACAGTTCAAGGGTTGCAGTAATAGGAAAAGTTCCAAATTAAGAAAAGGACAACTTACAATGGTAGGAAGAACTTGTGGGATTCTTGCTAGCCCTACCCCAATCTCCACACTGACTCAGCATGGAGCCAGCCTTTGCTCCCAGTGTGGGTCCTGATCCTGGTTCTGAAGAGAGCAGGGTAACTTTTGAACATATACTACAGTGCATGTATCTGTTTGGGTGGCAGCCTGAAGGACTGAAACAGGATGTGTGTTGCAGGCTTACCATTCCAGAACTTGCCCTGCATGTACAAAGCAGCTCACAGAGCTCTCCTTCAGAACACTGTGGGAGAACAGCCAACTTGCCACTGCCAGAAGAAAATGAACGCTAGCTGTAGGACATACAGAGGAGCACCCAGGACTATGAGAAAACACTGTTTCCTAGGGAAATGAAGACATTCATATCAGGGTAAACAGGGGAATTCCTTTAGCTGTGTGCAGAAAAGACCAGGGAGGGCCTTATGCTTTCACCTCAGGCTATTCTCTAAACTCATTAGGACAGCTACGCTCTGAAGGAGAGCACTTGCAAAGGCCAATCTGCAAAAACTGGGAAAGGTATTTCCCTTTTTTCCACCATTTTTTATTGGCTCCTGGCATTCAAGGAAATATTTTTCAAAACACTAGCTGGAGTATGTTTTTTTCAACTGTGTTTTCTTTTTAGTTTTTAATTGTTTATGTTTTCAATTATTAGATGTACAAAATAAAGTTTAAAAAAGTGTAAAAGAAAAAGGAAGTACCAAAATTTTAAAAAATAAAATAAAAATAAAGAAACATTATCTGGATACAATCTTAAGGAACAGACACTTTAGAATCCAAATTTCAGAGATAGCACACTAAGATGTCAAAATGTCCAGGCTGTAGGAGAGGATATGGCTCAAGGAGTTGAGCACCTGCTTCCCACATGGGAGGTCCCAGGTTCAGTTTCCAGTGCCTTCTAAAAACAAACAACAAGCAAACAAATTAAAAAACCAACTCAGTAGAGCCAATGTGGCTCAGTGATTGAGCACCAGTTTCCCACAAAAGGTCCAGGGTTTAATCCCTGACCCCAGTATCTGAAAAAAAAAAGGCCAGATTGCAACAAAAGATTATAAAACATACAAATAAACAGGAAGTTGTGGCCTATGCAAAAGGGAAAACTAAAGCATTTAGACCCACCAACAAGGAAGACCAGACTTCCAGGTATTCTATATTCAGCAAAATTGTCTTTCAAAAATGGGGAAAAGATTATGACATCCCCAGATAACAAATGTGGAAGGAGTTCCTCACCATTAGACCAACCCTACAAGAAATGCTGAAGGGAGTTCTTCAAGTTGAAAGGAAATGACAGTAAGCCAATAGATCAAAGTCACATAAGAAATAAACTTCACCAAAAAAAGGTAATGACATGGGTAAATACAAATGCCAGGATTGTTGTATTTTTGGTTTGTAACTCTGCTTTTTATTTCCTATAGGATCTAAAAGGCAAATTCATAAAATGTAATAGTAACTCAATCATTTAGGACTCATAATAAATAAACATGTAATTTGTGAAAAGACTAATATCTTAGTTTGCCAAAGGCTACCAATGCAATGTACCAGAAATGGGTTGATTTTTTATAAGGGGAAATATTTTAGGTATAAAAGCTTACAGTTCCAAATCTGTGAAAATGTCCAAATCAAGGCACCATCAGAGTTGCTTTCTCACCATAGTCACCTACTGGTCATCTTGGTATCCTCCCATGTGGTGATGCAAGATGATAGCTGGTCTCTGCCAAGGTCCCTGCCTTCTCCTCAAAGAAAGGAGCTCATGGGGGCTTCATGCCTCAGCTTTGGCTGCTAACGATCCTTTAGTCTCCTCTCTCCCATGGCCAGGTCAAAATGGCAGAGTTCCCTTTTCTCTGTGTATCTTTTTTCTCTCTGTGTCTTTGTTTATATAAGTGTCCAGTAAGAGGGTGGAGACCTAACCTGAGTCATGCTTCATGGACATGACCCAATCAAAATCGCTCTAATCGGGAAACAGACTTGGCCCAGTGGTTAGGGCGTCCGTCTACCACATGGGAGGTCCACGGTTCAAACCCCGGGCCTCCTAGACCTGTGTGGAGCTGGCCCATGTGCAGTGCTGATGCGCACAAGGAGTGCCCTGCCACGCAGGGGTGTCCCCCACATAGGGGAGCCCCACGCACAAGGAGTGCACCCCGTAAGAGGAGCTGCCCAGCGCGAAAGAAAGTGCAGCCTGCCCAGGAATGGCGCCACCCACACTTCCCGTGCCGCTGACGACAACAGAAGCAGACAAAAAACAAGATGCAGCAAACAGACACAGAGAACAGACAACTGGGGGAGGGGGGAATTAAATAAAATAATTAAATCTTTAAAAAAAAAATTGCTCTAATCAAGTGATCTAATCAAGGTGCCTTAACTAAATCTAATGCAATCAAAGGGTCTCACAACCACAGGAATGGATTAGCTCAAAATCTTTTTGAGGTGATTTACGAAATTCAAACTGTTACAACCTATATAAAGTTTGGGGGACAAGGAGGTAAAGAAATACAGTTTTCATATTTTATCAGTATTAAATTGGTATTAAGCTTGTCTATTTTTATTATTACTATTATTACTGACATAATAAAAATGCTCTAATAATGATTGAAGTGATGAATGTACAAACTATATGATTATATCAAATACCATTGATTATACACTAGATGAACTGTAAGCTTTATTAATATTTATCAATAAAATTGATTTTTTTAAAAAGAAACAGTGCTCTGATAAAGAGAAAACTATACACTAAAAATGAAGTTTAAAAATACAGAATCAGGAAGCAGACTTGGCCCAATAGAAAGGGTGTTCACCTACCATATGGGAGGTCTGCAGTTCAAACCTTGGGCCTCCTTGACCATGTGCAGTGCTGATGCGTGCAAGGAATGCCGTGCCACACAGGGGTGTCCCCTGTGTAGGGGAGCCCCACACGCAAGGAGTGCGAGCCATAGGGAGTGCACCCAGCATGAAAGAAAGTGCAGCCTGCCCAAGAATGGCGCCGCATACACGGAGAGCTGACACAACAAGATGACGCAACAAAAAGAAACACAGATTCCCGGTGCCACTGATAAGGATAGAAGCGGTCACAGAAGAACATGCAGTGAATGGACACAGAGAGCAGACCACTGGGGGCAGCGGGGGGGAATAAATAAATAAATAAATCTTTAAAAAAATATATAGCATCATGGGAGCAGATGTAGCTTAGTGGTTTAAGCACCTGCTTCCCACATACAAGGTCCTGGGTTCATTCCCTGGCACCTCCTAAAAAAAACAACAACAACATACAGTCAATACTTCTCTCTGCCAATCACATTATCTCTTACAGTGACTCAGAAAGTTCCACTTTCCAGGAACAGAATCAAACAATTCTAATGCTAATGTCTTCACCCAGGTAATTTATCCAAGGCACTGGCCTTCAAAGTTCTGCAACCAAGAGTTCCTGCCCTTCTGATTTTGTGTCCTGACTTTGACTGCAAATAAACAAGAATATTAATTGAGTGTAGTTGTAGCAACTCTTAAGTTTTCAACTGAAAAAGCAACATATACAAAGTTCTTTAAGATACCAAAAAACTGCTTTGACTTGAAATTTTGTAAATTGTTGTTGTGTTGCATTTGTTTAAAAATTCTAAAATATATTCCTAGAGATGCCTCTCCTTTCATATTAGGTTTACCTTATAATATATGTCCTTTACTCCCTTTTTTTCAATACTGCCAATGGCAGTGTTCACACCCTTGCAAAATTCACAAGGTGGACCGAACTTAATGTTCTCTGTTTAGAAAATAGTCAGGGTTACAGCAAAATTAAATTGTTACATAGCTCAAAAATAACGAATATATCCTATATCTCAAAATAACAAATACTAAAACTGCACTTCTCTCTGGATATTTGCCCAGTGGTGCACATGGTGAAACAGAGTTTACATCAAACTTAGGAAAAATGGAAAGTCATTACTGTCTGAAGGAAAGCAAAAATGCCTTCTATGATAGAGGGCAGTGTTTCTCAAACTGGCATGCCAAGAAATGGTTCTTTCATCAAATGGGATTAGGCAAAACATGTGAATATATTAATATGAATATTAACTTTAACTCTTAACCCTGCATTTCCCAAACTTTTTGACCCCAAACCCTTTTTTAAAAGGTAATAGCACACTGTAATGAGAATGAATTCCTTGGTGTTACTTGCAGAGATGAGGTGATACCCTAGAATTCAAAAAAGAATAGAGAATGAGATGGCTGCTCCAGATGGGTCTTGGGTTTAGCGTACTTGTGGTTGCACAAGACTTTTTTTATATATGAACTGTGATGCTACAACCAAAACAATAGAAATGGGGAAAAGCATTTTTGCTTATACATTTAAAAGCTTATAGTTAAGTAAAAGTAAATTGTATAAACTGACAAGTCTGGCAATGAGCTCTGCATGAAGAAATGGAAGGAGGAATGTTAAAAATTATTCTAGGAGGGTAGTTTTGAGAAAGAAAAGTTTGCCTTTTCTGATCATGGGCTCAGAAAAGTATTCATTGCCTCTACCAGCATAAACCAGAGATAAGGATATATGTACTCACGTGGGTCTGTGAGTATGTGTGTCTGAGAGTATGTTATTTTAAACAGCTTATAAATATTGTAGTTGTTTAAAATGGAAAATAAAAGCTGAGATTTTTTTTTGCAAATATATTGCACCAAAAATACAATATTGACAGTAGATTAAACAAAACACTGAGGAAATAAATTTTTTTTTTCTAAACAAAGAAGGTAATAGACATACTACCAATGTTTTACAAAACACGGTTTGGGAAAGTCTGATATAAGCTAATTATTATCTTATTTAAATGATCTATTTCATTAATGTGTTTCATTAGTAAATATTTCCTTTACTGATAATTGACACCTACTAAAATGATGTTCCAGAATGCTGCCCCTGGCTCACATGTTTCAGAGAAAGTTCTGGAACAAACTCCAGGCTCTTCCCTTCCCTGATGTGTCTCTTTTCTTCCTTTCTTCTTTAAATACTGTTAAGAAACTTTCTGGCATGAGACCCCACCTTGAGTTAAGCCATGGACTTGGGCAACCATGTAGATCTCTGTCCCTTGTAATCTGAACCAAATAGCTGAACAACAGTGAAAAGTCTTAAAAGATAATATAGGAATTGTGTGCTTGGGGGTGGTTGCCAGGGGAAATCTTATGTTTTATATGTGTTTCTACAATTATGAAAAGAAAAAAACAGGAGTAAAGAGATAATGACAGTAAAATGCAATGCTTCATCCTGAATGGGATCTAATAATGGGAAAGAAAAGGCCCAAAAGGACATTATTGGACCATATGAAAAAATTGAAGTATGGGCTATAAGCTTTATATCAGTGTTAAATTTCTTGAACTTATAACTGTACTTATGGTAGTTACATAAGTGAATATCCTTGTTCTTAGCAAATACACATGGAAGTATTATGTGTTCAAGGAGCATGTTGTATACAACATATTCTTAAACATTTAGAAAATAGATAAATAGATGAACAGAGACAGATTATAGAGATAGAGGAGAGGGAGGAAGGAAGGAAGGAGAGAAGAAAGGAGAGAAAAGAGGGAAGAAAGTAAAAGAAAGAAAGAGCAAATGTGGCACAATGTCAAAAGTTGGTGGATCTGGCGTGGGACATGACACCCGGGGATGAGCCTCCCTGGCAACGAGGGACCACTATCAACTACCAACTGATGATGCAACTGGAAAAGGACCTTATACGGAAGGTTCAATGCAGATCAGCAGAATATCCATGTCTACATAAAATAACATGACTTTAAAATGCTGTTTGACCTAAAGTAAGGGGGAAATGGAAAGGAGAAATGAGTTTATATGGCTACGAGTTTCTAAAAAAGAGTCTGGAGGCTGGCAGAAGGATTGCCCTCATGCACAACTGAGCAGAGTCAGAGAGACAGATAAAGCAGATACAACCCCCAGATATTGGTTCCTTTGAAGGCTAAAGAGACCCATGAGAGTTATGGCCATGGCCGATGGGGTTAACTACCAGGGCAGATGGCCCCTCTTTGGAAATGGTGTTTATGTGTGATGAATCTGGACTCAGATGGGATCTCCCTTCATAAGACTTTCATGCTAATGTGCTGGAGGTGCAGTTAACGTTGGGGTTTAAGATATATTTAGGGGATTTGAATCTCTGGACTGACAATGTGATAGCCAGGTCCTGAGCCTCAACAGACTCCAGCACCTACAATCTGATTTATTGGACTTACCACACTCAGCTAAGATGGAGTTGAAGAAGGACAACCACCACACCATGGAGCCTAGAGTGATTACAACTGAAAATGGGAGGATTGCATCCAGCATCCATGTGGAATCTGAGCCTCCTCTTGACATAGAGGTGCAATGGACACAACCAATCCAATGTCCACATAGAAGAGGTGGCATTGGATTGGGAAAAGTGGACATGGTGGACGATGGGTATGGGGAAAGGCAGGAAGAGATGAGAGGTGGAGGCGTCTTTGGGACATGGAGCTGCCCTGGATGGTGCCTCAGAGGTAATCACCGGACATTGTAAATCCTCACAGGGCCCACTGGATGGAATGGAGGCGAGTATGGGCCATGATGTGGACCATTGTCTATGAGGTGCAGAGGTGCCCAAAGATGTACTTACCAAATCCAATGGATGTGTCATGATGATGGGAACGAGTGTTGTTGGTGGGGGAGAGGGGGGGTGGGGTGGTGGGGTTGAATGGGACCTCACATATATATATATTTTTAATGTAATATTATTACAAAGTCAATAAAAAAAAAAAGTTGGTGGATCTGGGTATCTGGGTGGGGGTCTGTTAGAATTCTCTGTATGAGATTTGTACTATTTTTGCAACTATCCTGTAAATTTTAAATTATTTCAAAAATTAAGCAAAACAAAACACGACACCACAACTTCTAGGGCAAAAGGGTTCTGAATAAGTTTCAACCAGTCAAAAACATTTCTTATCCACTCAGGAAGCTGCTTTTATGTTTTTATGGAATAGGAAGTTTTATGCAGTCCCAGGCTGCTGCAGTTGTGTTTCTTTCAGCATCAAATGGCTGTGGAAGCAGCAACAACAGCACAAACAGCTAAGCTACAATCTCATCGGTATACGGGCAGCCAGTCAAAAAGTAAAATGAAAAGAGGCACACCAACCACTCCAAAATCTGAGTTTTGCATTATTTTTTTCTCTTTCTCTTTTAAGAACACAGGAGAATTGGATCTGTGGGATTCTGAATTTTTACTTCATTTTTGTTCTCTTGTTAAATGTGTCAGTATTTTACATCACTAACTGTACAAACTTTATTCAGAAGCACAACCCTGAAATTTTTAAATAAGCAGGGAAATGATTTCATGAAAACTAGGGTCAGTTTATCTAAGTCATTGCTTTTAAAAAATGGTTTCACTGTACAGAATACATACGGAAGCAACCTGAGAAACACCAGAAACATCTTTCGGAAGAATGTGGTTTGGTATTTCTTTAGTATAAAAGGTTTGTGCACAGTGTAGCAAATACAATTTTTATAAATCTGAACAAAAATTTAAAAAGATAATAAGATATTTTAATTTAAAAGATAAAAGGAGGATTCTGAATCATCCCCTGGAATTGAATTGTGTTCATATAATCTATAAGGTGGATGGGGGAAGTTTGGCAATGGATGGGGGTGATGACGGTGCCCCAACGTGAATGGGGCCAAAGGTGCGGAAGTGTGAGTGTGAATGGGGTTGGAGGGGTGGGTTGGGCTAACCATAGAGCTGGAGAGAGAGCTGGAGGGAGGAACGGGTGAACTCTGGGGAGGTGGAGGACTGTGGTTGAGAATACAATTGTGGGCGTGTTCTTTCAGCAGCTACTGCAGTGCGTTTGTGGGGGGGGATGTGCAGGGAAGGGTGTAACTGGGGCATGCTGCTATGGAATAGGAATGTGTTAATATTGTCATAGGGTGTTATCTCAGTGGGTGGAGACCCACACAGTCACCAACAAAATATTAAACTCATCCTGGGGATTCATGCTACATTCTCAGAGTGGCAAGAATCTCTGTACTTTTGATGTAAATTTTCTGTAATCTTAAAACTTCTTTTAAAATAAAAGTTTAAAAAATTTGTGTTCATATATAGTTGTGTTTTTTTAAAGATTTATTTTTTATTTATTTCTCTTCCCTTCCCCCTCTCTCCTCCCCCAGTTGTCTGCTCTCTGTGTCCATTCGCTGTGTGTTCTTCTGTGACCGCTTCTATCCTTATCAGCGGCACCGGGAATCTGTGTTTCTTTTTGTTGCGTCATCTTATTGTGTCAGCTCTCCATGTGTGCGGCATCATTCCTGGGCAGGCTGCACTTTCTTTCGCACTGGGCGGCTCTCCTTATGGGGTGCACTCCTTGAGCGTGGGGCTCCCCTACGCGGGGACACCCATGAGTGGCACGGCACTCCTTGCGCTCATCAGCACTGCACCTGGGCCAGCTCCACATGGGTCAGGGAGGCCCTGGGTTTGAACTGTGGACCTCCCATGTGGTAGGCAGACGCCCTAACCACTGGGCCAAGTCTGCTTCCCATAGTTTTTATTAGACATCTTTTTATTGGTTCTACTTCTCAAATATAAATATATTATACAACTCTTCACCAAACAAAATATTTAAGTACTGGGAAGACATGCAAATGGCCTTCAAAGAAAAATGAGTAGCTTTTCCAATATGGAAGGAAAGTACAGTAAGAACCAATATCTGCAAATGCGCAACTAAGAAAAACCACGCCCCCAAATCAAAGTGAAATCAGGCAATCTTTTTGTAATTTCTTGATCATTTACGTGATTAAAATGACTGGGATTTATAGCTGGTTTTTTTCTCAGCTATTTGTTTAAATAACATTGTGCATTTGAACATTATAACTATTGTATATTGCATATAACTTGTTTAAAGAAATTAAGTTGACTTTTTCAATTGTTCTTGAAATTTTATAGAAATAAGCATATAAGAATGCAGGTTGTGTGTCCAAAGATACTTAAGAGACTTTTAAGAGGTTTTCCCACCAATACTAGTAAGATCTATACATTTGTAATAACTTTAAAATGTACAAAGTATTAGTATACACTTTATTTGATTTAATCTTCTACAAAGCCTTATGAGTTACATATGGTTACTGAAAAACTGAAGTTCAAACACTTTGCACAGAGATACATTAAATAAGTGGTGAGCTTTCTATCCAAATCCATACCTCTTTTCACTCTTCCATTAGAGAACATACTTCTACTTGAATTATTTTAGCTTTGAAAACATTTTTTTCATATCTTTTTGGGGTCTCTAAATATATAGAACAGTTTTTCAAAGGGCAAAATAATTGCATTCTGCACTTGGTCCCTGTGTGAGAAGTGAAAGCAAACGTGCAGAACTAATACAACTCCCAGCTGTGAAGAGTCAACATGAAAACAAGGCACTGTCACACATGAGATGAGGGGCTCCGGAACACAGAGCCACACAGGAAGTTAGATCATGAAAGAAGTACACCA
The DNA here is from genome assembly GCF_030445035.2 of Dasypus novemcinctus. NCBI lineage: Eukaryota > Metazoa > Chordata > Mammalia > Cingulata > Dasypodidae > Dasypus > Dasypus novemcinctus. The sequence continues at coordinate 34,272,321 of NC_080681.1, read as the reverse complement.
ACCCCGAAAAGGTTTGTGGCAGCTGGGGGATGGGGGCCAGTCTCAGGCTCTTGTTCTCCCTCTTCCTGCCTGCCATTCCTAGTATCTCATTAGATCCACAAAAATGCCTTCCAAATCTTCCAGAAACATCTAGGGTTTGTGAGATTTGGGAAACAAGCAAGTTCTGCTAATAGTCTCCTAGCGGGTTACCACTTTTTTTTTTTTTTTTTCCCACTAGCCTGGTCCTCTTTCTATTGTAAGAGAAAATACTTCAAATTCAAATATTGAATTGTTGATGGCAAATTCTGACTTATCCATAAAAGCTCTGAAATAAGATCTCTGTGTGAATTAGAAATTTTTATACCTGGCTCATAGTAGGCACTTAGTAAAATGTGCTGGAAAAAATTGATAATTGAATGATTTCTTATTAACTGAATGGTTATCTTATGTGGTTGGAAATTTTAAAGAATCCATCTAACATTAAAACAATGGTATACACCGCTAACTCCGAATGTATTTTGGAAATTTTCAGAGAGCACAGGTTAAAAGCATAAGCTTTGAAATTAGAAAGACATGGACTTGGATTTTGGTTCTATTACTTGCCAACTGTGTGAACTTGACCACATTGCTGAAGCGCTCTAAGATTCCTTCTCCAAAAACAGGGAATGAAAGCTCCTACCTTTCAGGATTTCTGTGAGGATCAAATGTAAGTTCATGACTGTAAAAGTTAGCACACTCTTGGCACACAGAGTGGGCTACTACATTTTTGCTGTTATTAGTACAGAGCCTCTGGGTCATTTTTCTTGGCCTCACTTCCTATAGATAATGTTGAAAACATAGGCGATTAAGTAGAATCTATGATGACACTCTGATGTAGCCTGGAATTACATCTTTGAATAATCCTTGGGCTCAGTTGGTTTATTTAACTCTTGTCTCTAAGGTACAGAAAAATGTTAGTTATTTGAGCTTTCTAAATTTAGGATTCCATACTAACAAAAACTTACTACTCATCCAAAAGTGATTTCTATAAGATTTTCTATTACTTAGTTTGAACTGTTGACCATTTATTTTCTCTTGCACTGAGTTGATCATTCTCATCTCTAGGTGGAAAGCAATATTCAAAGAAAGTTCTTTTGGTTGCAAGTTGATAGAAGTAAAACTTAAATTAGCTTTAGCAAAAGAGACCATATTGGCTCCAGTAAAGGTTGAAATTACTGTTTGCTTGTTTTTATTTTTTTTTATATTGTTTTAAACAGAGCAAGATGTTGTCATATCTCTGGTTCCCTCTGTGTGTTGGCCTCATTCCACAAACAGGTTCTTCCATGAAGTCTGGAGTTTAGAACCATGGGCAGTTTCAGACTTACGTATTATTTCAGCTTGAGAGACCAGAGAAAAAGAGCACCTCTCTTTCCTAGTGCTATAGAGCACATCTTCAGAAAGTTTGTTACTAGTACAGGGGCCACTGTGGTCATCTCACTAGGGACCCATGGCTGGGAGAAGGGTGATTCCCCAAAAGAAAATCAAGGTCTGCTTTCAGACAGCAGAGGATGGTAGAGTAAGCAAGTAAAAGCCATAGATACACACAGCAGGTAGTTTGGATAGCATTGCCTAAAAACAAAGACCTGTCAGCATGGCATCCCATTAAAATATGCAGCTATTTCATGAAACCACCTAAAAATGCTTCAAAGGGGCAATAGATGCAATGTTCTTGACTCATAGCTTATTCTCCATGCTAAGCTCCACATGTGGTGAACATCTGCCAAAAAAAAAAAAAAGTAAAGTTATCCTCATGTGTTCTGCATCCTAAGCATGAGTATAAATATAGGAAAAAGAAAAAAAGGGAAAATGTTGTTCCATATTGAAAAACAAACCATACCACTAATAAATAATTATAATGTACAATTACATGAAAAAGAAACAAAGGAAAAATTTCCATATTAAAAAAAGCAAATCAGAGGACTGCAGGAAGATGGCAGTCCAGAAACACATGGAACTCTTTTCTCTCCCAGAAAAATAGCTAGAGTACAGGCAGAAAGGGCCTGGAAAGACATCTTCTAGGGTTCAGAACATCAGGAGAAGGTGGGACACCGCTCAGGAGAGGGACAAAGGAAAAGAATCACGACAGTAAAAATGTGAGTTAAAAATGGCAGCTGTTGCCGCCAGCACCCTCCCTCACACCATAGAAGCTTTTGAGTTCTCAGGCCTCAGGTCCAGCGGCTACAGGCAAAGGAGGGCCAGGGATCCATCACCCCAGGGAAGGGGAGAGAGAGGGACACAGCCTAAAGATGACTCAGCTTGTGACCCACAAATTTGGTCTGCTGTGTTCCAGGAGTCCTTCCAGGCTGGGTGCAGTCTTGGGAGCCGGGAGGGGACTAAAGATACGGTTTTATGACACTCGACATCAGCATGTTTTTAAATTAAATTTTAGGATTATTCAAAATTATGTTTTACAACTTTCCCATAATTTCAATACCAGATAACTTAACATGGTTCAACATCTGATCTAAAGGTCATTTTCAGCAAACATTTAGAAATTCGAGTTTTCCCACGGTGTCGTATAACCATTTCCGCCATCCTTACCAACTTTTTTTTTTTTTTTTTTTGCTTTCCTTACCAACGTTTTTCAGGCAGTTGTCCAGGGCACTCAGAATATGCTATATCAAAATAAAAATCAAACTAAGTCCACACTATACTGTGTATTATTTAATAAATATATCACACTCACACCAATGTGTCCCCACAAGAATAATGTTTTTTTTTTAATTTTCAATTCAAGCTCATGGACTCCCTGAAATCATTCCACAGACCCTTTGGGGGTCCATAGGCCCCTGCTTTAAGAACCCCCGGACTGAAGAGATCTGACCTTCTCAGCCTTCCCCTGTATTGACAAGGATTGATTCTTGAGGACACAGATAGGAGTGAAGGAGTGAAATTATTTCCTACTGGGAAAAGAGAGGGGGCTGCCAGAAAAGTTTGGGAAACTGCCTCTGAGAAGGTTTGAATTACAAGGCTCTCAGCCTCCAGGCAAGAACCTCTGTCACATTGCTTCATCTGTGTTGCAGCACACACTCTCACAAGGCACTGAACAGAGAGGGCTGCCAAAGAGTGCCATCTGCTGGCTAACTAAGGAAGTGCATGTGAGGAAATTAAAAGTAAAGAATAGGTCTTTTCTGGCCTTTACAATCTCATGCCCCAAGGTTCTAGGAAGTGGGTCTGCAACCCATTAGAGAGTCCAGAGCCAGTTTTGAGCAACTAATAAGGACAAATCTAAAGACCAGAATAGGTTGAACCAAGAATCAAATAGAAGCAATAACACACAACCTCCCAACACTAAATCCCTATGAATGAGAAATTGAACATCTGAGGAAATTCACCACCCTAATGAGATGCTTAAACATCAATGAAAAATTATGAGCCATGCTAAGAAAATGGAAGACATTGCCCAAGAAAAAGAATATATCAAAGCCCCAAAAGAGATGCAGGATTTGAGACAACAAATCAATGAGATGCACACAAATTTCCCAAATCAAATTAATGATTTGAAAGACAATATGGCTAAAGAAATAAATGACATCAAGAAGACACTGGGCAAGCACAAAGAATTTGACAACCTGAATAGAAAAGTAACAGAGCTCATAATGAGAGATGAGATAAAAAACACATTAGAGGCATATGACAGCAGACTTGCAATGGTAGAAGAAAGAATAAGTGATACCAAAGATAGAACAACTGAAACTGGAGAGGGAAAGAAGTTCAATAAGGGAACAGAGAACTTGAACAATATGATAAACAAGTTAGACCTAACAGACATATAGAGAACACTGCATCCAAACTCAACAGATAATACATAGAGAAAGGATAACCAAAAGAGTAAAAAGACAGACAAAAATAAGATATGACCTAAGAAAACCAAAGAATAAAATGGTGGAAGTAAATAATGCATTTACAGTAATATCATTGAATGTAAATGGATTAAACTCCCCAGTCAAAACATACAGGCTGACGGAATGGATAAAAAACCATGAGCCATCCATGTGCTGCTTACAAGAAACTCACCTCATACCCCTCCAAATATTTGGAAATCACATACCCGATAAGGATTTAATATCCATGATGCATAGGGAGATGCTACAAATCAGCAATAAAAAGACAACCCAATTAAAGAATGAGCAAAAGACTTGAACAGACATTTATCCAAAGAAGAAATAGAAATGGCAAAAAAAAACATGAAAAAATGTTCAACGTCACTAGTGATTAGGGAAATGCAAATCAAAACTACAATGAGATATCATATCACACACATTAGAATGGCCACTATTAAAAAGCAGAACTACTAGAACGATAGGAACGCTTATTCACTGTTGGTGGGAATGCAGAATGGTACAGCCACTGTGGAGGACTGTTTGATAGTTTCTAAGGAAGTAGAATATAGACTTGCCATGCGACCTGGCAATACAACTACTAGGTATATACCCAGAAGAACTGACAGCAGTGACACAAACACCTGCACACTGATGTTCATAGCAGAGTTATTCATGTTTGCCAAAATATGGAAACAACCTAGATGTCCATTGACTGATGAAGGGATAAACAAATTGTGATGTGGAATATGATGCAGCTAAGAAGAAATGGAGTCATAAAGTATATGTCAGCATAGGTGAACCTGGAGGATATGTTGCGTGAAGCAAGCCAGACACAAAAGGACAAATACTGTATGATTGTGCTATTATGAACTAAATATATTGTGAACTATCATGGGGTTAATAACTTGACCATGGATTACAGGAAAATAGAATGAGGTTAGAGAATGGATAACTGAGGGTTAATTTGTATAGAACTGGTAAAAAGGATGTGTGTTAATATATGGAAATGATAATGTCTGTAACTCGCAGTACTATTATGTGGGTATGAAAGGGGTTTAAAGGGAAAGACTAAGGTCATGCATATTGCTAAAAGGAAAGATAAAAAACATAGTATGGAACTGTATAGCATAGTAAAACCACATGTGAAATATGAATTTGGGTAAAATTGCATATATAAGACTGTTTTTCTTTGAAATTGAACAAAGGCATGTCAACACTAAAAGATGTTAGTATCTGACCAAAAAAATTATGCTAAGTGAAAGAAACCTGACACAAAGTATAGTATATTATTTCATTTATATAAAATGTAAATATAAATAAATTTATAAAGATGAAATTAGTTTAGCGGTTATGCAGGGCTGTGAAGGGACCACTACTAAAAGGTGTGAAGTTTTTCTTTTTGGAGAATTGAAATTGTTCTAAAATTTTTTGTTGTGATGAACGTACAGCATTGTGATTATACTAAAAGCCATTGTTATACACTTTGGATAGATCATATGGTATTTGAATATATCTCAATAAAACAGCTTAGTTTAAAAAAGCAAATCAGATGATTAATAATAATCTAAGGATTCTTAGAAAAAAAAGTTTTGCAATTTCAAAATAAGAACAAAAGTTAATATTCTATAACCAACCTTCATTATACTAAAATATAAGGCATTATTTACATTAGCAAATGACTATTTTTAACAGTCAACTTTTTTCTCAGTGAAACAATCATATTTGCAAACATGGATACATTATTTTGAATATTAAAAAATACAAAAAGGAAAACCCTCTCTCCTCTATTTAGTCCCAATACTGAAAATACCTTTCAAAGTCCTCATTTCATTCTTCAGCATTTTAGAATATGAGGACAGAATACTGGTGCCTCTCAAATTAGAAGATTCTTGCTGAGACCTCACTGTGCTTTGCAAACATGATCTCAACTTTCAGCTTGGTTATGTTCCAAATCCAGAAGTGAGGGCAAGTTTATGATCAGAGAGGGAAAAAGCAAAATATTTACATAAGTCCCTTAATACAACTTGTTTTAGAACCAAAAGAAATCCATACTATATATAGATAGAGAGATAGAGAGATATTCTTTTTCTTTAAGTCAGTACATGGGGATACAAAACCCAACAGGGCACGCTCACAGAACATGGGGAAGAAGATTTTAAAAAAAAACAAAGCCACCCCCTGCAATGGAAACTTACAAAAAAGAATGAGATGAACAATTTCAAAATAATCTTCCAAATGTGACTCACCCAGAATTTGAAATCTTGTTACTGATAGCACCAGGGTGTCTTCCTAAATCATGAAACCATTGCATAAAAATAACATCTGGAAGGCATCAAATCAATATAATAACTAATTAAAGTATAATAGCAGGCATCGTGGAAGTAAAATATTGCAATGATGGAATTCTGCTTTTGCAACCAGCGAGTTAAGCACTAGTTTTTGGTAGCTCTCTGGAGCCCATTTTAAAGGAGAAAGGACTTCGAAGGCCCTATTATGCCTCCAGTATGATGGTTGGTAAGCAGAATCACTTTATGGAGATCTAATTTTCCCTCTAATATTCTCAAAACATTTACTAAGTTTTATCATGAGAATTTCAATATCTTACTGCACTATCCCAATTTACCTAAATAGTTCAGGTAAACTTTAATGATGATATATATGCGTCCAAATATGAAAGGCAGACTGGGCAATTTATCCGGTTAATGTAATTAAGATAGATATTTAGTCTGGGTAATTCCATGTTCCATCTGTGCTTGAGTTTTTTCCCCTAAACATTCTAATTTCATTGTAAACTCACTCTTTCACTCTTGCCATTTAGATTAGGATTAGGATTCAATCTACAGCATTCTTCTCTTTTCACTCCAATGCCCTACAGAGTATGTCTTTGTGTCCCGCACGATGCCTAGCACAGAGCCACTCACACACCAGGTGATCAGAAAGTATCCTTAAATGAACAATGAAAAGCCTTGAAAATTTTACCAAAAAGGGAAGATAATGTTACCAACATTCCCAGCAGGCAGCATTTTACACAGCTGCCAACTCCCATTTTGCTGTGGGGATGTGAGGAAACCATTTTTTTTGTCCCTTTGCTGGGGCATTTAGAGAAACATTCATGACTAAAGCAGAGAGCTACTACTTTCTGTCACCTTCAATATAAACTCATCCTAGGTCACCTACCTCCCCAGCCCCCATCCCAATTTAAACAGCAGAACTCCAGGTCAAGGCTTCTTAGGTCCGCTCGAGTCAGATCAGAGAATCCAAGGGCCGGAAAGAGAGGGGCAGCCAACACTTTGGCATCCCACAGGGGCCCGGCAGCAGTGTTGTGATGTCCTAGGGTAGCTGGCACAGCACTCGCAACGCTGTCTGCTCTGCAGGGCGCCTTCACCACTTCCTTCTAGTGTCATTTACTGAAGACATTGGTTGGCTGTCTGGGCTCTAGCATCCAACAAGCCCAAGTCTGAACCCTGACTCTGCTGTGTGCTGTGACCAAGGGCAGCTTAACCTCTCTAAACCCCAGATTCCTCACCCACACAATAGGGATCAACCTTATTGTTTTGAGGATTAAATATATAATTTATATAAAGCACTTAGGATAGTGAGTGCTTTTTAAATATTAGCTATCATTCAAGTCTGTTGGATATTTAATTTAAATGTTGATTATCATTGCTCTTTTAGATTCAAAAGATACAGCCCTAGGTACTGGTTCTCCTGAAGGCTATGGAGATCCACAGAGTATATAGTCATGGCAGACAGATTTGGAGTTCAGTGCTGTGTCAGTTGGCCCTACTTTGGAATTTGTGCTCCTGAGTGTGATGGAGCTGGACTCAGATATGACCTTTCTACACATGCCTCTTCTGTTACTTTTACTGAACCTGTGGTTGGCACTATGGATGGTGTATACTTAGGGGACTTGAATCTCTGGACTGCCCATGTACCACCAGGGCCCTGAACCTCAGCAGAGAGGCGACTCCTACTCTCTGGTTCATTGGTCTTACCCAAGTCAGCTAATAGGGAGGTGAAGATGGTCAACCACCATACCAGGGAATCAAGAGTGCCAACAACTGCAAACAGAAGAATTGCATCTGTCAGTCATGTGGGATTTACTCCCCCTCTTGATCTAGAGGTGAAGTGGACATCACCATCTCAGGGTCCACAGAATGGAGGAACAAAATGGATTAGAGTGGACTTACTGATATTCTACTATAAAAGCATTGTGACTAGTAATAGAAGAAATTGTAGCATTGAGGTGGAGAAAGTGGCCACAGTAGTTGCTGAGGACAGGGAGAGGGAAGAAGAGGTATGATGTGGGGGCATTTTCAGGACTTGGAGTTGTCCTGGGTGGTACTGCAGGGACAGATGCTGGACTTTATATATCCTGCCATAACCCACTGAATGTATGGGGGAAGAGTGTGAACTACAGGGTAAACTATTATCCATGTGGTGCAGCAGTGCCCCAGAATGTGTTCACTGAGTGTAATGAGTGTGCCACAATGATGAGGGAGGTTGTTGGTGTGGGAGGAGTGGGATGGGGAGGTTGGGGGTATACAGGAGCCTCTTATGTTTTTTAATGTCACATTTTTTGAGATGTATTTATCTTTAAAAAAAAATACAATTTACAAAAATGATGGGGGTGTGGGTGGGGAGTAGGTTATATGGGAACCTCTTATGTTTTTTAACGTAATGTTCTTTGTGAACTATTAACTTTAATAAAAATAAATAATTTTTTTAAAAAAAGGCAATTTAAACTTAAATAGATGTACTGTTTGCACCTAGCTGTAGCTTGGTAGAGTAGAAAGCTGAAGACGAAGGTCTGAGATTCAGTCTTGTCACCTGCTGTCTATTTGCATTTAGAGTTCCCCCACTTGTTAGGGGTGATCACATCTGCCTCTCCACACAGATGAAGTACCTGACTCAGAGTAGGTACTTAATAAATGTCAGTTTTCCCTTCTCCAATTTAGAACAGATCATTCTAACAAGATTCTGCCTTGTGTTAAGTACGTTCTCACAATGCTCATGCTACTGCTCAATTCCATTTAACATAAAGTGACTAGTAAGATCAAGTGTAGCAGGTAAAACATGAAGTTCTGTTACCAGCTATACCATTAGATTAGCTGGGTAGCCTTAAACTCTTGAGATCTCCTTTGTGAAATATAAAGAAAAGCATAATTTTCTAAGGGGATATGTATTTGAGAATTACATGTAAAAGCAAACTCAATCATAAAGAGATCACCTATTTGGTAAATTTTGAGCAAACAGGACAAACTTTTACAGTTTTTAAAATCCTGAAAAATAATGCACTGTAGTGTAATAGTTATTCCATAGGTGTTCTTTATTTCTATCTGTGAATATCTAGAGATTATTTAATGTCATGTGACTTAGCCTCAGAGTAAGAAAAGATGTGGTTAAATGTTAAGCATTTCACTTCTGCTTTCCAGAATAGAAGCTCCCTGAGGCTGGAATTTGGATCTGTTTAGTTCTCTTCTGTATCCTCAAGCCTTAAATACTTGATTAATTAGCAATTTAAAGGATAGAAAATGGTTCTTTATAACATGCTGTCAGGACTCCTATTTCAGATCACCTAATGTATGCGAGTTGTTTAACATTTCATATTAGGCATTTCCTTCAATCTCTACAAGTCTGCTAGGCTAAAGGGTCTCAGCTCTGTAAAACTCATAACGAAGTTAAAATCTGTTCAAGTACAGGTTTTTATTTTATAAATTTACTTATGTATAGCTTACAGTACAATTTTAACAACAAAAAGGAAGAAATGAGGATCTGAGGCTTTGCTGCTAAAGAACCGAATTTAAAAAATAAATATTTTAATATAAAAGATATTACCTTATTTCAATAAATGTTTTGACCTTTATTTTCACCCAAGAGCCTTCTTGTTTGGGCATTGCTTAAAAAATACCTTAGTTATGTCTCTTTTGAGACTGTTGACTTTAGGAATTCTGTTTTGTTTGAGACACCCTTTTTAGACATTGATCTAGAAGACAGGACATCTTGTTTTTCTGTTCAGAGAACCACAAATAAGTAGCTAATTGTTTATTCCCCAAATACTTTAACTAGATCTCAAACAATGAGAACTGTGAAACTGGAATGAAACTTGTAAAAAGATGAACAGCAAAGACAATTATGCTATCAGATTAGCTGTAATATACATTATATATGTTTTCTCATGCATACTCTTACTTGTAAAAGTACCCTGATTACTAAAAAAAGTCTGTTTCAAGTTTCAACTATTGACTCAAAATATCAACTGAGACAAAAAAGTAAGCACTTTATTTATATTTCTACATCCACAAATACATAGAAAATATAAATCCATGTACAGAATTTTTCTGGAGGGAAGAAATATGTTCACAGAGGAATGTCCCTGATGTTTACATTAAAGTCAGTGTAGATACTAATCTCTCACAGAATCTCAAGACTTCCTTTCTGTCCTAGAAAAAAAAAAGAATTTTCTGACTTAATATTTAGTTTGCTCATTAATCCTCATAGCACTGCATTAAAAATAATAATAACACAGCCCAATATATTTTGCATGGTAAAAACAGCTGGCTCCTTGTTTACTTAACATATGGTAGAATCAAGCACAAATGAATCACAGAAAACAAATTTTAGTGATAAAAATCAAAAGATGGAAAACATTCTGTCTGCATTAATAAAACTTTCAAAGGGCTCGTAACCAATTCTGTCAAAGCCTCAGAAGTTTTTGCACTGGCAGTTGAAAGAAAACATGAAGCATTTTGTAAATTTTTTTCTTTATGGATAAACACAAGCCATGAGAAAACAAATGTGCAGATGGACACCATATTTGCATCACTCTGAGGATGAGAACCATACATGAGAGAGAAAGAAACAACATTTAAACTACGTTTAGAGGCACGCTGTAGACTTTTTTCCTAAATTAATTTCTTCAGGTAATTCGCCATGCTTAGCCCACTGCCTTCCTTTTTATTTTAAGTTATCAAGTTTAATCATCATCTTTATTCTTACAGGGAGGCCAAACAAATTTTCAGATAACCAGGGCATGTTATTGAGATGGACTTGTGTGTGTGTGTGTTTGGGGGGGGGCTCTAGGCATCACATCCCAGGGGGCCACACCCGCATGGTACCTTGGACATGGCAAAACCCCAAGGGGGCAGTGTCAACGAGACGAGGGCTCCAGATGGAGTAGACATCACTCTTCATTGGGCTTTCTCCTCCTTCACAAACTCCAGTCACAGAGAAATCCTTCCTGCTGGTTTCAATCACTAAAGTGGCACCGTTTCTCCTGGGGTCGACAGGAATTTCTCTCTTTTTCCCTGGGGGTAAAGTGATGTTCATAAGTGGAAACTGTTAGACAATGTTATTCTTCCTTCCTATGCTCCAGAATATAAAAATAGCAGTAATAATAATATTACTATTATTACTCTTACTCTTATTATTACTGTTATTACTTACCACTCTTTAAGCCCTAAAGACCCACATGGAAATGACCCATTATGAGAATTCTTAGACTGTCATCTGGTAACCCAAGAATTAGTTGCAATATATGTCCATTCATTTCATCACTTCAGCTAACATGCAATGAATACCTGTAACAGGCCAAGGTGGCTAGGTGCCAGGATGCCATCACGGGCAAGGTATCTGCCCTCATGAAGATTCAGGTCTGGTAGGGGAGAGACAGCAATCAAGTAACCCCACAAATAAATGTAATTACAGTTTTATATATTACAAATGTGATAAGGACTAGGCAGAAGATCTGAACGGTGTCATAAGGCTGAAAATAAGGGGATTTGATATAGTGGGGAAGTGGTCAGGACACCTTCCTGAAAAAAGTGCCCAGAGCCAGTGAGTTCATATAGTGTGAGTCTTTGTGCTGGAGGGGTGGGTTGGGGAAGCAGCCAGGAGAGAAACCAAATGAATGTTTCAGTGCGATTGGAGCCCAGAGAGCAAAGCGTGCAAGGGAAGGAAATGAGATGAAGTCAGAAATAAAGGCAACAGCTAGATAAAGCAAAGCTTTATAATTTTATACATATATATATAATCTGCGGGACAGTGGGAAGACATCGAAGGGTGGAAAGCAGATTTGCATTTTGAAACTCTCTCTCTGACTGCAGAGCTAGTGGGAAGGACCTGGGAGCAGGTGGCATGGGTGTAGGAAATCCCGCTGGGTGTTGGGGATCTGTTGCGGTGGTCCAGGAGAGGCACAATAGTGGCTGGTGCTAGACTATTGGTGGTAGCCATGGAGATAAGAGGAGGTAAATTCAAAAGGCCGGGCTCCATGCCTTGGAGAATGCAGAAACTTCAGAACAGTCCTTAACAAAACACTGTAGAGGAACAACCAGCAAGATGGCGGCAGAGGAAGGAGCATCTAGACTCAGCTTGTACTACAGGGCAGTTAGTAATCACCCAGAGCTACCTAAAGTCCTGGTTTGGGGTCTCCAGGAGACCAGAAGAGCATCCTGCAACATCCTAGAAGGAAAGGAAGGAAAGACTGCCCATCTGCAGAGAAGATTCTCAAGTAGAGCGCTCCATGCCCCAGAGGCCAGTGTCCATCCTCCACTGGTGGAACAAGCCACCTCAGGAGCTCTCTGCAGCTAGAATTGGAGGCTCCCCTTCCCAAAAATGGGAGAGGAAGAGACGATTGGACACCAACTTCAGCTACTGATGAGTAAATTCAGTGGGCTACAGTATAATCCTAAGAACAGCTGAAGTTTGAGTCTGTCCAGAAAGAGGCCGGGAGCCGCCATCTTAACTCTGTGCCTGGCACAAAGGGAAGCGGGACGGACTGAGAATCCCAATGCTGGTGGGACTGGTTTCCTTCCATCCAGATCAGATTGCAGCTCTAGCATAAGCACCAGCCCCACCTCTGGCAGGGAGGAAGCTGGGGGGATCTGTGCCAGCCACTCCAGGAAAACAAAGGCCATGCCACGGAGGCTGGTGATCATCCTACTCTGGCGGTACAAGCCGCCTCAGGAGCTATTCTGTGGCTGGAATTGGAAGTGTCTATTTTCAAAAACAGGGGAGGAGGAGATGGTTGGCCACTGATTTCAGCTACTGATTAGTAAATTTGGCTGGCTAAAGTATAACCCTAAGAACAGCTAAAGTTTGAACTTGTCCAAGTCAGAAAGAGGCCAGTAGCTGCCATTTTGACTCTGCCCCCACCATGAGGGGAAGCTGGGCTCACTGAAAATCACAGCAATGGTAGAAACCAGCTTCTTTCACCCAGATTGGCCTGCAGCCCCAGCCTAGGCTTCAGTTCCACCTCTAACAGGGAGGAAGTTGGTGGACCATGCACCAGCTCTCCAGTAACGGCAGGTACATTTGGCTGGCACAGACTGAACAGTCAGAAGTCTACCAGGGCAACTGCGGCCATCATGGACCCACACTGCATCAATTGCTGCCTACACCTGCAGCTCCATTCCCAACCCAGGCAGGGGAGAAAGGGGCTTGAAGCTTCATCAGTCTCTCTGGGCAACTACAGTCTAGGCCTGCATGACTTGGATTATTACACATGGCTGTGGCTCAAAAGGAGGAAGTTGGGAGAAGCTTCATCGGTCCATCAGGAAATGAGGGCAGCTTGAGCTTCTGCAGCTTATAGCAGCAACTCATCCTTGGCTCCTACTACACAACCAGCAAGGGAGAGAGGGCAAGAAAGCCCTAAACTAAAGAGAGAAACTGTGCCCAGAATAAACACTCTAGTAAACCAGATACCAAGAACAAACAAAAAATTACAATTCACACCAAGAAACAGGAAGCTATGGCCCAGTTAAAGGAAAAAGATAAGCCTCCAGATGACATAAAGGAGTCGAGACAACTAATCATAGATATTCAAACAAATCTCCTTCATAAATTCAATGAGATGGCTAAGGAAATTAAGGATATTAAGAAGACATTGGGGTAAGCAGATTTGGCTCAAAGGATAGAGCATTTTCCTACCACATGGGAGGTCCAGGGTTCAAACCCAGGGCCTCCTGACCCATGTGATAAGCTGGCCCATGCTCAGTGCTGATGCACGCAAGGAGTGCCCTGCAATGCAGGTTTGTCCCCCATGTAGGGGAACCCCACACACAAGGAGTGCGCCCCATAAGGAAAGCCGCCCAGCATGAAAAAAATGCAGCCTGCCCAGGAGTGGTGCTGCACACATGGAGAGCTGACGCAACAAAAAAGAGAGACAGATTCCCGGTGCCACTGACAAGAATATAAGTGGACACAGAAGAAAATACAGCAAATGGACACAGAAAGCAAACAAATGGGGGGCGGGGGAAAGGGGAGAGAAATAAAATAAAAATAAATAATTCTTTTTAAAAAAGACATTGTATGAACACAAAGAAGAATTTGAAAGCATACATAGAAAAATAACAGATCTTATGGGAATAAAAGGTGCAATAAATGAAATTTTAAGTTTCATATAATAGCAGATTTGAGGAGGCAGAAGAAAGTATTGGTGAGCTTGAAGAAATGGCCTCTGAAAGCAACATACAAAAGAACGGATGGAGAAAAGAATGGAAAAAATTAAACAAGGTCTCAGGAAACTAAACAACAGCAGGAGGCATGCAAATGTATGTGTCATGGCTGTCCCAGAAGGAGAAGAGAAGGGAAGAGGGGCAGAAGATATATTTGAAGTAATAATGGTAGAAAATTTCTCATACCTATTGAAGGACATGGATATCCATGTCCAAGAAGCACTACATACGCCCACCCAAATAAATCCAAATAGACTAACTCTGAGACACATACTAATTCAGAATGTCAAATGCCAAAGTTAAAGAGAGAATTCTGAGAACAGCAAGAGAAAAGCAATGCATAACATATAAGGGATATCCAATAAGATTAAGTGCCATTTTCTCATCAGGAACTATGGAAGCAAGATGACAGTAGTCTGATATATTTAAGATACTGCAAGAGAAAAACTTCCAGCCAAGAATCTTATATGTGGCAAGATTGTCTTTCGAAAATGAGGGCAAGTTTAGAATATTCACAGATAAACAGAAACTGAGAGAGTTTCTAACCACGAGACCAGCTTTGCAGGAAATACTAAAGAGTGTGCTATAGCCTGAAAAGAAAAAACAGGAGAGGGAGGCTTGGAAGAGAGTCTAAAAATGAAGATTATATCTGTAAAAGTAACTGAAAGTGTCAAAAGAGTGGTGAAAATAAAATATGACAGATAAAACCCAAATATTTAGGAATAAACTTAACCAACAATGTAAAGCACTTATATTCAGAAATCTACAACTCATTGTTAGAAAATTTTTTTTAGAAAGACCAAATAATTGGAAGAATTTTCTATGCTCATGGATTGAAAGACTAAGTGTCATTAAGATGTCAGTTCTACTCAAATTGATATACAGATTCAATGCAATCCCAATAAAAATTCCACCATCATTTTTTAAGGAAATGGAAAGCACAATCATCAAATTTATTTGGAAGTGAAAGGATCCTGAATAGCCAGAAACACCTTAAAGAGGAAAAGGAAAGTTGGAGGACTCTCACTTCTGGGGAGGGGGTTGCTTTAAATCATATTACCTAGCTACAGTGGTAAAAATAGCATGGTACTGGCATAAAGACAGACACATCGATCAATGGAACTGAATTGAGAACTCAGAAATAGACCCTCAAATCTAGGGTCAAGTGATTTTTGACAAACCTGTCAAATCCACCCAGCTCAGGTAGAACAGTCCATTCAACAAATGGTGCTGGGAGAACTGGATATTCATAGCCAAAAGAAGGAATGAGGACCCCTCTCTCACACCTTATACAAAAATTAACTCAAAATGGAAAAAAAAAAAACTAAATATAAAAGCAAGAATCATAAAGTTTCTAGAGGAAAATGTAGGAAAGTATCTTCATGACCTGGTGGTAGGTGGTGGATTCTTAAAGGAGATAAGAGGAGGTCTGAGATGGACTACTGATGTTTAATGTATGTAGAAGTTTTAATTAACTTTACCGCAAGAGTATGGAAATGTATAGAGTTGAAGGTAACACATTATAGTGAGTAACAGCTGGTTTATATTAATAAATGGGATTGTGGCTGAAAAGTGTAGTCTAGGTATGTAAATGCCAATTGACAGAAAGCTAAAGAATAATCTAGGGACTGAATAGCACAGTAAACCCAGGGGTGGATGAGAATTATGGCTGATGGTACAGGTGCAAGAGTGTCCTTTGTGAGCTAGAAGAGAAGTACATCACTATTGCAGGGTGGTGCGAATGTGGAAAAGCATAGAAAAAAATACAACTGGAGTGACCTATGGACTGTGGTTAACAAAAATAATGTAATATTCATGCATCTATGCCGAAGATGTGCCATGTTGATAGTGAGGGAGTTTGGAAAAAGTATGCAAATATAGGCTATAGACCTGGTAATAATCTGATGATATTATCTCATAATCTGTAACAAATGTTCCACCACAGTGTGATGTGTTGATAGAGGGGTGTTGTTTGGGAATTCTGCACATGTGCATGATTGTTTTGTAAGTTTACAACTTCTGTCATAAAAATATATTTAAAAAATAATGATAGAGTAGGTTGGGGGGAAAATACACCAAATGTAAGATAAGGATTATAGTTAGTTGTAAGATTTTGAAATATTCTTTCATAATTTGTAAGAAATGTCTCACAACAACGCAAGGTGTTGGTGGTTGGTTGATGTATGGGACCCCTGTGTGAAGTTAGGCACATTTGCTTTGTAAGTTCACAACTTTTACTATACACTTATTGCTCATGAATGTTCACATATAAATGATATAAAAATAACAATAATAATAATAGGGTGGGTTGGAGGAAAAAGACACCAAATATAAGATACTGTGGTTAGTAGTAATATTTTGAGGATGGTCTTTAATCATTAGTTAAAAATGTTTCACAACAGTGCAAGGTATTGGTGGTAGGGTGAGGTAAAGCCCTGGATGATGTTATATATGTTTGTTTTGTAAGTTCACAACTATTACTACACACTTATTGTTTATGTATGAGCGATATACTTCACTAAATGGAAAAGGGGGGGGGCACTTTGGAGCCCATGCAATAGATTTCCTTTTGTAAAATTGTGAAGCCATCTGTTGTGTGTAACTGATGTTTCTTTCATTTTTCTTCTTGATCCAGAGAACGATAAGTCAGCTAAGATTACATCAGTGGTATGCCTGGGGGTGGGGGAGGTGGAAGTGATAAGTGAATTTTCAGGCTATAGTAAAGTGGGCAGGAATCTTTCTCAAGGTTGATTTTCCCCTCCCATACAAAGCTGTAAAGTACAAATGTTAAGAATTTAGGGTCCCCAAGCTCTCTTGGTTGCCCTTTTCCACTCTGCCTGCCCAACTCATGCCCAAGGTTCATGCTTTTGTCACCCATACCACACGTCATCATAACCTACTCTGAAAATGTAAAATGTAAAGAAAGGGGTTATAAATGATATCTTCCAAAGAAAATTTATCTTTTAATATCTAAAGGAATTAATCTCTAATTATGGAAGGTCCAGCATCAGTCAACAGGTGGAGAAAGGATTTGGGAAAGCAGAATGGCACTGTTTCATCCCTGAAATCACACTACCTTCCCACTTACCCACTTCTAGGCATATTCTCCCTGTAATTTGCCTCTCTTACAACATGCAAGTAGTAGAGGTAAGAAAAGGAAAAAAAAAACAAAAGACAAAGGATTGACCAGTTTCCCACAGATAATCTTCTGGTTAAGACTCAGCCAGGACATGTCTTTGCTCTCAAATCTTTCATGGCTCTACATTCTGTCTCTAGGAGATTGCATCAGTTTCTACGGTTTAAATGTAATCTGTACGCTGACAACACCAAGTTTACATCTTCTGTCTCGACTCCTCCTCTGAGCTCCAGGCTGCTCCACCCAGTTATTTACCAACTTTTTCTGTGTGGACATCTTACTTAACATGTCCAAAATGGAACTCTTAATTTCCCCCAGAAACCCAGACATTCTCAACTCAGTAAACAGCACCGCCAAACACCCAGAAACCTGTAGGTCATCTTTGACTCCTACCTCTCTGTCTTCGTTTCCTAGCACTGCTGAAACAAAACACCACAAACCTGGTGACTAAAACACCTGGAATGTATTCTCTCACTGTTCTGGAGGCCAGAAACCTGAACTCAAGGTGTCATCAGCGCTGCGCTCCCTCTGGAGGCTCTAGGGAGGGCCCTTCTTTCCCTCTTTCAGATTCTGGTGGCTTCGGGCATTCCTTGACTTGTGATAGCATCATGCCAATTTCAGGCTTCTCTTCTGTGTGTCTCTTACAAGGACACATTGTATTTAGGGTCCACCTGATAATCCAGCATGAGCTCATGTGGAGAGCCTTCATTTAGTTACATCTGTAAAGACACTTGAGGTCATAATCACAGGCTCTGGGGATTGGGACATGGACATATTTTTTGGGGGGGGTTACCATTGAACCCACTGCATTCTCCGTCATCCCTCACAGTCATACAGACATAAGTCCTAGGGAGCTTACTTTCAAATTGTATCTGTCATCTGTTCATGTTCATCTAACTTCAATGTTATGAAGATGCTGTGCTTCACCGTTCCATTGCTTCATTGCTTCATTGCTTCATTGCTATGCTCTAAGGCAACTCCATCTCATTGGAGGATTTCTGCAGTAGCTCCCTAGCAGGAATGGTTCTTGCTTCCTCTATTCACCCCTACAATTCATGCCCTATACAGTAGCCAAGAGTGACTTCTTAAAAATATAATTCAGATTATAATCACTATCCTGCTTAAAAACTTACAGTGTACTTAGAACTCCCTTTGCCCTTGGAACAAAATCTGGCATTATCCGGACCTGGCTTACTTCCCCAACTTTTCCCCAGCCCCCCTTGCCTATTCTAGCCACATGGGCCTCCAAGCAGGTCCTCAGAGAGGCTGTGCATGGCACCCTATCAAAGGAGGTATTCTCTGCTAACCCTTAAGGCAGTACCCCATCAATTTCTCAATTTATCATTAATTTGCCACTTTATCACTTACCTCTCTAACTCACCTGAAAATCTCTGAGGGTAAAGACCTTCCCACCTGAGCATAGCAGTTGCTAGATGGCTAATAAATGTTTGTTGAACAAATTATTGAATTAATGAATGAATGGCTCCTGTGGATGATTATAAGATGAAGAACAAACTGGTATCAAGATCCCCTGAACTCTAGTCCAAACACTACCACCTACTTTGCCTCATCTGAAACTTCTGCATGTGAACCTCTGCTCTTGCAAAGCCTGTCTCTTCATCAGAAGTCGTAGTGTAATTAATGAATTGTTCCAACATTAATTTCTTATATACGATCATTGCACTCTGGTTGAATAAGGTGTTAACATTAGGCGAAGTTAGGTGAAGGGTGTACAGGAACTCTATATTTACAACTTTTCTGAAGACTTAAAATTGGTTCAAAAATAAAAAGTTAAAAATGCCTTCTGGAAGTGCATGTGGATCAAGCAGCTGAACACCGGCCTCGCGTATGGGAGGTTCCAGATTCAGTTCCCAGTGCCTCCTAAAGAAGACAAACAACGAGCAAAAACAATAAGAAGATGGGAAGCAGACCTGGCCCAGTGGATAGGGCGCCTGCCTACCACATGGGAGGTCCACGGTTCAAACCCAGGGCCTCCTTGACCCGTGTGGAGCTGGCCCATGTGCAGTGCTGATGCGCGCAAGGAGTGCCCTGCCATGCAGGGGTGTCCCCCGTGCCACATGCAAGGAGTGCACCTCGTAAGGAGAGCCTCCCAGCATGAAAGAAAGTGCAGGCTGCCCAGGAATGGCACCACACACACATAGAGCTGACACAACAAGATGACTCAACAAAAAGAAACACAGCTTCCAGTGCCACTGATAAGGATAGAAGCAGTCACAGAAGAGCACACAGTGAATGAACACAGAGATCAGACAACGGGGGCGGGGGGAAGAAATCTTTTTAAGAAAAAAACAACAATAAGAAGACAACAAGCAGACAATGAGCAAAAGAAAACAAGCAGGGAAGTAGATGTGGTTAAAGCTGTTGGGTGCCTGCCAACCACAGGGGAAGTCCCGGGTTTGGTTCCCAATGCCTCCTAAAAGAAAAAAAAAAAAACAAGCAAACAGCAAGTGCAAACAATAAACAATGGGGGGGGGGCAGAAATAAATACATAAATCTTAAAAAAGAAAAGAAAAACAGGCAGCAGATGTGGCTTGAGGAATTGAGCACCTGCCTCCCACATGGGAGGCCCCAAGTTGGGTTCCCAGTGCCTCCTAAAGAAAAAAGAAACAGACAACGAGCAGAAACAACAAGGAAAAAAGAACAATGAGCTAAAACAATGAGCAAACAGGCAAGGGAGCCATCTAGGGGGCAAAGGACTGCCTTCTGAAGTCAGGCTTATAAATAATTTTCCAAAATCACTGTTTCCCTGAGGAGAAAAAGAAAGTCAGTCTTCTCATCTTTCTCCCTTTTTGGATTTACACCAGTTTCTCCTTCAACAATGGGTGTTCCATTTCTTTTTTCTTTTTTTTTTAGGTACCAGGGACTGGGTATTGAACCCAGGACCTCGTATGCAGAAGCTGGTGCTCAAACACTGAGCCACATTAACTTCCCTGAGTTGTTTTTTGTTTGTTTGTTTTGCTTGCTCTTTGTTTTTTCAGGAAGCACTGGGAACTGAACCTGGGACCTCCCCTGTGGGAGTTGGGTACTCAGCCACTTGAGCCACATCCACTCCCCCTAGAACAGGGCTTCTTAACCTTTTTTGTTCCACGGACCCCTTTGCCAGTATAGTGACAACCACGGACCCCTTACTAAGTCCACACTATACTGTGTATTATTTAATAAATATAGCACACTTGCACCAATACACCCCCACAAGAATAACGTGTTTCTAAATTTCAGTTCAAGCTCACAGATCCCTTGTTAAGAACCCCTGTTCTAGAAAGTCCATTCCTTCCTTTTGCTGACCAAATCTTGGTTTTCTATGCTCAGTTCAAATCTTTCCTTGAGGAAGCCCTCTGTCATTCCCACACACTTAGTTCTCTCCCACCCCTTTGCTCTCTCCTAAACTGTAAATTCACTCCTTCAGGTGGACTATAAAGCCATTAAGAGCAGCTCTATGTTCATACTTTGAATTGAAACCATTATAGGAGTTGAGACAATAAAATGTCCTGGAAACCAACCAGTAGCTATTCTCTAGTCTCAGATCTGCCTGTAACTAGCCGTGTGACCTTTAGCACATGACCTTACCTCTCTGGAGTTTATGTTCTTGATGTGTGAAATAAAAGGGCTAGACTCTATTATTTTAAGGTTCCTCTAGCTCTAAAATGCCAAGATTTAAACGATCAAATTCAACAAATCCCCATCAGAAATGGGTGTGAGAATTAACTTAAATAAGGAATTTAGACAAGTGTCTAGCACTTAGAAAGGACTCAGTGAGTTGCTGATGACTTCTTCTTTTTTTCCTGACAAAGAAAACTGAGGCTCAGAGATATTAATACCAATAAAACAACCCAAGGCCCACAGCCCAGGTCCTCCATCTTTAAAATAATAATAATAATAATAATAATAAGCTTTCCCCCTCCTCTGTGATAATAACAATCAACTTGCATACAAGAATTTCCTTTTATAAACCTCTACATAATAATATCTCATTTCATCTTCATAACAACCTGCTGAAGCAGGTATTATTATGTTCATTTTACACAAGAGGAACGTTGAATCGGTTGCCGAAGGCCACACAACCAGTAAGTAGCTAAACTAGGACTGATAACCCCAGAATTCAGCCGATGACATCTAAGCTCTTTCTAATACGCTGCCTCGGTGCACTGTGGCCCGGTACGAGGAAGGAAATGAACCTTGTTAAATCACGTTTCTGACTATAGACGTACATAACCAAAAGGTGGCTTCATAGCAAACTTAGAAAACCCAAGAGCAATATTTAATGAATTTAGGCGATCGGGTTTTTTTTTTTTTTTTCCAGATACATTCAGATGTCAGGGCTCGTGCAGTTCCCACTGCTGCTGGCGTGAACCGCGCACCCAAACTCGGAACGAAAAAGACCTGCCGAAGCGCGCCACCGCCTACGAGGCGGAGACTCCCGAGGAGCCGCCCCACCCCCGGCCCCGTGCCGCGCGACCCGCTGCGCGCGTCTGCCCAGCTGCTGTGGCAGCTTCAAACGTATTTTGAACTTTGGGGAGATCCAAAAGGAGAAGCATTTCAGGATCAGTCTCAAATCAAAGGAGAGGTTGGAGATCTTTTATGGTTTACTTTTTCAAAGCTAAAGTAGATTTCTATATCACCCTGTTTTATCACGGCAAGTTTCGAACGAATGAACATCAAATTTCCAGGAAGGTCAGCTTCCCCTCTTGGAGTGGAACTGTGAAAAGTGCCCCAGACCAGGAGGCCCAGGATCTGGGTTCCAGTTATGGCTCTGCTATTTACTCCCTTGGGCAAGTCCTGTAACCTCTGAACCTACAGTTTCCCTGTTTAAAAATGAAAACAGAGAAATATTTATATATATACTTGTTTTCCCTACTTTACAGGGGCATCATGAGATATTATTTGCGAAAATTTTTTTTTTCTATGACGTATTCCTCCAATGCAAGAGATTAGTGTTAACTTTTGTTCCCAAAAGGTGAAACTGAGCCTGCCTTCCATTTGTTAGGTACGTGTGTGTATTCTGCCACCTAGTGGTAACATCGAGAAATCATTTTTAACTTTTATTCTTTTTATATACTCTGTATATAACAAATTTTATTTTAAAAGAAGTTTTTAGATTACAGAAAAGTTACATCGATAGCATGAGGGAGAGAGCTAGGAAGGGGGGCATATGGGAATCATATATATTTTTTGTATAACATTTATGTAATCTAAGTTTCTTTAAAAAATAATTAAAAAGTATATATATATACACATACTTTTTTCCCCAGATACATCCAGATCTCTTTATATATATATAAAGAAAGTATAATGGGTTCCCATATACCCTACCCCCACCCCTCCATTTGGACAAAACTAGAAATGTAGGTGAAAAACTGAAGAGTCTCAATTACCAAATTAAGTTGTACAGATGTATTTCATTTTTGCTTTTTTAGAAAAAGGATGTCAGGTACACAGAATTGGATTTAATAACACTCATTTCATGGTGCTTTCATCATTGGATCATCTTTTATTATTAACTAATGAAGTTTTAATAATGTAAAAAGCACTAACAAACCCAACAAAAAAATCACAAAATCTACCACCCAACTTAACTTTGTAAAAGTTAGGTACTTAATCTAGGTCCTGAAGAATGACTTGGATTTACGTAAGTGGAATAACAGAGGAGACAAATGGTGTGAGCAAGCGCAGCAACCTATAAGGTCAATGAATATCCTCACATATAAATTTATCAAAGGACTTTTCCTTAAGGTGCTGTTTGGCCATTAGAGAATATATAGATATATCTAACAGTTACACAGCCCTTATATTAAGCACCAAGCAAACACTCTTCTAAATTCTTTGTATGTGTTACGCTAATCCTTATAACAATGCCAGGATGTGGATACTATTTATCAGCCCCATTATAAAAATGAGAAAGCTGAGACACATGAGGTTAAATAACTTGTTTTAACAATCAGTTTCATCCACATTGATTTCCCCTTATTCTCTTACTGTACTTACTCTGTTCCTCCAAGTTAGCATTTTTCAATATTAATGCCACACTTCTTTATTGTTTAATGTATCTTATCTTCCCAAGGAAATTATAATCTTGTGGGCAGAAGCAATTATATTTCTGTTTTCCCTTTCATGGTGCTCGGCAAGATAAATTCTTATTAATTGATGCTGATGAGACCAAATGAGGATTCTACCCATATTAAAACTCCCTGGGCTATAGTAATTAATCAGTTCATATTTACTGAATGCCAACTAATTGGTAGAAGAAGTAGGGAGGTAATGTTTAAAACCCATGAGATAATTACTTTCTTTAAAGCAGAATTTTATCAGGAAAAAAAAAAAGGCTAGAACTCACTGCTTAAAAGAGTGAAAGAGTATAAAATGATCTCACCGAGTTTATTAATGGTAAAAAGAAAGTTTTCACTATATTTAATATAGTAAAATTAATGTAATTTTTAAATTTAAACTTAATTTAAAATTTTTTAATAAGCCATATCCTCAGACATATTGCTCCTATGTATTTATTTAAGTAGAAATGCAAGGGCAGTGGATGTGGTTCAAGCAATTCAGCACCTGTCTCCCACATGGGAGGTGCTAGGTTCAGTTCCTGGTGCCTCCTAAAGAAGACAAACAACTAGCAGACATTGAGAAAAAACAAACAAACAAGTAGACAACGAGCAAACAGATGAGAGAGCCATGGCAGGGAGAAGTACTGGGATTTACAGATAAGTCAGAATTGATAATTCTTATATTTCTTGATCCAAAATTTCACCAGAAAATGAAGCAATGCAAATAGAGTTATAAATGAGGTTATATGTTATAATCTATTGCTCTCTTAAGCTAATTGAATAAACAAACCACCTCTCTCAAAGTTACAATATGGTAATACAGTATTCAAGGAAGTAATTACTACTACTATTTATTTGGAAAAACATACATTCCTTTCAGTGTATTTTTTTTTCAGATTTATTATTTCTCTCCCCTTCCCCTCCCCCCATTGTTTGCTCTCTGTGTCCATTCGCTGTGTGTTCTTCTGTGTCCGCTTGCATTCTTGTCAGCAGCACTGGGAATCTGTATCTCTTTTTTGTTGTGTCATCTTGTTGTGTCAGCCCTCCGTGTGTGTGGCACCACTCCTGGGCAGGCTGCACTTTTTTTTATGTGGAGTGGCTCTCCTTGTGGGGCACACTCCTTTCATGTGGGGCTCCCCTGTATGGCATGGCACTCCTTGCACACGATAGCACTGGGTGTGGGCCAGCTCGCCACATGGGCCATGAGGCCCTGGGTTTGAACCCTGGACCTCCTATATAGTAGGCAGATGCTCTATCAGTTGAACCAAAGCCGCTTCCCCTTTCAGTCTATTTTAATCAGTGTTGTTGTTAGCTCCTTTATAAAGGAAAGTCTTCAATAATTGTTGAAAAATGATTTACCTTGTTCTTTTTTCCACCATAATTTATGTACCAAATACTTGAATATGCAGTCTAATGGGTTTGTATGACTTTTTACACTTTGGGACAGCATTCAGATACTGATTAAAGTCAGTTTCCAAATATCTTAGAATCCCAGTGGGAGATTTCAGCTTTAGGGCTTTGGAGTGTGTCCTTGGATTATGCCCACGCCAAAGTGTCTGTGCTGGGAGTGTCAGGAACCTCTAAACAGCCCTGCAGAGGACTTTGTGCAAAATAATTAGACCACTAGCACGAAGGGTTCTGGGCTCTGAAGCAGTTGGAACACAATTCCATAACCTTTTCCCAATATAAGGTCCCTTCCAGGCTAGGGATCAGGGGAAGGAAAATTGGAGATGGGGTTGCCCAGCTGGAAGAATGAAAAAGAGATGAGGGGCCACCCAGAAGAGAGAGGACATCGTCATGTGACACAAGGTGCGGCTGTAAACCAAGGAACCCCAAGGATCGTGAGCAGCCAGCCCTGAATGCCACAGGCTTTGGAGAGAAGCATCGCCTTGCTGACAACTTGATTTTGGACTTGTAGCCTCAAAACCCGACTTTCTACCCTTTCCTAGTTAACCTGAGACCCATTCTGTGAGCCGGGATAAGCTGCTAAGAAACTATACAACAGTACACCATAGATTTGTTTTAGTTTTTTTGTTTTGTTTTGTTTGTACACCATAGACGTGAGAGAAGTTTTCCCCACACCTGGAGCCTAAGGGTAGAATTTAAATGAAGGGAAACATGCTAAAGCTGGAGAGCCAGATGTTATTACTACAGGAAGGGCACACTTTCAGCCTGAGGTCAAACACAAGGCTGCACTCCACTCATTGCCCTCGGGTGTTGCTAATACTTCACCACCCGAAGCTTCCCATTCTGTTCTAAGGTCACAACCCCGGCTTTGCTAGAAGAACCCGCTGGCGCACATTTACTGTAGCTCTCCTGAAACCAAGCTGTCCTAAAATCTTGGTTTCAGGAGAGATTCCACTCTCTTCAGCCTGGAATCTCTCAGAATCCCCAGTCTTGCCTGTGCTTTCTTCCCTGTGATGTTTCACATTTTTTTCCTTTAGTAAAGCCTTAATATGTGCATGTAAAACAAGAGAAAGAGAGAGTTTATGGGTGAGGGAGCATAAATTCTTAGAGGAAAGGGCATTTTAACAAGTTCAAGGGAGTGAGTAAAGGAGAGGGATGTGGTCAGAGAGAGAAAGCTCCTTTTGAGGCCCTGGAGGAAATGCAGTTCTGAGTGGGGACCCAGTCCAAGGCAGGTGGTTGAAAAAGAGTTGGGGATGAAAATCTTTGGAGTTTAAGAGACTGAGAAGTTGGGAGGCAAAGGTATAACGCGGAAGGCTCATCTCTACTGTTCTCCTCACCATGCCCTTCTCTGTCTCCAGTTTCTTCCTCTGATTTCCTGAGTAAACAAAAACTCTTAAATAAGTATCCGACAGCATTAAGTCCAGGTTTTTTATGAACAGCAATTTTGTGTCAGGTTCAAAGTTAGTATTTACTAAAGACAGAATATCACATACACCCAGTGTGTATTCCTTTGCGCAATCTTTACTATGTAAAGACAGTTGTTTCCTATCCTTGTGGCCATTTTTCTTCAGTCTGAGCTGTTAGGAGGGACCCACTGTAGTACTTTAAGATTCCTCTAGGGCAAGGATTCTTAACAAGGGGTCCGTGAGCTTGAATTGAAATTCAAAAAAACATTATTCTTGTGGGGTCATGCTGGTGCGGGTGTGATATATTTATTGAATAATAGATGGTGTGATGTGGACTTAGTAAGGGGTCTGTGGTTTTCCCCTGACTGGCAAAGGGGTCCATGGAACAAAACAGGTTAAGAACCCTGCTCTCTGGGAAAACCGAACCTTACTGCTGATGCCCTCCTCCACATATAGGAGATGGGAAGGCATCTAATCACCAGGAAAACTGCCAGGGCCATCTGAAGCTAAAGGAAGCTTCATTTTTAGCCTCATTTCTGGATGGAGGCACAGGGGCTCGTCTGCTGGTAAAATCTCACCCCCTTAGCATGAGTCTTCACTGTGGTGAAATGATGCTGTTGGATATATTTTCCCTTCCACACCTTAAGCTAGGAAACACAGGAGGATGCCAAGTCACCAAGGCAGCTAATGCTGCAGTCCCAATGGAACCTCACGGCTATCACAGGGCTATCAGTCTGAATCCAGGTCCTGGGGGATGACATAACCAAACTCCTGCACATCCAGTGGGTATTTGCTCCCCATCTGTGGTCTGCTGATGCTTCTTTCCTCTTCGCTGAGGCTGCATTCATCAGAGCCTCTGGAATCTTCATCTCCGTCACTGGTCAGCTCCCCATCTGGATACTCACTGTGCAGTTATTCTCACCTTTCTCTCATCTTCAGCGTCGTAAATTTCCTCTGGTTGTTGATCACTCACCAGCTCCCACTGCTGGCTGCAGGGGTGCACAGAGAGGGTGTCCTCCCTCCTGGAGGGGCCATCTCCAAGTAGTAAATGTCCTGTACATGCTCATCTTCCTTCTAGCCCTTCCGGTGCCCGATTCCCGCTGCCTTCTCACATAGGGCCCCCGATCTCGGATCACGCCTGTGGACTGCAGAGGATCATACGAGTCAGATGTTTTGTAGGAGTCGGCGCCGGCAGCCTCTGGGTCTCCCTCCTCGGGGACCAGGTCAGAGCTGGAACCCTACGTCCCCGGAGGCTTCTGGGTTCCCCTGCACACCCTGGGAGGCCGGCTCATCCGAGGGGGTCCTCGAGGATGGGGGCTGGAGACCCCCGGGGAGCGGCCTTCCTGCCGGGCCTGCCAGGCTTCCGCGCGGAGGCCGTGCGGGCTGCGCTGCTGGAGGCCCGGCGCCCGCGCAGGGCCGCGCGCCAGGGGCGGGACTGGCTTCTCCTGGGAGCGCAGGCAGCTGGTTGTTGTTGTTGTTGTTATTATTCCCCGCTGCCCTCGCCGGGCCCTCGGGGGCGTCCTCGGGGCTGCCAGCTCCTCCCGCCGCCTCGACTCCCTTCCGCGCGAGGACGGGGGGCTCGGCGGTGCGCGCTGCGCTCCCCGCGCCCGCGTGGGGCTGCTGTCCTGCCGACCCCAGCGCTCACAGTGGCTCTTAGCATAACACGAAGTCTAGGTTGGAAGGCTGCAAACCAAGGGTTAAAGCGTGGGAAGAATATTATCAGTGCTTTTAAATGCTTCACGAACAACAGCCGTCAATTAAAAGAATCACAGAGTCATAAAAGTACCCCCTTTCTTTCAGCCCTGATTAAATGCAGGAGAAAATGTCAGTTTGGCGCCGGTTTGTCTTGAACACGTGCTAATGTCCCTATTTAACAAAACAAAACCCAACGAAAAAAGCTGCTGCAAACTCAATTCAGAAGACTGCAGGACCTAGTAGGAAATTTATCACGTTTTATTTGTATTTTTCTTGGGTTCATTTTTACCCTTTCCTTCTATGTAAGGCAAATGGTAGTGGTCTTCCACTTAAAGATGAATTTATTTAGGTTTCAAGTAAGTGAAATTAAAGAAAAATAGGAAGTAAATAACAGCCTTATTGAGTTACTGGAGAGAAGAGAACGAGTTCTGAGAGAGAAAAAGAGAATCCCCCAAATCTTATCTCTTCCAGGAAGGGGAAAGGAATGAGTCAAGTATGTCAGCCATTTTGTCCACAGTAATCTATTTTTCTAAACCTAAAGCTTGTATTATCTCTCAAGAGGAGGAGAAACATATGCCAGTAAATAAATGTATGAATAACTGTGGACTTCTCTTTTAATTTCTGTTGAATAAGAATACCTACTTCATAGTGTGTGGTTGTAACGATGAAGTAAGCTAGTGCATATATTCAAACAGTGGCTGGGAACCAATCAATAAATATATTATTACGAGGACTGTATCCTGGCTTGCCGGGGAAGATTCCATTTACCTGGGACAGGTAATTATTGTAAAATGTAATTATTACATTTTCACTCTCAAAAGTAGCCCAGTTTGTGTTCATATCAGCATTACACACAATTGCCAAGAGATGGAAGCAGCCGACTGTCCATAAGCAGATGAATGGGTAAATAAAAATGCAGTTTAGGAGGCTGTGGACTTGGCCTAGTGGTTAGGGCGTCTGCCTACCACATGGGAGGTCCGAGGTTCAAACCCCTGGGCCTCCTTGACCCGTGTGGAGCTGGCCCATGCGCAGTGCTGATGCGCGCAAGGAGTGCTCTGCCACGCAGGACTGTCCCTCCCTCAAGGGGTGAGCCGAGAAAGGAGAGCTGCCCAGGAATGGTGCTGCACACACGGAGAGCTGACACAACAAGATGAGAAACAGATTCTCATGCCAGGGACAAAAGGACAAAGACGCAGCAAATAGACACAGAGAACAGGTGTTGGGGGGTGAATAAATAAAATCTTTTAAAATAAAATAAAGCCACCCAGCTTGTATGATGAACTATATTGTCACCCCAATTAAGATTATCTTTTCTACTTATTTGGCTATTGTCATACTCTTTGTCTCATATTTTGTTATTGTTTTATATTATTACCATATTTAACTTTACATGTATTCCTATCTTGTCATACAAGCTAAGCCATATGTTTATTAAGAGTAGAAACCATGTTTTATATTTTATTAATCACTTCCAAAGCATCAGCACAGTGTGTAGAATAGCAGGCTCTCAAGAAATAAGTAATTATAGTTAAATTAGTGATCAAATCAAAAGAAGTGTATTGCCCATATCTAATCTGTCTGCAAGACACAGAGAGCTAACTTTTGGTGAAGTCGATACAGTATACAGTATACCATGTGCATGTCCTCACCTTCCCTGTTCCCAGCGCCCTACGCCAATAAGGAAAACTATTGAGAATGATTTGGACATAATGATTAGTTTTGTTCAGAAGCACCCTGAAATAGAATTGAGGAATACTGTACCAATGTTCAAAGAGCCTGACTTTGTCAAAGAAGTTTAATAACTTAGGAACTTCCTAAATTAGTATCAGTGCAGGTAAAAAAAGATTTTATATAGAATGAATTGTTTATTCACTCATGTTCTTAAGATATTAAATGTTATAAATGTAACATTTTCACTAAAAATGATTGCAGAGGAGTGATGTGGCTCAAGTGGTTGAGCTCCCACCTCCCACAGAAAAGGTCCCAAGTTCGGTTCAGGTGCCTCCTGAAAAAAACAAAAACAAACGACATGCAAAACAAGCAAAAAAACTCAGGAAATCCCAATGTGGCTCAGTGGCTGAGTGCCAGCTTCCCACATACGAGGTTCTGGGTTCAATCCCCAGCTCCAGGACCAAAAAAAGATTGCCAAAGTCTTTTTATTAAGTCAAAACAATTTTCAATTTTATACAAAAAGTCCACATGGCTTTGCTACCAGAACAGCTAGAAAATTAATTTAAAAAACTTGAAAGATTGTCCCACATTTGTCCATGCTGCCAGACCACTATGGGTTGAACAGTTCTGTGGATGGTAATTTCATCAGCATATCTAATTTGGTAGTGTGGGTGGATGTTAACAGGTAACTTTAGACGACACTTTCACATTCTGTCCTACCCCTTAATAACATCTCCTCTATTGAACTTTGCCATTTCTGTTGCCACCGAGCCTCCAGGTGCATGCTTCTTGTTACCTGCACATGTACTAAACACCTCCCTGAATGGCCTCTCTGCTCCTGCCACACTCTGAACATCAATAGTTTTCTTTTTCATTTTTAAATTTTCTGTTGTTATTTTTTTTTCCTTTTGTCAGGGAAAAGAGCAAATGCAACCCCCCACCAACACAAATTATGCAGTTGCGTTTCCCCCACGTGGGGAAATCAGAGGGGTTAGCAGATCCCCAGTGCAATGGATCAGCCTTGCCCTGGGAAAGCCATCTCCGTGATCATGGTATCTCCGCTGTCAGGTAAGTATTCGATAGGTTTTTGATCCTTATCTACCTAATCCAAAATTCGCAGCATGGCTTTTCTTTATGGAGGGCAGAGGACGAATTTTCTAAATCTTTTGGATCCCACAAAGAAAGTCAGGTCTGTGTACATCAACAAAAGAAAGAAGGAAAGCAACTGAGGTAAACACTATTGGATGGCATCTTCCCTTGGTATTATATATCATTATGTTATTCTTTCAGCTCCCTTCTCTTAAATTCTACTGCCCTCTTCTACCTTCTATCTATCTATATTTGTTTCTCTCCCTCCATATTTGACATCGCTTCCAGGAATTGATATAGCAAAACTCTATCTGTACTCCTGTTTTTAAACTTTATCTAAATGTGTAAAATTCCTTTCCCATGGGACAATATCACAATATATTGGAGTGCTTGGTATTTACAACTTAGAAGTGTGATGAGGATAAAAAAAATATTGAATCATTGAATAAATAGCTAGCAAGAACAAATATTTAAAGAATAAAATCTGGTACTCAAACACATCTCTATTTTAGTAAGTTCTTCCATACACACGAGGTAGAACTAAAGTAGACTGAAGTCAGCAAGGCATTCAAACTATACAGATTTCCTATAAACTACTAGTATCAATGTAGGAAGGAAAGATGCAAGAAGGAAAAAGACAACTTATATCACAGAACTCATGGGTCATCAAAATCTATAGTCTGCCCTAGCATAGAGTAGTTTTCACAGCCTGCTGCATAGTGATTCTAAAATTACTAGCAAGAAAGAACAGTACTAGAATGACTTTTATGGCTAAATTGACTCCATGTCGTAATTATTCTCCATGCTAGCATTCTCAGAAAAATCCCAGCTATAATACAAAAAAGTAAAAATACAGTCATATCTGAATGTTTCATTTCTTGAGCCTTCTTGATCCATTCTGAACTCGCTTGTGTTAAGAGCTAGCTAGCTCTCTTTCAATCAGATAAGACTGATTGAGTTAGAGATAATCAGTTTTACCATCCTCTCCAACATTTCTTCCTGCTGAGATAGCAATGTCCTTACTTCATTGGGGAAAGGTATTTCTCTTTTCCTCTATGAACTTTTCTCTGTCCTGCTGTTAGAGTAGTTGGAGTAGAGTAGAAGTCCTGCTGGTACAGAGGAAAGGAATTGGGTACCAGGGTTAAGAGTCAAGGTGCTCAGGTGTTTTATTACCATTTCTGGGGAGAAAGGATGGAAGTTGGTGGAGTCTTTCTGGGCATTTTCTTCAGCAGGCATCTGGGAAGACTCTAGGATCAAGGGTAGGTTAAGCTTCTGTGCTAGGTACATGGAGGTCTAGTCACAGCTTCAAAGTCCTCCTGGCTCTTGGGTCAGACCTGGAAGTTGATGCCCAAGGCCCTCAAATTCCTATAAGGCAGTCTGAAAAGAAAATTACAGTCCAGAAAGATCAGAAAAACCTAAACTGCAACTAGCAGTGGAGAGTGAACAAACTGAACGCGGGTAAATTTTTTTTTAGATATTATCTTTTATTTTTATTTTTTAAAAACAAATCAGTTTTACTGATGTAAATCAATAAAGAACGCAGGCAAATTTTATAACATACAATGCTCCAACAGAAATGCATCTTTAGTACTTATTAGATGATTAAATCTGGACAAGGGGTCAGAATTCACCAAAATTGACTCAAAGCCTCCTAAGAAACAAATGAATTTTATTTTGATAAATTGGAGCCAGGACAGGAAATTCTTATTCATTTGTTTTGGTTTGTTTTCTTCTGAATTTGTTTTAAATGCTGTAACTAATTTTGCATGTGTAATTTTGCTATCATGACTCTCTCTCCAATTGTCTTAGGGGATTGTTCTGCCTTTTGAGCCTGTTTTGGTTCTGATCAAGGAATTCAGACATGGGAGAGACACTATGGAGCACTGACCGTGTCCTCCTCTGGCAAAGGTTTCTGTCTCCAGTCATGAGTCATAATTGTCAAAATCAACCAGAAGACCAGGTCACTGCTCCATGTGTGCAGTTTTTCTTTGGCTTTTTTACTTTTTCAATACAATCAAGAATATACTTGCCAATTTTCAGAGTCAATTAATAGTAGTTTATGGGAAGCAGACTTGGTGCAGTGGTTAGGGCGTCCGTCTACCACATGGGAGGTCCGCGGTTCAAACCCTGGGCCTCATTGACCCGTGTGGAGCTGGCCCATGCGCAGTGCTGATGCGCGCAAGGAGTGCCCTGCCACGCAGGGGTGTCCCCCGCGTAGGGAAGCCCCACGCACAAGGAGTGCGCCCTGTAAGGAGAGCCGCCCAGCGCAGAAGAAAGTGCAGCCTGCCCAGGAATGGCGCCGCACACATGGAGAGCTGACGCAACAAGATGATGCAACAAAAAGAAACACAGATTCCCGGTGCCGTTGATAAGGACAGAAGCGGTCACAGAAGAAAATCACACAGCAAATGGACACAGAGAGCAGACAAGGGGAGGGGGGGAGAGAAATAAATAAAAAATAAATAAATAAATCTTTTAAAATATAATAGTTTAGACACACATAATTTTGATAATTTCAATTTTTGTAAATGTGCAGCCTGTCTAAATTGCCAGGAAATAGTTAGGAACTCTCTGATTCATTCTTCAGCCCAACACAGACCCTTCTGCAGCAAGTGTAGAATCCTGTCAGAGAACTTCAGGCCTCTTCTCAGACCCGAACGAGGACACAGTTTTCTGTTTTTTTCTTTCTTTATGAGTGGGGTTTCTCTGTTCCCTTCGTTCTCTTTATACCCTGCATTCTCACCTTTGGTGAAGAGTGAGTCTTTAGGCTTAAATCATTTATTTGTTATTAGACCACTTGTATTGAACATCTACAGTGTGCCAAATACTTTACTGGGTACTGAGGATAAGGCAGAGGGCAAAAGAGACAAAAACCCCTCCTTCATTCAGCCTCCATTCTGAAACTTTAAACAAATATGCAATGACATAGGATGTCAGGTGTGCTGTGGAAAAAAATCAAGTAGACAAAGTGGATCGGGAGTATGGGGCTGGCAGTGGTGGTTAGTCTTTTAAATATGATGATGAGAGAAAAGTGATAAATTTGGAAATACAGTATGTTTGCCCATTTGAGGTTCATTTTAAATTAAAACAGAGCAATCAATATAGCTGTATGTTTTCTTTTAGGCACCCTAGGCTGCAAGAGACAGAAAAGTTGTGTATTTAGTAAGGATTTAATAGAAGTGGTGACCTTGCAAAGCATGGAAGGAGGAGGAAGCAAGAGAGAGGCAAAGGGATTGAGGGTGATTGCAAGAAGGGAATAGCATGATAGATCATAGCATTAAAGCTAGACAAGAAGGGAAGATGGACATCAGATGGATGAGGGAATGGGAAAAGGTGTCAGGATTAATGGGTTACTGAACCCAGTGGAGGTGAAGCATTTTTGGAGTCCATAAATTCCTGATTCTCTTCTGGGATGGAAGTCAGAAGCCCCACTGGAATTTGGTCCTCCATGTTTGTATTGGAGGATGAGGCTCACAATACTGCTCAGCACCTTAGGAAACCAGACATGGGCAAACAGAAGGACCTTCTCCAGGAGGGTTCTTCTAGTCAGGAAAAGGCTGAAAATGCAATCAAGGCCAAATGACAGGCATCCTTTTGTTTCCTTCCAGGGCAAGGAATTTCTGAGGACTCCTAGTCCTTCATGGGGACGTTCACGATAACTTCCTACTACACTTGATTTATATATTTTTCATTGTTGACAGAATTCTTTGAGTCATGTAGTTTCACTATTCCATATGCAAACTTAACTTTCTTTTAGTGTTTTCCAATGTTATTTTGCTATTCATAAAATCTTGATTTACAGGATTTATGGGATGGAATATTATAAATAAATGTTCTCAAGGAGATTAACTAAATTCTTAAACTTTTTGGTAGTGCCATGTAAAATTTATGACCTCTCTCCTCACAGATGTGGTCTATGTTTACTGTCCCTCCCCCACCAACATTATTGGTTATCTTTATTTGAAATGACTACATTAAGAGAATTCATTATTTACTATGTATGTTCATTCACTTCCAACTTGAATCTACCAGGCTTTGAGCTACATATGAGGGGCACATATTTAATTATTTTTTATACTCTTTCCAAAATAAATAAGTTTGTTAAAAGCAATTGTAGGTTTTCACCTGCTGGTAAACATTATACATTTTTATTGACAAAAAAAAAATGAAAAACTCTTTCAATTTCATATCTTTAAATAGATGGAGATATAAGAGCTCAAATTCAGCTAATACAAATATTGATGTCTAATGCAACAAAAGGTTAAATTGTTATGCAAAGGAGTAAACAAGACTGGCTACTGTAAGTCATACATCTCCTTGAAGTTAGTGTGTATGTATTATATGACTCAAGTACAAATTCACATTTGTAATTCTTCTGGGCATTTTGCAGCCTGAAACTTTACTTATTCTTAATACTTGACTCAGTAAGTAAGTCTTCCCAGGTTAACTTACCTATGATAATGTATGTATAAACACAGATATTCCAGTTCTTTTTGTTGTTGTTGTATAATTTACTTTTTAAAAACTTTATTTTATACATTTAATAATTGAAAATATAAACAAAAACTAGAAAGAAAACACAGTTGAATAAAAACATTCATTTTTCATTTTTAAATTAAATATACTGGACACATATATTTTAAAATCATACAATATGTTACACAATACATTTGATTTATTTGGTTCATAATAATGCATAGTATTTGTCCTTTTGTGTCTCGCTTGCTTTGCTCAACATAATGTTCTCCAGGTTCATCCATGTTCTCATATGCTTTACAACTTCATTTCTTTTTACAGCTGCTTAATATTCTGTCATGTGAATACACCACAGTTTATCCATTCATCCATTGATGTATACATGGGATAGTCCAGTTCTTAGTATCAACTTTCTTTTGTTCTTCTATGTGGTCATAACTAGACATTCTCTTTTGTGACAGTTTGAAACAACCCAAACATATATGAATTCATTCATTCAAGTATTGATTGAGTGCCTGCCATATGCCAGGCACTGTATTTAGTACTTGGGATACATCACAAACAAAATTGTTTTTGTGAATCAGAAAGGCACTTCTTACTCAAAACCTAAAATGGTTCATGTGATTTACTGACTTAAACTAAAATGTATACTACATGGAAATATATTTGGTGCTTTCTTAAAAAGCGTAAGTACAGCTATTTCCATATGTCATTGGACAGTCCTGTGATATCCTAGTCTTATCATAATGGTCTTCAACCACTTTTCATTATTTTAGAAGCTACTTTCCTCCATTTTCTTTCTGTCTTACCCTGGCAAAATCTCAACCTTGGATTGAGAAACTCTCTTCCCTCTCCATGAAGAATTACCAGTTTGTGGGCATCAACTGTCTCAAGTATGTCTTATTAACACACCTCCCCAATCAGCTTGTTGTCCTGTTCTCCATAATGACTATTTCAAACCTTTTTCACTATCCCCAAGCCTCCTTCCTGCTCTCCTCTCCTATCTGCAGCCTAGATTTTTTTTTGAACTATATAATCAGCTTCCTATTAAAAATTTCCAACCAGATATTGCACAGGTATCATACAGATATCATACCTTGAATTTATTAAGTCCAGACTGAACTAATGATCTTTCCCTCCCTCAAATTTGCTCCCCCTCCTATAATTCCTTTCCCAGTAAATTGTGTCATCCTCCAAGTGCTCGAGCCAAAAACTTGAATCATCTCCACATCCAATTCAACACGTGTCTACCTCCCAAATAAATCCATTCTGCCCTTTGCAACAATTCCAAGCTTTAATAGTACCATCTTATCATCACTGTTACCCCCCCCCCCCACTCCCACCCCATTTACCCTTAATTAGTTCAAATCTGGTTTACCGCAGTTCTTAAAACCCAACAGGATCAAATGATAATGCACTCAATGATGATACACTTTTTTTTTCTTCTTTTTTGAGGTAATGGAGGAGGGGATTGAACCCGGGACCTCGTAAGTGGGAAGCCAGCACTCAACCACTGAGTCACAAGCAGCTCCCTGATGATACACTTTAAAGGTTTTTGATACTCTGCTCTCCTGGTGATTACTGTCTAGTGGCAGAAATAGACACATATAATTACAAATCTAATATGTGCTATGTAATTAAGTTGCAATGAAAAGTACATAATAGGAAGACCTTATCTAGTGGAGGCCTCCCTGAGGAAGTGACTTTAGGCTGAAATGGGAGGAATGAATGTGGGGGTGGGAGGAAAGGAGGAGAGAGCCAATCATAGAAGCCTTGAGAGAGGCGACTAGGGAACTGGCAAGAGCTGAAAGGTCAGTGTGGCTGGACATGGGGGCACTCCTGGAAGCACGGTTGGAAATGAAGGTAGATAAATCATGTAGGACCTTGTAGCTCAACCGTAAGGATTTCAAAAAACAAAACAAAACAACTTTATCCTAAAAATAATGGAAAGTAATTGAAGGGTTTTAAGGGTCTTAATATGATGCTTTTCCAAAGATCACCTCAGGCTTCTGTGAAGTGGTTGTCTGGAGAGTCGAGAAGTTAACAGTTGGGCAGAATTTGCACTACCATTCCTGGCTTTTATTTCCTTTGATCTCCTTCAGGCTTTTCACCATGTGAGGGCCACATGCTAAGTCTGTACCTGCCTATTTTTTGGCCCTGAATAATGAGGTTTCAAACAATGACCATAAAAACAACACAAAAATCAAATCCAAACAACAATGAAACACTATGGTATTGATTTTGA
The DNA here is from genome assembly GCF_030445035.2 of Dasypus novemcinctus. Classification (NCBI taxonomy): domain Eukaryota; kingdom Metazoa; phylum Chordata; class Mammalia; order Cingulata; family Dasypodidae; genus Dasypus; species Dasypus novemcinctus. Next base: position 34,234,835 of record NC_080681.1, on the reverse strand, counting down.
CTCTTCCAAATGATTCTTGATCATCAGTATGCTAGGAAATAAGGGCTTCTGGTAGTGATTTTCAATGTTTCGAGTAAGAAGTGCTTTTTTAATTCAAAAGTGCCTGCTGCGCGGGCTATTTATAAGGCCCTAGTAAATAGAGTGTCCTGCTTTCTGAACTCAGTGCTGGGGACTTTTATTCCCACATTAAAGCGACGCCTCAAATTGTTGATCCTCAGATTTGCCCTTCAGGAAGCTGGCTATTTACTGTTCTCTGGACAGGGTTATTAAACAGCTTCTTCTGTTTTTGTCCTCCCCCCATGTGTTCATCCACCCATCTGCCAGTTGCTCCATCTATGCATCCATCTAGGAATGAGCAGTAAAGAATTTAGAAACATTGTTGGCAAGTGGATCTAAAAGACAACTACTGTGCTAAACATATTCCTGTAATACAGGTTAGCATTTTTTTTTTTTAAAGGAGTTACGGGGAGCAGACCTCATCCGTGAGAAGCAGGCATTCAACCACTGAGCTACAACTACTCCGCGTTAGCAACTTTTAAATTATCTGGAAACCATGGGGAAGTAGCTGCCAAGACTCTCAAAATTCTAAACCACTCTCGTCGTCATGCAGCTGTTGTCAAACAATTCTTAAGTACCATTTTAAACCCAAGGAAATCATGTCAACTCTAGCCTCAGCTGCTACCTAATATTAGTTAAGCACCCACTATGTGCTAGAGGAGTGGTGGGAAGGACTGGAGAAAAAGAACATAAGCAGAATCGATTAAATGAAAAAGTGGCTTTAACAGTAAACGATTCGTGGGCACCCTTCTACTCCTAAGCCCCAGTACTTTTCCCAGTGCGGGACATTCCTGAAGCTTCCAGCCAGCGGGCTCCGGCCTCAATGAACCAGCCCTCCCCACGCTTCTCCACCCAACCCACCCCTAGTGCGGGAGCTTCCGCCAGCCCCGGCTAGGCCAGGTCACGTGACAAAGCACCGACCAATAGGCGAGCCGCCCGCGACCCGTCTCCTATAAAGGCGCCCGTCGCCGCTGGCTAGCGCCGCCATTAGGGCGAGAGCTGGCGGTGACGGTCGGTGGAGAACAGCTTCCCTGCACGGCTTCACCTTGTGCAAGCTGAAGAGGGCGATCGGGTACAGTCCTTCCCACAGGAGGTAACAGAGCCTCTTTGGGGAGCATTGCCCCGGGATCTGGGTCTGAACTGCGGCCCTGGGTGGGGAACAACTGTTTTCTCCTCTCCTCCCCTCCCCCATCAGCGTTGTGCGACGGGCAGGGCAGTTAGGCCGGGCTGGTGCGTGGCTGCGGTTTAGGTACGCTGTCAGTTACTTTCCTTTGGTCTCACCAGCTGCAAACTCATGGCGAACTAGAAGTTCCAATGGATCCTTTCTAAATTTTTGACTTTGCCCCCAAATGCTTGGTTTTCTGCAAGGGAGGTGTGGGGAGAAGAAGGCTGGCCAGAGGATGGTGCCCCAGTTGGGCTACTGCACTGGCCTTCTCCCCATCTCGAAAAACAGTCATGGTCTTTGCAGTTCCTCTTAGGTCTGGAGGCTGCAGGGAAGACTACAGAACTTTAGCTGGCACTTTTGCTGTGTTTATTCTGGCCGCCATTATTTGAGAGAGGGAGATCCTGGTCCTTGATTCATTTGTTCGTGCAACTAACATTAAGCCCTTGGAGCATTGTGAACTCTCTCTGGGTGCTGCAACAATCCGATGTGGGCCAGATCTCAGGGTGCTCACTTGTGCTAAGAATTTAGAGGTATGCATGGGATGTTCATGGGACCCTAGAAAGGGAAGGGAGGGAGGCTTCCGAACAGAGGTGATAACTGATCTGGATCGTGAGTCACAGCTGAAGAGTGATGAGGAGGGCCCTGGTGGAGGAGACATTTTCAAAAGGCGTGGACACGTGTACAGAGTAGCATGGTATAGTGGAGAATGGGTTCGCGGATAAGATTATGAAGGAGTTGGCTTCCTCTGGAAGCCCTCTCTGACCCTCCTTTTTGTTACCCAGCCCCTTATTCTGACCTCTGTCAGTACTAATTGTATGTACTGTATTATAATCGTCACCTACTTAAAAGTCTCTTTACAAGATTGTTTCCCCAGTTCCTGGTTAAATGCATGACACCACTGTAGGTGCTTTATAAATATTTAATAAGTGAATAAATAGAATCTGAAAGAAAAGTGGTATCCTGGAAACCAGAGGAGAGTTTCAAGAGGGTCACAATAGTCTAGTGACAGATGTTGCTGAGAGATCAAATAAGATAAGAATGAAAAAAAAATCCATTGGATTTAACAAGTAAGTATGGTAAGTAGTAACCTTAGTGTAAGGGGACTTTTAGAGGAATGGTAGAAGCCAGAAAGCCATGTTTGAGAGAGGAAGTAAAGGTGGTGTAGTTCTTTTAGAATGTAATGATTTGAGGTGCAGAAGAGGTAACTAACAGATAACAGGATCAAGGGAAGAGTCTTTAAGGAGAAATGATAATGTTTATGTGGAGGGTTAGTATGGAAATGTTAATAATAAAGGGAAGAGAGAGGGAGACCTTTAGGAGCTGGGTGGGATGGTATCTAGAGTACCCAGGGAAAGAGTTCTTAGACTGAAGAGAAGGGATGAATGGAGGAGCGAATGAGAAGATTAAATCATTGTGAAGAATATACATTTTCTACAAATTAACCTCTGTTTGACCTTAACTGAAACCTGATTGTATTTTGAAGAAACCATGTTCTCCCTTGGATTAGAGACTGTTAATTTGATGATGCAGAATTTGGAATCAGTATTTGAGCTCAGCCCATGACCAATTACTTTTGACATTTCTAAGCCCTAGAGCACTCTGATTTCCAGAACAGAAAACTCTAGTTCCATGTGATACTGCTTCTATGCTTGTCTAAGATCTCCTGTGAAGTCCCTCACAGCAGAATAATTTATCCTCTGCCATTTATTGAATTAGATGCAAAGTATTTTTATAATTCAAACTTTATTTCAAATTCAGAATATAAAATAACAGACAAAAGGCAATTTAACAAATTAAGGAAGCATTACTTTAAAAAAAAAGTTCTGTCCAATTCTTTTACCTCCTCTAATCCCACAAACTCAGTTGTTCCCCGAGTGTTCATACAGATAAGAGATGAATAGAGATTGGTTAAATGACATACTCAAGGTCTCCTTATTAAGGAAGAAAATGAAGAAGAGGGGAAAAAGCTTAATCATTCATATTTTACAACACCAAACTCCAAATTTTTTTGGCCTTTAGCATTAATATAGTACCTTCCTTGCTTTTGATACAAAAATATTACACTATTGTTGTTATAGTCTATAATTGCATTAGTTATATTTTTCCCCATGTGTCACCATACTCTTAACACCTTATGGTAGAAGAGCATTCCAGTATTTTATCTTCATTCTCATCTTACACCAAAGTTCTTGTTATATAGTCCCTATCTATTCTCCAGCTGTCCTCCATGCAAAGTATTTTTTAAAGTCTTTTTAAAAACCTCAAAAATTTCAGCTATATCTAAAATTGAGTCTTCCCAGGCTCAAAATATGGCAAATTATATTGCTTGTTTGGTAGATGTATATATTTTTTAACCTTTATTTTGTACATCTAATAACTGAAAATATAAACAATTAGTGAATAAAAAGAAACCACAGTTGAATAAAACCATACATTTCTCAATTAAATGTACTAGATACATATACATCTTTTTTTTATCATACAATATGTTACACAAAGTATTTGGGTCATAGTAATGCAGTCATACAGTATTTGTCCTTTTGTGTCTGGCTTGCTTCATTCAACATAACATCCTCCAGGTTCATCCATATTGTCATATGGTTTACAGCTTCATTTCTTCTTACAGCTGCATTATAGTCCATTGTGTAAATACACCAGAGTTTGTTTTTCCATTCTTCTGTTGATGGACACCTGAATTGTTTCCAGCTTTTGGCAATCATGAATAATACTGCTGTGAACATCAGTGTACAGATGTCTGTTCGTGTCACAGCTCTCCCTTCTTCTCAGTATATACCCAGTAGTGGTATTGCAGGGTCACATGGCAAGTATATATTAAGCTTCTTAGGGCCTGCCAAACACTCCTCCACAGTGGCTGTACCATTCTGCATTCCCACCAACAGTGAATAAGCGTTCCTCTCTCTCCACATCCTCTCCAACACTTGTAGTTCTCTGTCTTTTTAAAAGTGGCTATTCTGATAGGTGTGAAATGATGTCTCATTGTAGTTTTGATTTGCATTTCCCTAATCATTAGTTATGTTGAGCATTTTTTTCATGTGTTTTCTTGCCATTTGTATTTCTTTTTTGGACAAATGTCTATTCAAGTCTTTTGCCCATTTTTCAATTGGGTTGTCTTTTTATTGTTGAATTGTAACATCTCTTTATATATCCTGGATATGAAACCCTTATCAAACTTATGATTTCCAAATATTTTTTCCCATTGAGTCAGTTGTATTTTTACCCTTTTGACGAAGTCCTGTGATGTGCAAAAGTGTTTAATTTTGGGGAGGTCCCATTATATCTTTTTACTTTTGTTGCATGTGCTTTGGGTGTAAGGTCCAAGAAACTGTCACCTACTACAAGGTCCTGAAGATGTTTCCCTACATTTTCTTCTAGTCGTTTTATGGTCCTGGCTTTCATATTTAAGTTTTTGATCCATTTTGAGTTGATTCTTATATAGGGACTGAGATAGGAGTCCTCTTTTATTCTTTTGGTATAGATATCTGGTTGTCCTAGCACCATTTGTTGAAGGGACTGTTTTGTCCTGTTAATATGGACTTGGTAGGTTTGTCAAAAACCATTGGCTGTTTAGGTGAGGGCTTATTTCTGGACTCTCAGTTCTGTTGCACTGATTGATGTTTCTTATCTTTATGCCAATACCATGCTGTTTTGACCACTGTAGCTTTGTAATATGTTCCATGGTCAGGCAATATAATTCCTCCCATGTCATTCTTCTTTTTTAGAATGCTTTTGACTAGTTAGGTGTACTTTCCCATCCAAATGAATTTATTTATTTATTTATTTATTTTATTTATTTAATTCCTCCCCCCCCCCCCCCCCCCGTTTGTCTGTTCTTGGTGTCTGTTTGCTGCGTCTTGTTTCTTTGTCCGCTTCTGTTGTCGTCAGTGGCACGGGAAGTGTGGGCGGTGCCATTCCTGGGCAGGCTGCTCTTTCTTTTCGCGCTGGGCGGCTCTCCTCACGGGCGCACTCCTTGCGCGTGGGGCTCCCCCACGTGGGGGACACCCTTGCGTGGCAAGGCACTCCAGCACTGCGCATGGCCAGCTCCACACGGGTCAAGGAGGCCGGGGTTTGAACCGCCGACCTCCCATATGGTAGACGGACGCCCTAACCACTGGGCCAAAGTCCGTTTCCCCCAAATGAATTTAGTAATTGCCTTTTCTAATTCTGTAAAGTAGACTGTTGGGATTTTGATTAGTATTACATTGAATCTATAAATCAGTTTGGGTAAGATTGGTAGCTTCATGATATATATTCTTCCAATACATGAACAGGAAATGTCTTTCCAATTATTTAGGCCTTTTAAAATTTCTTTTAGCACTGTTTTGTAGTTTTCTGCATATAGGTCCTGTTCATCTTGGTTAAATTAATTCCGAAGTATTTGAGTCTTTGTGTTGCTATTGTAAATGGAATTTCCCCTCTGATTTCCTCCTTAGATTGTTCAGTACAAGTGTACAAAAATATTACTGATTTTTGCATGTTGTTCTTGTATTCTGACATGTTGCTGAACTCATTTATTAGCTCAAGTAGCTTTGTCATGGATAGTTCAGAATTTTCGAAGTACAGGATCATGTCACCTGCAAACAGTGAGAGTTTTGCTTCCTCTTTTCCTATTTGGATGCCTTTTTTTTTTTCCCTAATTGCCCTAGCTAGAACTTCTAGTACAATATTGAATAACAGTGGTGACAGTGGGCATCCTTGTCTCGTTCCCGATCTTAGAGGAAAAGCTTTCACCCTTTTCCCTTTGAGTAGGATGTAGGCTGTGGGTTTTTCATATAAGCCTATTATCATATTGAGGAATTTTGCTATTATTCCCATTTTTCTGAAGTGTTTTTATCAAAAAGTATGCTGGGCACTGGATTTGTCGAAAGCTTTTTCTGCATCGACTGAGATGATGATGTGGTTTTTTTCCTTCAGTTTGTTAATGTGATGTGTTTCGTTGATTGATTTTCTTATATTGAAACAGTCTTGTGTACCAAGAATAAATCCCACTTGGTCATGATGTGTAAGTCTTTTGATATGCTATTGTATTACATTTGCAAGTTTTTTGTTGAGAATTTTTGCATCTATGTTCATTAGAGAGATTGGTCTGTAATTTTCTTTTCTTGTGGTATCTTTATCTGGCTTTGGTATTAGGATGATGTTGGCTTCATAAAATGTCTTGGGTAATTTTTCCTCCTCTTCAATTTTTTTGAAGAGTTTAAACCAGGTCAGTGTTCATTCTTTTCAAAATACTTGGTAGAATTCACCTGTGAAGCCATCTGGTCCTAGACTTTTCTTTGCTGGGAAATTTTTGATGACGGATTCAATCTCTTTACATGTGATTGATTAGTTAAGTTCTTGTATTTCTTGCAGTGTCATGTAAGTTGTTGGTGCATATGTTAGTCAGCCAAAGGGGTGCTGATACGAAAATACCAGAAGCCTGCTGGCTTTTATAAGGAGTATTTATTTGGGGTAGGAGCTTGCAGATACCAGGCCATAAAGCATAATTTACTTCCCTCACCAAAGTCTATTTCCACGAATTGAAGCAAGATGGCTGCCAACATCTGCGAGGGTTCAGGCTTCCTGGGTTCTTCCCTTCCTCAGGCTTCTTTTTTCTGGGCTCGGGGTTTCTCTCTTCCGGGGACTTGCTTCTGTTTCCTCTGTGAGATTACTCTCCGGGGCTCCATCTTAAGGCTTCAGCATCGAACTCCAACATCAAAACTCCAACATCAAAAACCCCTTTGCCATGCCTTTTATCTGTGAGTTCCTACCCACCAAAGGTGGGGACTCCACGCCCTATTGGCACAAGAGATTTACATAATAACTTAATCAAGTAAACCTGTGAATTCAAAATAATCTAATATGCCCAGAAGAAAAGATTGGTTTACAAACATAATCCAGTATTTCTTTTTGGAATTCATCAATTATATCAAACTGCTACAGTCCTCTAGCTGTTTTTCTGGAGGAAAGAGAGCCCTGTGGCTTTCTAGACTGCCATCTTCCTGGAAGCCCTGCTTATGTTTTTTAACAAGCCCAATTCCATGAGATTCCAGTATGCAGATAGGGCAACACAATTTAATATCTGCACTATTGAGGTGGTAATACTTCAGCAATTAAAAAAATTTTTACTTGGCAAGCTCAATACATTGTTTGATCCTGATATTTTTGGAAGAGTGAAAACTTTGCCAAAGAGATGAGACTCACCCGATATGCCTGTGTGTCCATTCAATTAGAGGTTTTTAATGTTTCTTATAACTTTTTTGAAGATTTTAACTTATGTCCACCTTTCAGAAAATCTTTGGTATGTAGAATTTGTCAGCAGTGACTTTGAAATACTCATAACCACCTGAAAGGCCCTCTTGTTCATGGAAATTTAAAATTTTTGCTCTTGTATTTTGTCGGTGAGAATATAATTGGAATAACCCTTGGAGAATAACATCTGGCAAAATTTAAAAGCCCATTGACCCAAAAATTGTTTCTAGGAATATATTGAATAGATTTGGTCATATGTGTGCACTGATGTACAAAAATGTTCATTGTACCACTGTATATAATAGTAGAGGATTGAAAGTAACTATAATATTTATTTGCCCATTTCTGTATGATGGCATGCTATGCATTCATTAAAAAGACATTGGCAATAATGTGTGTGCAAACCTGGGAAAATTTTTTTTCTTTTTTTGAGGGAACAATTTTTTAGTGCAAATTTCTGAAAGTATACACAAATTGCTAACAGTAAATAGATCTGGCTGGTTGGAGGACAAGGATAGGAAAAAGAAACTTTGTGTTGTATACTATTTTCATCAGAATTTTAAACTATGTGGAATTAATTCAAATAAACTTTCAAAAAATCCTTTAATGATGCATTATCTCTAACTCTAAGCATTCCCTCAAATCCCCAATGTTATTTTGTAATGAGGTTTTGAGTGGACAAAAGGGATATGATTTTCAGGCAACTTGCCCATGGAACCATGGAATGATTTGACACAGTGCTACACCTTGTATGTGATTGTTCTTATAATAGTAAACCAGAAGTTTTCATAATTGTTTGTGATACATTGTCTTTGAGTAATCATAACTGGTGGTTACTCTTTAATATTTGATTCTTATTGATATTTCATTGTCTCTTGCTGTCTTTCTTTTTAGAAATGTACCCATAAGTTTTTAAAAATGTTTTGAAAAAATTTAAGAAATAACTCACCATTATATTAGAAACGACAGTGTACTTCCATATATACAAGATAGGTCTCCAGGCTATGTATAGTTGCTGGTAAACTTGTTACTGTACTTTTTTCCCCACTCAAGATAGTATGTTGGAGTTTGGGTGATTTTAGAGAAAGAACCTTGAAGAGCCAATCTTAACCAATCTATTTAAAAACAAATTATTCCTGACAACTCACAACTGACTGTGATCTACCATTATGTCAAAATAAGGTGAAATGTTTTTGGGTTATGTAGCTGGACCGTTGTGCTGGCATTTTCTGTTTTCTATTAAAATTAAGAATAAGAGTTGAAATTAATAATAGAAGAAAGACTTTCAGAGGAATTAAAATTAAATAATAAAATTGACAGCTATCAAAAAAGACTTGCCAAGAATCCTAAAAGGCCATATATACTTTTTTTTTCCTCTAAATTTTAAATAGGAAACAAGAACAAAATACTTTGAGTAATAAGATTGAGATAATTACGACGTATTCTTTGGAAAGGAGAAAATTCCTAGTCCCATACTGCTGAACAGTGTTTCACCTCACATTAAATACCAGGGCTTCAGCAAGGCATGCAGAGCATTTACCCCTGAGAAGATCATTGATGTTATAAAAAATTAGTTATTTTGGGGAAGCGGACTTGGCCCAGTGGTTAGGGCATCCGTCTACCACATGGGAGGTCAGCGGTTCAAACCCCGGGCCTCCTTGACCCGTGTGGAGCTGGCCCATGCGCAGTGCTGATGTGCGCAAGGAGTGCCCTGCCACGCAGGGGTGTCCCCCGCATAGGGGAGCCCCACGTGCAAGGAGTATGCCCCATAAGGAGAGCCGCCCAGCACGTAAGAAAGTGCAACCTGCCCAAGAATGGTGCCACACACACAGAGTTGACGCAGCAAGATGACGCAACAAAAAAAAGAGACACAGATTCCCGTGCCGCTAACAACAACAGAAGCGGACAAAAACAAGAACATGCAGCAAATAGACATAGAGAACAGACAACTGGGGTGGGGGAGAAGGGGAGAGAAATAAATAAATAAATCTTTTTAAAAAAAATTAGTTATTTTGCTCAATGACAGTCATTAGAGCTCTTGTTCCTGATTAGTTCATCTGCAGCCCTCATCATTGTACTTTTTAAGCTTGTTATTTAAAATTCAAACATACAGAAAAACAGATAATATAGTACTAAGAATATCTATATATCATCTATTTACCACTTAGATCCAACAGGTTTTTTTGTGTTTTTTTTAGATCCAACATTTTTCAACATTTTTTCATGTTTACTTATCTATATATGTTCCCTTTCTCCCAAACCATTTAAAGATACATTACAGATGTGACTGTTCACATCTATATTTTTGAGCATACCTTTAAATTTTTTTCCCCTTATCACCCTACTATTAGCACACCTATCGAAATTAACCATTCCCTAAATTTCCCCTTTTGCTCTCACAAAGGTTCATTCATAGCTGAGTTTTTCAAAACAGGATTTGATATAGAATGATATGTTGAGTTTAGTTAATATGTCTCATTGATCTAAAGCAGTTCCTCTTTAGCGACCTTGACTTTTTTTTAAAGAACCATTTGTTATATAGAATATGACTAGAGCATTTCTATAGTCAGAGATACCAGCAGAAGTTAATCCCAGATAAAGAATTAAATGTAGAAAATGGAACCATAGGACAGAACAGAAAATGTAACCATGTGTTGTATAATCTTGGTAGAGGAGGAAGTAGAGGAAGGCCTTCCTAAATCTAGTAAAAAGGAGACATACAGTAATGGAGGTAAAAGAGTAATGGGGAAGCAGACTTGGCCCAGTGGTTAGGGCGTCCGTCTACCACATGGGAGGTCCACAGTTCAAACCCCGGACCTCCTTGACCCGTGTGGACCTGGCCCATGTGCAGTGCTGATGCATGCAAGGAGTGCCATGCCACGCAGGGGTGCCCTCCGTGTAGGGGAATCCCACGTGCAAGGAGTGCACCCCATAAGGAGAGCCACCCAGCGCGAAGGAAAGTGCTGCCTGCCCAGGAATGGCACCACACACACGGAGAGCTGATGCAGCAAGATGACGCAACAAAAAGAAACACAGCTTCCTGTGCCACTGATAACAACAGAAGAGGACAAAAAGAAGAACACGAGTAAATGGACACAGAACAGAAAACTGGGGCGGAAGTGGGGGGGGAGGGGAGAGAAATAAAATAAATCTTTAAAAAAAGAATAATTAATGAAACAATAGGATTCTAGAAAAAGAAAAGATCCTTTTGGAAAGAGGTGAAATATAAGTGGAGCTAAAGGAACTTAGTTTTCTGGCCGGCACTCCTTCGCGGGGCGGCATTCCTGCACAGGGTGGCTTTCCCATGTGGGCCCACACTCTGTGTGGCCAGCTCACCATCCAACTTGCCCTCACCAGGAGGCCCTGGGCATTGAACCCCTGAGCAGCATGAGGATCTAATTTGGATGTAAAGCCTTCTTGATTTCTCTTTCTACTTTTCTCTTTATAAGCAGTCATATCTGCTCTATTTCTAACATAAAATTGCATTGAACACTTTTATTCAACATATTGGATATAACATTGACCAATGTAAATGATCTCTGCTCACAGGATTTTTATTTGGGGGATGGAGGGAGGCAAATAATAAACAAACCAACAACAAAATACATGGTAGTAGTGAAAGCAAAATAGTAGGGGATGACGGCTTGGGAGGAAAGGGTGAGTATGTCTATTTAAAATGGGGTGGTCAAGGCAAGTTCTTCCCGAGGAGCTGACATTTGAATAGATCTCCCCACCAAAGATGGCTTCCTTGTCTGTTTGCTTGTTTTTGTTTACTTTGTCTGCTCATTGTGTGCTCTGCTCATTGTTTTGTTGTTGTTGTTGTTCATTGTCTGTGTTTTCTTTAGGAAGCATGGGAACTGAACCCGGGACCTCCCACATGGGAGGGAAGCAGTCAACTCTTTGAGCCACATCCATTCCCTGCACGTTTGTCTTTGCTCATTGTCTTCTTTAGGAGGCACCAGGAACCAAACCTTTAACCTCCTATGTGGGAGGCAGGCACTCAATTGCTTGAGCCACATCCACTCCCTTGAATAGATCTTGAAGAGCATTTCAGACACACTGTAAAGACTTAAGACTTGAACAGGGTTGATTGCAAAGAACTGAAAGAAGAATAAGGTTAGAGCAATATGAGTGAGTGGAGAGGGTGGGGAGAGGTTGAAGAAGCAATGGACCAGACCTAGAAGGTCTTATGTCAGTTTGGAGGCTTTGGCATTAGTCCATGTGAGAGGTGATGATGACTATGGTCGTAGTGGTACAGTAGTGAGAGCAACTGGGGATTTATTTTGGAGGAAGAGCTAAAAAGATTTGAGTTGATTGAGAGGACTTGAGAAAAAGAAGGTAGCTAGGAAGATTCCTAGGTTTCTGTCTCTAGCAATTGATTAAATGATAGTGCTGTAATCTGGTAATGGCAAAGATTTGGGGAAGGGTAAACTTGAGAGATAGAGGGGGCTAAGATCAAGACCAGTTTATGAGCTCTTCTGTCATTGTCCCTTGCCTGGACTAGTTCAGAAGACCTTTATCAGTTTCCATGCTTTCATTCTTGTTGTCTTGGGTCTTTACTCACATAGAAGCCTGCATTTAGAGAATAAACTTCAAATTCTTACCATAAATCTAGTCACCGTTTCTGTTGTTGTTTTGTTATGTGTGTCTGTATGTTAACTTGTCTGCTTTTTAACTTCATGTTTTGCTATTTTTACTGCTATTTTCTGTACCCTGGGGGCCTTCGTTCTTCCTTTAAACATAACAAGCCCCTATCTAAGGCCTTTCCACATGATTTTCTTTCTGCCTGGAAAGCTTTCCCCAGTCTTTGCAACTCAACTGTCATGTCAGAGATGCCTTCCCTTGCTACTACTACTGGTCTTCCATTAGAATGTAAGCTCCATTAGGGAGGGGCTTTCTCTCTCAAAACCTATATGAAGTATTCATATAGGTTTCAAAAACTGATTATAGATAGAAAAACTGATCTATAACTGATCTATAACATCAAAAACTGATTATAGATAGAAACTCTTAAAATTGGTTTCCTGGGACTTCTACTTAGCACACTTTGTTAGCCATTTGAATTTTGTGAATACACTCAGACAAAAAATGAATTTAACTTTATTCAAAGAGGCCTCTTTTGCATTTGTTCACTTTTGGAGTGTTATAGATAAATAAATGTATTTCATTAACAGTAAAAATTTTAACTCAACTAAAGACACCATTAAGAGGCTGAAAACCACATTGTGGGAGAAGATATTTACAACACACATTAATAACAAAGGTTTGTATTCAGAATATGTGAAGAATTCATACAAATTAACAAGATAATGGTAAACAACCCAATAGAAAAATGGGTAGGACACTTTAACAGGTGCTTGACAAAAGAAGATACCCTAGTAGTTAATATACACATAAAAAGGTGTTTAAAATTGGTACTTGGGGAGGAAGTAGAAAAAATACTACCTTCCCACCTCCAAAAAAACCCTACAAATTATAATAATATAAATGAATAAGAGAATTCTGTTTCCTGGAATAAGCATTTCTAGTCCTAGGGACTCCTATGTTTACCTTCTGTTACAGTATTGATCCATAAGGAATGTTGTTACATTTGAGATAACTTCATCTGTATGTGGTATTTATTTGCAATGTTGTCTGAGTACTGTATTTTTCTGAGCATTACCCTACAATGTTGGTCTTTATTTTAAGGTCATATGCTTGTTTTCCTGCCAAGGACCCTTTAAACAGATACAAACAAACAAAAATATAATAATAAACACCTTCAGTTTCAGAGAAAATGAGACAGAGCATGAAAAAGGAATAGGAAGGAAAAATTAATTGAGACTCTTGGGACGCAAATATGTGTAGGCAGCACACATAGGAACAGTGGGCCTGTGTAAAGAGTCACTTGGTAGGACCTAAATAAAAAGAATAGTAAAAGGAGGAAAAAAAGATGTTTAATGTCATGAATCATTAGAGAAATGTATATTAAAATCTCAATAGATCCCATTACTTACCAACAGAATGGCAGAGACTGGAAGACACTGATAACTACCAAACATTGAAAAGGACATGGAGTAACTAGAATTCTCAGATTAGAACATTTTGGAAAACTTGGATAGTGTCTACTAAAATTGAACATACATATAACCTAGGACCCAGCAGTTTTACTCCAGGGTATATACCCAATGCACTTAAAACACTAGAAGCACGTTCATAGCAGTATTATATTATTTTCCATTGTTAAAGCAGGAACTAAAAGCATGTTCATAGCAGTATTATTTTCCACTGTTAAAGCAGGAACAGCCCAAAAGTCTATAAACAGGAATGGATATATTATGGTATAATTCTATAGTAGGCTACTATACAGAAATGAAAATGAACAAATTATGGCTTCAGGCAATAACATAAATCTCACTAAGTAACAAATTAATGCATAAATACAATACATATATTTATGTAAAATTCAAAGATAGTTGCAGCTTAACCTATGGTGATAGAAGTCAGAGTTCAGGTTACTTTTGTGGAGGAGATTGGGTTTAGTGTTTGGGACAGCCAAAGTAGGCTAGCACATCCTCTAGGATGGCTATTATTTGAAAAAACAAAGTTTTGGCAACAATGCAGATGAATTGGAACCCTCATACTTTGCTGGTGGGATTGTAAAATGGTACAACCACTGTGGAAATTAGTTTGACAATTCCTCAGAAAGCTGAACATAGAATTACCATATGACCCAGCAACCCCTCTTCTCAAAAGAATTGCAAGCAGGAACTCAGAAACAGATACTTGTACATTAATGTTCATAGTAGCATTATTCAAAATAGCCCAAAGGTGGAAGCTACCCAAGTTTTCATCAATAAATGAATGGATAAACAGAATATGGTACATACACTCAATGGAATATTATTTAGCTGATGGAGTAAAGTGTGGGAGGAGGAAAGGTGGGATATATGGGAATCCCCCTATGCTTTTTTTTTTTTTTTTTTTAAAGATTTATTTTCATTTATTTAATTCCCCTCCCCTCCCCCGGTTGTCTGTTTTCTGTGTCTTTTTGCTGCGTCTTGTTTCTTTGTCCGCTTCTGTTGTCGTCAGCGGCACGGGAAGTGTGGACGGCGCCATTCCTCGGCAGGCTGCTCCCTCCTTCGCGCTGGGCGGCTCTCCTTATGGGTGCACTCCTTGCGCGTGGGGCTCCCCTACGCGGGGACACCCCTGTGTAGCATGGCACTCCTTGCGCGCATCAGCACTGCGCATGGGCCAGCTCCACATGGGTCAAGGAGGCCCGGGGCTTGAACCGCGGACCTCCCATGTGGTAGACCGACGCCCTAACCACTGGGCCAAAGTCGGTTTCCCCCCCCCCCTATGCTTTTGATGTAACATTTAGGCATCTAAAGCTTTCAAAATTAAATTAAAAGCAAGCAAACAAAAAGGAATGACATTCTGATATGGCTACAACAAGGATGAACCTTGAAGACATCACTTTGAGTGAAATAAGCCAGACAGAAAAACAAGTACACGTGAGGTCACTGATATGAAATATTTAGAATAAGCAAATTCAGAGAGACAGATTATATGCTACCAGGAGCTGGGGGATGAGAGCAGTGGGGAGTTATTATTTAAGGGGTACAGAGTTTCTGTTTAAGGGGGTGAAAAAGTTTGGGTAATGGATATTGGTGATGGTAGCACAATATCACTGAATTGATACATTTGGAAATGGGTAAAATGAGAAATTGTAAGTTGTGTATATGTTATGTGTGTGTGTATCTTTAAAATAATTTTTTTTTTTAAAAAGGGCTAGCTTTAATAGTTTTAGTTGAAATACCCTAGAATATCTCCATCATTGTTCTAAAAAACTTTTAAGGGGAGCAGATGTGGCTCAAGCAGTTGAACGCCTGCTTTCCAAATGGGAGGTCCCAGATTTGGTTTCTGGTGCCTCCTAGAGACAAAAAGAAAACAGACAACAAGCAAACAGACAAGGGGACCAACTCAGGGGTACCTATGGTGGCCTGGTAAATGAGCACTGGCTTCCCACATATAAGGTCCAGGGTTTGATACCTGGCCCCAGTACCTCAAAAGAAACGAACAAACAAAACTTCAAGAGTTCTGTGTGTGTTTGTGCATGTGTAGATTTATTTATTTCTCCTCCTCTGCCCCCTCATTCACTGTCTGCTCTCTGTGTCTCTTCCTTATGTGCTTGTCTTCTTTTTAAAAGGCACTGTGAACCAAACCCAGGACTTCTCATGTGGGAGGGAGGCACCCAATGGCTTTAGCCACCTCTGTTCCCTATAAGGTGAAAGAAATTAGATTGGTAATCAGCTCAAAGTAAATTCCTTTAACATAGTGTTTCACAATCCTGGCTATACATCAGAAGCACTTGGGGACTTTACAACAAATGAGAAAAACTGATCCTCAGGTCCTATCTCCATGGGATTGGGGCCTGGGCATTAATGTTTATTACAAAATTCACAAATGAGTAATATGCAGCTATAGTTGAGAACTAATACTGCTTTAATGCAAACAAAGATACAGTGGATAGGTGTAAGTCCAATCTCTTTAAAAAAATGGACAATTTATTTACCAACCATACTTTTCATTTTGCTCATGTATTTGGGCTATTGTCTATGTAACGGTAGTTCTTTAAAGTAATAATGCTTATTAGGAATATTAGATATCTATCAGGAAGTTATAAAGTATTTTTTAAAGATGTAGCAATATACACCAAAGAGTAACATTTTAACACTTGTCATTTTTCTTTTTTTTTTTAAAGATTTATTTATTTATTTAATTTCCCCCCCTCCCCTGGTTGTCTGTTCTTGGTGTCTATTTGCTGCGTCTTGTTTCTTTGTCCGCTTCTGTTGTCGTCAGCGGCAGGGAGAAGTGTGGGCGGTGCCATTCCTGGGCAGGCTGCTCCCTCCTTCGCGCTGGGCGGCTCTCCTTATGGGTGCACTCCTTGCGCGTGGGGCTACCCCACGCGGGGGACACCCTTGCGTGGCACGGCACTCCTTGCGCGCATCAGCACTGCGCATGGGCCAGCTCCACACGGGTCAAGGAGGCCCGGGGCTTGAACCGCGGACCTCCCATATGGTAGACGGACGCCCTAACCACTGGGCCAAAGTCCGTTTCCCTGTCATTTTTCTTTCTAAAGAATTAAGTTAAAATAAATCACTTTATTTTCAGTTTCTTTCTTTGTGGTAATATATATAACCCAAAATTTCCCATTTTAACCATTTTTAAATGTACACTTCAGTGATATTAATTACATTCAGTGTTGTTGATACCATCACCAGTCTCCATGATCATGACTTTTTCATGACCCCAAACAAAACTCTTATCTATTAAGCAATAACTCCCATTACCAAATCTCCATTCCTACCCTGCTCCCAGTAACCTCTAATCTGTTTTCTGTCTCTGAATTTGCTTATTCTAAATATTTCATATAAGTGAAATAATACAATACTTGCCCTTTTATGACTGACTTATTTCTCTCAACCTAATGCTTTTATTTTATTTTATTTTTCTTCTTTATTTTCTTTTAAATGTTACATTAAAAAAATATGAGGTCCCCATATACCCCCCTAACCCCCACCTCACCCCACCCCACATCAATAACCTCTTCCATCATCGCGGCACATCCACTGCACCTGGAGAATACATTTGGGAGCACTGCTGCACCACATGGACAGTGGTCTACATTGTAGTCCACACTCTCCCCCAGTCCACCCAGTGGGCCATGGCAGGACACACAATGTCCAGCATCCATCCCTGCAGCACCACCCAGGACAACTCCAAATCCTGAAAATGCCCCCACACCATATCACTTCTTCCGTCTCCCTACCATCAGCAGCCACTATGGCCACACTCTTAACATCACTACTACAATTTCTTCCCTTACTAAAAACAATAGTTCCCCAGGAGAACACCAGTAAGTCCACTCTAATCCATACTCTCTTCTTCCATCCTGTGGACCCTGGGATGGTTATGTCCAGTCCCCCTCTACATCAAGAGGGGGCTTAGATTCCACTTGGATGATGGATGCAATTCTCCTGCTTGCACCTATAGGGACTCTTGGCTCCCTGGTGTGGTGTCAACCTAATGCTTTCAACGTTCATATATATTAACAGCATGTATCAGAACTTCATTCCTTTTTACAGATGAGTAGTAATCCATTGTATGTATATACCACATTTTGTTTATCCATTCACCTGTGATGGACACAAGTTGTTTCCACCTGTTGGCTGTTTTGAATAATACTGCTATGAACATTGGTATGTAAGTATCTGTTTTAGTCCTGCTTTCAGTACTTTGGGGTATATACCTAGAAGTGGTTTGCCAGATCATAGGGTAATTCTGTATTTAACTTATTGAGGAACCACCAAACTTTTTCACTGAGACTATATCATTTTTCATTTCCATCAGCAGTATTCAAGAATTCCAACTTTGCATTTGTATTTGTTTTTGTTTGTTTGTTTTAAATAATAAAAAACCTAATGAGTATAAAGTGGTATCTAATTGTGATTTTGACTTGCAATTCCCTGATGACTAGTGATGTTGAGCATCTTTTCATGTACTTATTGGCCATTTGTCATCTTTGGATAAATGCCTACTCAGTCATTCCCATTTTTTAATTGGGGTGTTTATCTTTTTGTTGAGTTGTGGTTCTTCATATGTACTGGATATTAAGCCTTTAGCAGATATACAATTTACAACTATTTTCTCCTATTCTGTAGTTTGTCTTTTCACTTTCTTGGCTTTACATGGAAGCTTCCTAATTTTGATGAAGTCCAGTTTATCTATTTCATCTTTTTTTTTTTTTTTTTTGCTCATGCTTTTGGTGTCATATCTAAGAAACATGGCCACATTCAGTCTTGATTGTTTCCCCCTGTTTTCTTCTAAGATTTTTGTGGTTTTAGCTCTAATAAAAACATAGGTCATTGATCCACTTTGTGTTAATTTAAAAAATTTTTTATATGGTGTTGTATCGGTATATTCAACTTCATTGTATTGCATGTGGATATCCAGTTTTCCAGCACCATTTGTTGAAGTGGCCACTCTTTCCCCACTTAATGTACCTACTAGCCTTGTTGAAAACCAATTGGCCTTAGATATGTGGGTTCATTTCTGGACTCTCAGTTCTGTTCATTGGTCTTATGTGTCTACTGTTTTTTATCTACAGTTTTGAGTACAGTTTTTGTCTATAGTTTTGAAACCAGGAAGTGTGAGACCTCCAACTTTGTTCTTCTTTTTCAAGGTTGATTTGGCTATCTGACCCCTTGAGATTCCATATGAATCTGAGGATCAATTTTTAACTTTTCCATTTCTTTAAAAAAAGGTCGATGGTATCTTGATAAGGGTGTGTTGAATCTGTGATCATTTTGGGATAGTAGTCACGTCTTAACTATATTAAATATTCCAATCCATGAACATGGAATGTCTTGCCATTTATTTAGGTCTTCTTTAATTTCTCTCAGCAATGTTTTATAGTTTTCAGTGTATAAGTCTTTCACCGGCTTGGTTAAATTTATTTTTAGGTGTTTTATTCTTTTAGATGCTATTGTAAATTGCTTTCTTAATTTCCATTTTGGATTGTTTATTGCTAATATATAGAAACATAACTGACTTACATGAGTTAATCTTGTATGCCACACATTTGCTGAATTTGTTTATTCTAGTAGCTTTCTTATGTATTATTTGGGGTTTTCTGTATATACAATCATTGAATCTGCAAATAGAAGTAGTTTTTCTTTGTCCTTTGTAATTTGGATGACTTTTATTTCTTTTTCTTGCCTAATTGCTCTGACTAGAATGCACATTACAGTGTCCAATAACAATGGAATAGCCAACATTCTTTTCTTGTTCCTTATCTTAGAAGTAAAGCTTTCAGTCTTTCACCATCAAGTGTAATGTTAGCTGCAGGTTTTTCATAAATGCCATTTATCATGTTGTGGAAGTTCTATTTTAGTCCCATTTTTCTGAGTGTTTTTATAATAAAATTGTGTTAGAGTTTGTCAAATGTTTTTTCTATAGCAGTTGCAATGATCATGTGGGTTTTTGCCTTCATGCAATTAATGGGATACATTACATTGATTGATTTTCCACTTTAGTCAGAAAAATCCCTTGCTTTGACTTTCTCTCTTCATTGAATTAACAATTTAAGAATAGCTATGTTACTAATACTATCTTTATCATTCCCTGTTACCTTTTTTTTTTTAACCAGGAACTTAAAGTCTTTTCTTGCTAAGACCTCAATTGTGTTTTGGAAAGGCAGAAAGAAATACTGTGAAAGAAATAACTTAAACCATTCCAAACTAAGGCATACATAATGAAATAACTTTTAATACTTGCATAGAAAAAAATAGTTTTTATTTATTAAAATTGATGCATTTGTCATTTTGCTTTTATCTTTTTGTTGTTTTAATCATGATATGCTTTAAAATACCATATATGTTACTCTTTAACACTTTATAGTTTTCAGTTTTTAAAGTAACTCAGTCCCGTCTGCCCCCCCGCCCCCATTTATTTATTTGTTTATTTATTTATTTAAAGCAACTCAGTCTTATAACAGATTTTTTTTTCAGGGCATGGATTTGTAGACAACATTAGAACATCAGGATTTCAAGCAGTTAAAAATGTCTCTGCCAAGTCGACAAACAGCTATTGTTAACCCCCCTCCACCAGAGTATATAAATACTAAGAAAAATGGGCGATTGACAAATCAACTGCAATATCTACATAAAGTTGTCCTGAAGATTTTATGGAAGCATAGTTTTTCTTGGCCGTTTCAGCAGCCTGTGGATGCCGTGAAATTAAAGTTGCCGGTGTGTTTTATAATTATTTTAGTTTAAGAAAAGAAAAGCCCGGTAAATCTCTGTATGAAGTAAAATAGTATTTGATTTCATAAAATACATTTAATTTAATAAACATCTGATTAATTCAGCACCATCAGTAATTTTCCCCCAGCCCAGTGAATATTTTCTTTTCCCCCAGTTAACAGCAATGCTTATTTTTTTGAGCATTGAATTTCTTATTTTAACAGATTATGGTAAATTATAGTACATGTTTTCTTATTATAGCATGTCACTTTACCTTTTGACTCAGGGTAACCATTGTGAATGTCTGCTCTAATTATTTACATACTGGACTGTTTATATTTATAGTATGATTTTATAATAAATAAGTAAGCTATCTATGTTTGGGTTGTAATTGTCTATGTCTGAGTTGTAATTGTCATTTCTCACTATTGACACTTTCTACTTTTAGCAAACTTGCCCAAATTGCACTTTCCCTTTTCTACATGCTACCACTTCGATTTTCATATCCACTGTAACCTAGGATAAGCAAAAGGTTGTTAGGAAACTGACTGGTAACTTAGTTTTTATTTGTTCAATTAGTAGTTGACATCACTTAAGTCATTAATATAACAGTTTATGCCTGGGTATAAATTTTTATCATTTTTATAGAGTAAAATGCTTAATGAGCTCTGCTGTTTGGGGGTAAATATAAATAACCTGGCATTTCTGAACTATTTCATTTACAAATTAATTTTGCCTCATTATATGGCACCTAAGAAGAATTAACATTTTTGGAGCACTGTTATTTAATCCTCACAATGATCCCATGATGTAGATAGTATTATTTCTCCCATTTTGTAGTTGAAAAGACTAAGGCAGAAAGAAGTTAAGGAACCTGCTGAAAGACACCTTGCAGGTAGCAGAGCTAGGATTCAGAATTTAGGCAGTTTGACTTCAAAGTAGTTTCTTAGTGCTTCCCACAGTAAAGTTTAGTAGCTATGTGTACTCATTGATTTGGTGAAATTATTAGATTTTTCAAATTTTTAAGTCTATTTATCCAATGGACTTTCTAATCCTCCAATTTGCCTGCATAGCAGATATGGATAAATTGCCTATTTTAAAATTTATTTTTTAATTTATACATAGTAAAATTAACTCTTTGTCCTTATTATAGTTTAGGACGCCATGTCTTAACAGATTAAATAGAAGTTAACTGCACACTAACCTTTAATGAAGTAGATAAACTGACAATTATATAAAGTTAACTTTGAAGCTTCAGGATCTCTCAGCATTCAAAGTGGCCAATATGTTACAATTCCTTGTTGAGTGTATACTACATGCCAGGCTTTTCTATTGTACCGCTCTATTAAGTTATAACCTCTAAATTATCAAAGTGAAATTCCTCAAAGCCAGTAAACTAAGGAAAGGAACTGTTTTCACCTTTATAAGACTTTATCCAACTCTTCACGGAAGAGTTTCAAGTCCAAACTCTAAATAATTCTTTTATCTAGTTCCATCCATGACCCTGACTTTTTTCTCTTGACACAATGAATTCTTACTGCTTTCCAAACCTGCCATTCTTTTACATGTTTTTTCTTTCTCCTTATTACCCATTCTCTTCCCCTTTACTCTACCTGAAAAACATGTACTTTTTAAGATGATGAGTCAGCTTAAATATTACCTTCTCTAGGAAATGTCTCCTAATATTTCCAGGCAGATTTAATTTCTTCACACACAGAATTCAACTTTAGGTCTTATATTAGGACTTTCTAACCATTTTACTACAGAATGGTTAAATAATTTGTGATATAGCTAGTAAACAGGGAGCTGGGATTGGACCCTGAATCTGTCTGATAGTCTCCATAAATATTAGTTTCCTTTCCCTAATACTCCTCTTTAAAAAAAAAAAAAATTTTCAGAATCTATTCTTAAATTCTCATTTTTGTTATTTATTTAAATGGATTTTTGTCTCTAAAAAATTATTCCCTGGCAATCAACTTTGTATCTCATTGGTAAAAATTTTGGTTTCTAGATTATGGCTTTTTAAAGATAATTAATTGTTCTCTGGAGTTTTGGGTTATAGTTCCTTAAATTTCTTTATTTACCAATAGTTGTCATGAATTCATTCTTAATACTAACATTTGAATTTCTTCTTCAAAACTATAGGATTATTATACCATTGTTAAAAACCCAATGGATTTAAATACAATTAAAAAACGCTTGGAGTATAAATATTATGAGAAGGCTTCACAATGTATAGAAGACTTCAATACAATGTTCTCAAATTGTTATTTGTACAACAAGGTATGTTAATCTTTAAGTAATACTTGCTAATTCTTTGTTTTTATGTATAGGAAATAAGTAGAAAAAGTATGCTGATTTCACATTTCAAGTTTTGACTGGGTATATCTTAAAGGGGAATGTTCTTTTCACTGGATTCATAATTTCCATACATCAATATTTGTTCACTCTTCACTCTATTTGCTGTAATATTTTTGCCTGAATATAATGGCTTATTATTTTTTTAAAAAAATGAAATACTAATAATAACTAGTTTTTATGAATATAGTACTGTTTCAAAATATTCTCTACCATAGTCCTGTCATTTTAGATATAAAGTGAATGAAAAACCTTATTATATACTAATCTTAGTTAAATTTACAAGGTATGGCTCCTTGGCTATAGCCTAAGAAGTCAAGCAAATTATGTACTTCTAAACTTCACAACTAGTTGACTTAAAGATCAGACATAATCTGTTAAATCCTAGCAGTAGTATTTGCATTTATGTTAATCCATTAGCCTGTATGATAATGTATGTGAGCATTTTGAACTTAATCTTCACATTTGCTCTCATTCATAAAATTGGCTTTGAGTATTTGATTCTTCTTCCATATAGTATTCCTATTTCTCACAGAACTGCATCCTTTCAAGCTGTTCCATGGCATCACAAAAATTTAAAGCTAATATCCCATTTAAAGAATTATACTATTAACATTTGTTTGAATATGAGAAATCCAAGTATTTGGCATGTGTTTATTCTGAATCACTAGTGGCAAAGAAATTCTTACTGAGAAAGTAATAGAAATTTTGGCTTGGTTACCAAGGTAACTATCATTGCCAGCTTACATGTATAAAAGATTTAAGACTGTTATCCAATCTAAATTTGTAAAAATTCAGAACCAGTGGCACTCAAACTGCCATTGGT
The DNA here is from genome assembly GCF_030445035.2 of Dasypus novemcinctus. NCBI lineage: Eukaryota > Metazoa > Chordata > Mammalia > Cingulata > Dasypodidae > Dasypus > Dasypus novemcinctus. The sequence continues at coordinate 34,211,395 of NC_080681.1, read as the reverse complement.
GCTTCTTTTTTTTTTTTTTTAAGATTTATTTATTCCCCGCCCCTAGTTGTCTGTTCTCTGTGTCTATTTGCTGCGTGTTCTTCTTTGTCCGCTTCTGTTGTTGTCAGCGGGAAGGGAATCTGTGTTTCTTTTTGTTGCGTCATCTTGCTGTGTCAGCTCTCCATGCGTGCGGCGCCATTCCTGGGCAGGCTGAACTCTCCTTCATGCTGGGCGGCTCTCCTTACAGGGCGCACTCCTTGCGTGTGGGGCTCCCCCATGTGGGGACACCCCTGTGTGGCATGGCACTCCTTGTGTGTATCAGCATGGCCAGCTCCACACGGGTCAAGGAGGCCCAGGGTTTAAACCGCAGACCTCCCATGTGGTAGACGGACACCCTAACTACTGGGCCAAGTCCGCTTCCCGACGCTTCTTTTTAATTTAACAATTCCAAAGGCCATTTCATATTTAACATTTTAAAATGAAGTTCAGGGAAGTGGACATGGCTCAACTGATGGAGCATCTGCCTACCATATAGAAGGGTCTAGGGTTTGATACCCAGGGCCTCCTGACCCGTGTGGTGAGCTGGCCCACACGCAGAGCTGCTGCACACAGGGAATGCTTTGCCATGCAGGGACGCCCCCTATGTGGGGATGCCCCAGGCGCAAGGAGTGCTCCCTGCAAGGAGACCCACCCTGTGTGAAAAAGCACAGTGCCCTCAGGGGTGGCACCTCACACATGGAGAGCTGACACAGCAAGATGACCCAACAAAAAAGAGATGCAGTTTCCGGGTACCACCGAGGCTACAAGCAGACACAGAAGAACACACAGCGAGTGGACACAGAGAGCAGACAATGGAAGAGAAATAAATAAAAATTAAGTTCATTAATTTTCCTGAACTACCTGGCTTAGAAATAAGTGTTCTCTGCTTGCATTGCTTTGTAATTTTTTATTTAGTTTTTCTCAGTAGTGAAGTAAAGCAAGAGGAAGACTTCTAAGCAGGTAGTTAGGATGGAAAACGGTCTCTGCTCTAGTGTCATTTTAAAAATTTAGTTAATTGAGTACTGAATCACATCAAGTCAAACTATAGGGTACTTGGCAGAGCTGTGAAAAGTTTTGTTATGTGGAAAGTTTTGTTATAACCTGTTTGTGATGCAGAAGTTTAAATTTCTAATATCTTTTTTGTGTGCTAATAGGATTGGTTGAATTTTAATCCTCAAGTGCTTAGATAGGCATTGTGGTCCATTTTAGCAGTTGAAGGGTCCTTTTTAGAAGTTGAAGGAATAGGATGCTAGAATGTGAAATGTGAGCTGCTTCACTATTTTCTAAACTTAATGTAGATGAGAGTAAGCACTGTTCGGGAGTACAATGTCACTGTCTTCTGTAGGGCAGCCTGAATTCTGGAAATTTGGTATAGTGAACCTACTCCATATTGTATAAACTCATGGTATATTTAATATATTTTCTAGCCAGGAGATGACATTGTCCTTATGGCACAAACTCTAGAGAAGTTGTTTGTGCAAAAATTATCTCAGATGCCACAAGAAGAACAAGTTGTGGGTGGTAAGGAAAGAATAAAGAAAGGTAAGTCAGAAGATAAACCTTATACATTCTGGTTCTCATTCTTTCTCTCTCTATGTAGGTATATAGTATGTGTATATGTATAGGAAGCTATTAGAAATGACAGGAACTAAATATAAATACCTCATATGATACAGATGACCAGAAGTCCTTCTACATCCTATCGTACTGGTATAAAATGTCTGTTTGAACAATTTGCTAAACCTTGGTCATAGGATAGCTATCACAAGAGTAGAGAAGATTACAGTGATTATGACCTTCAGCCAGGTTTCCTATAACATAATGCCTTCACATAATGGGTATCCAATAAATCATAGTGCTGCTGCTATTATTTTTAGTGGATTCTGTATCCGTGCTGTAGTAAGAGAGCCAAAATTTCCAGTGTTCTCTGTACCAAATATCCTACAGATAAGAATGAAATGTTTACTTTAGGGTCTGAAGATTCCCGCTACCCCCCCCCCCCAGCTTTTTATTAACTTGGGAAGATTTTTAGAGGGAAACATCCTATAGATAATAATCATAATATTTAAATATAGAGTTAAAAAAATAGAGTATAGGTTGGTAGGAGACAGAATGTGGGTTGAGAAAGGGTAGCTGATGCTGAATGTATGTAAAATCTGTAATAAGGCTGAGTGTAAATATGTAGAAAATGATAAGAGTTGATGATAACATAATAATGAGTAAAACTAACATTGCTGATTTAGAAGTGTGATTATGACTGAAAGGGGTAGTCTAGGGAGGTTGATGTTAATTGAAAGACAGGTAGAGGATAATCTAGGAACTGTATAATTTAGTGATTTCAATAGTAGATAAAGATTGTAGTTAATATAAATACAGGAATGTTCCTTTATTGCTGTGTGGTAAGAATATGGTGATACATGGGAAAATACAACTAATGTAACTTACAGATTATAGTTAACATTAATATTGTAATATTTTTGTTGTAGAGGCAAAGAAGGTATTATGTGAGTGCTAAGGATCAAAAAATAAAAGAATATAGGATTTAGTTTTATGAGATGTGAATATGATCAAGCTTTTTTTTTTTCTTTTCTTCTTTAACAAGGAGACCTTGGTCATTGTCATTTGATCAATCTTTGCTCATTTGTTCATTTTTCAGAACCCCAAAGAAGCAATTGAATTTGTTTTAGGATTGATAGGATAAATGTGCTTGGACAAAATTTTTTGGAGTTACTGCTTCCATGATTTGTTGAGCTGCCTTTTGTCGTTTTTTTGAAGTTGAAATTAAGTTGTAAAAAAAAAAAATCTAAAGTATATCCAAATGAATTTATTGTAGAGGTTAAGCAAAAATGTTGTACATCAAGTGTTGGCTTATCTTTGGATCACTCAAGTTTGGTAACCTTTATCATTCTATGTTAGTTTTTTTATATGTAATAAGAAAATACTGGTGTTCATGGTTATAAATATTTGTAAAGTTTATAGTTAAGTGGCTGAGATATAGGAGGATGATATTGGAGTTATAGTAGAGGTTTTTACTGATAGTAATATATACTTTTTTCTTGTTAATAGTTCTTTAAAATGGGTCATGATTTATAGCTTGTTTTAGTCCTGTTAGCAACTGATAATTAAAGTTCTTATTTTATTCTTGTGTTTGGAAAAAAGTTAATCTTAAGTCTGACAATTTAAGACCTAAGCTTCTGCAAGAGAATTAAGCTCTTATGAATTAGATAAAGAATAGATCAGTATGATATTTAAATTGCTAAAGCAATTTTTTGCTTTATTATTGCTGATTTAAACTATCAAAATAAAAATTATTTGCCTTCAGAATATTTTCTTTTTGTAACAATAAAAGTGTTTGATAACACTTTCTTGATAATTAAGTTATAGCTACTTATTTTAGATACTTAGATAACTGCTAACAGGCAAAAGTTATTTAACTTTGTTTTCCTGTCTGTAAGTGTGTATTTGGATGTTTGTCACACATGAGGCACATTATATAGGGCTAAAAAGAGATATAACCACTCTAATCCTTAAGTTAAATTTACATTTCAGTTGGAAATAAGACTTTTGAAAATAATGTTACATTATGATGTCAGCTGAAATTACTCATAGTAGTAGTTGCTGTGGTTCAGAACAATGAGAAATTAATTTGTCCTAGGAAAGCTGAGAAAGGCTTTAGAGGAAATAGAACTTGAGTAGGTATTTGAAGGCTAGGTGGGATTTGGCTCTGGAGTGAAGATTTCTATTTCCGAATTACTTTGTAGAACCAATAAACTGTTTGTCATGTTCTTATTATGCACAATGGTAGGGAAACTGTTATATGACAGTAGCTAGTGTTGTTACCTGTTGATAATTTATGGCAAAAAAAAGAATTTTAATTTAATACCTTAAATTGAATTGATATTGGTGATGTATTGATTGACTAAATAGAGTGTTATGTGCCACAACATTTTTCTGGGCTTGATAAATCAATGAACAAACCAAAAATTTTTGCCATCTTGGAATTTACATTCGAATAGGAACAGAGAGACAAACACGACAGCCTATGAGTAGTCCTCATAGAGAAGCTGAACATAGAACATTCAAGCAAAAGGATCAGCTAGGGCAAAGACCTACAACAAGGCCTTTAAGCCAAACCCTTCATTTGTGACCTGACTCTTGCTTCCCTCTTTGCCTTCTCCCTGGATTTTATTCTTTTGGCTATCCCCTTTCTTTCCTGCATTATTAATCTGTCCTCTCTAGGATTAGTCTTATTAGTCTATAAACATGTGTTGGTATTTCATCATTGAAGTTTTTTATTCATATCTGCTGTTTCCAGCTACTGTCCCATTTCTTTGCTTTCCTCTTATATGTGCCAAGTACTCTATTAAACATTAGAGATAGAGTAGTGACCAAGACATTGTCTTCTTACCCGCACAGAGCTTTTGTTCTAGTTAGGGAGAGAGACAAAATTAAGTAAATTTAAGTATGTTCAAATCTGTTTAGCTCCTGAGTTTAAAGAGTAAGAGTTAGGATATTAAAGGGTATGAGTTTGTCTGAATACATTTAGTCCCTAAATTTTAGTGAGTAGTGAGAGTTCATGTATTGAGAGAGATACCAGCCTTATTTTAAAATACTCTCAAATCTATTTAGTTCCTGATTTGTTTAGCAAAATTTGTGGAGAACCAGGGATAGTTATATGTTACATGTCAAATGTGTTAATATCATGGAAAAAATAAAGCAGCATAAGAGAGTAAAAGAGAAGTAGAGGTTATTTTATTTAGCATGGTTTGAGAAGGTAACATTTGCGTAAAGGCCTGAAGGAACTGTTGGAGTGAGCCATGAGGCTGTATTTCCTTTCAGGCAAAGCAGATAGCCTGCCATATGCTTGTCAAATTCAAGGACGGCAAGAAGGCCAGTAAGCTGGAGTGAAATAAATGAAGGGGAGAGGGATAGGAATTGAGGTTAGATGGAAATTGAGGTCGGGGGAAGAGAGTGAACAGATCATACAAGTCCTCATGAGCCATTGTGAGGACTTGGTTTGGCTTTTTTAACTTGGAGAGAGGATGGGAAGCCTTTTGAGGGTATTGATTGAGCAGAAGTGACCCAATCTGATTTGAGTGTTAAAAGATCACTTTAGTTACTTTCCTTCCTTCCTTCCTTCCTTCCTTCCTTCCTTCCTTCCTTCCTTCCTTCCTTCCTTCCTTCCTTCCTTCCTTCCTTCCTTCCTTCCTTCCTTCCTTCCTTCCTTCCTTCCTTCCTTCCTTCCTTCCTTCCTTCCTTCCTTCCTTCCTTCCTCCTCCCTCCCTCCCTCCCTCCCTCCCTCCCTCCCTCCCTCCCTCCCTCCCTCCCTCCCTCCCTCCCTCCCTCCCTCCCTCCCTCCCTCCCTCCCTCCCTCCCTCTCTCCCTCTTTCTTTCTTTCTTTCTTTCTTTCTTTCTTTCTTTCTGTTTTTATTTTTGGTGGGTTTTTTTTTTTTTTTTAGGAATACTTGCTGTTCTTAGAATTGACTAATGGGTGCAAAAGTAGAAGAAGAAAGAACTTTTAGGATATTATTGCAATAATCTAGGTGAGAATTGATAATGCCTTGGACCACGTAGTATACTACTGTGTGAAGTGGTTGGAGTCTGAATAGCTTTTGAAGGTAGAGCCAACAGGGTTTACTGGTAGGTTGGATATTGAGTTTGAGACTGAGTAGAGTTAAAGTTGACTCCTATGTTTTTGGCCTGAGCAATTAGAAGAATGGAGTTGTCTTGATTGGAGGCATGGGATTTCACTGGGACCTTTGAAGTAATAGAAAATTTCATAGTGGTGTAATCTCAATGTCTTAAATCATGGTAATCTCTGGGAACATATAGGACAGAACATGCACAACTGTTCCTTTGGCAGAATCATTTGAAAGATATATTGATAATAGAATCATGTTCACATCTGTTGTTCTGTGCCAACCAGTGATGGAATATCTGTAATAATTTTGAAGTCCTTGGATATTTGTGCAGAGCATTATGAAGCCCTCACATAGCACTACATGATTTGTCTCCAGGTTGAAGTTTTTTGTTCCTTTCTACAGCTACCTGAAGCTAACCACAGAACTCTTATTAGCCTGAGTTTAAGCCAGGTCCCTTTTGAATAAAACTGACGAGTCTTCCGATAATAACAAGCTTTGGTTTTCAATATTATATGTAAATTGATTCGCGCTGTCAGCAGCAGTGGGTTGGGGGGATTCAAAGGGTAATGTGAGTCTTGTGTTTTTATTACTAAACACTTGAACTAAATGGATTAAAGTAGAATACTAAGAGAAAAAGGTATTACTTTTATGTTTTACTCACTCAGATATTTGACTGTGGCTCAAACTTTACCAGGTACTCCACAGAATGTAGTAGTTTCTTCTGTTAAAGAAAAACCATCCCCCAAAGCACCAGAAAAAGTATCTAAGCAGCAAGCAATTCCCTCTGTATTTCCTGAGGCATCTACTTCTTCCTTAAATGTGACACAAAGTGCTCCACTCATCTCCGCCTCACAAACAATGGCCCAAGTAAGTTTGTTATAGTTTTTAAATCATTGGCTCCTGGAATATTATAATATAAATCTGTATATGATGTCTATAATTTTTGAAAGTTGACAGGAAAGTTGTTCTTCAGCATTCCACTATCTTTTTATACTATTCCTGTCTAAACATGGGATTCTGACCAAATTTTAGAGATATTTTAGATAGAATTTGAAATATTTTAGTATATTTGTAGTATTACTGTCAGAAGTTGTTCACCTATGCAGTGTTCTTTTTATAATTCTATACCCTAGCTTATTTCTTATGTGCAGGAGGACTATGTCTAAACTGAAGTATTGAGAAACTTTCTTTGGTATAATCATGACTTTTTTCTTCTTTCATTGGTCTCAAGGGTTTGTACAAGACAATTCTTTGGGTATGGAAGTAAAATAGAACTATTTATTTTCCCTATAAAAACATTGCTTCTTGGCCTTTTGGCTAAGATCAAGTGTAGTATTTTACCTATAAAAGAGAAACTTGGGAAGTGGATTTGGTTCAACTGATAGAGCATCCGCCTACCATATGGGAGGTCCAGGGTTCAAACCCAGGGCCTCCTGACTTGTGTGGTGAGCTGGCCCACGTGCAGTGCTAATGCGCGCAAGGAGTGCCGTGCAATGCAGGGGTGTCCCCTGTGTAGGGAGCCCCATGCGCAAGGAGTGTGACCTGCATAAAGAGCCACCTCACGCAAAAAAAGTGCATCCTGCTCAGGAGTGGCACCGCACACACGGAGAGCTGATGCAGCAAGATGACACAACAGAAAGAGACATATTCCTGGTGCCACTGACAAGAATGCAAGCAGACACAGAAGAACACACAGCAAATGGACACAGAGAACACACAATGGGGGGGGGGGGAGAGAAATAAATAAAAAATAAATATTAAAAAAAAGAGAGAGAAACTCACCTTTACTAATTATGCATGGGTTGGCAACAGTATCTGTAAATTATCTATCTCTCTGTGTAAATTATCTATAAACTTGGCGCAGGTAATTCTTTTTTTTCTCAAGTAATCAGTTAATCAAAAAAAGTTCACAAAGTATTGCTTTGCCACCATAATATAGACGTTCATTGAATTCTTATATTTTAGGTTACAAGGGGTGTGAAGAGGAAAGCAGATACAACTACTCCTTCAACTTCAGTAGTTAAAGCAAGCAGTGAATCTTCCCCAACACTTACAGAAAAAAAATCGGTAAAAACGCCACCTATAAAAGAAAGTGTGCTGAAGACTGTTTTGCCAGATTCTCAGCAACAATATAAAGTTGTAAAGAGTGTTAAAGTAACTGAACAATTAAAACACTGTGGTGAGATTCTTAAAGAAATGCTTGCAAAGAAACACTTACCATACGCATGGCCCTTTTATAATCCTGTTGATGTAAATGCTTTGGGACTCCATAACTACTATGATATTGTCAAAAGTCCAATGGATCTTGGAACTATTAAGGTAAATGTCTTAATAGAGGACCTACTTTTCTTGATTATAAAAGTAACCTCCTCACTGTAAAGAAATTTAAAAGTCTAAAAAAAGGTAAAGAAGAAAACTAAAATCAACAATAGTCATACCATCTGGAATCATTGATAACATTGTATCTTTCTTCTTTTCAAACACATCTGTGGTTCTTTACCACAATATTTGAGTTACAGTCTGTAATATAACTAGGCACCCTGAATTTTCACTTATTGTATTGTGGACATTTTCTCAATTCCAAGTCTTTAAGAATATCTTTAATAATTGCATAATTCTAATGTCATTTTGTTTTGTTTTTTTGGTTAAGACATTTATATAGTTGTCAATTCCCTTCATTTTTTTTGATATTCTGGATGGATAAATTTTCTTAATTGCTGATTTGGAAAGTTTTAAGTTATTAGAAATTTTTTATTGTGTTATATATATTAATTTTAAGGGTTAAAAGATTAGAACTATAGCATCTGCAAAATTATTCATTATCTTTCTCCTGAATGGCTACCCATTGTACTCCTTGCTCTTTATTAATATCTAGAACATAGTTTTATTTTTCAGGTCAATACTAAATTTAGCATGTTACCAATTTTTGTGCTCACCCTCATTTCTTGCATCCTCCTGTTTCCTCCTGGGATTGTTTTTCTTTCTGGTGACGTGCAAACTTAAGTGGTTCTTCCATCAGTGTCCCCAGGTAGTAAACTCTTAGTTATTTGTATGTCTGAAAATGTGTCTTTTTGGTCCTTACTTTTGAATGATTCTTTAACTGACTATAGAATTCTAGACTGACAGTTATTTTCTCTCAACACTTGGAAGATGTCTTCAGACATACGTTGTTGCTGATAAGAAGTCTGCTGTCAGTCTACTTGCCATCCCTTTGTTAGGTAATCTGTCATTCCTCTCTCTCTAGTTGTACATTTAATTTTATCATCTTGATTGGGATTAGCACTTTCAGTCTGAAGGTTCAGGTTTTTCTAAAGTTTAAATAACACCTAAGCTGGGGAGCAGATATCGCTTAAGCAGTTGAGCACCTTCTTCCCCCATGGGAGGCCCCAGTACCTCCTAAAAACAAAAAACCAAACAACAAACCAAAAAAACCTAACTCAGGGGAGCCAGTATGGCTCAGTGGTCAAGCTCTGGCAACCACATACAAGGACCCAGGTTCAGTTCCCAGTCCTGGTACCTCGAATAAATAAATAAATATTTTAAAAAATAACACCTGAGCTAAATCTTAAAGGATAATTAGGATTTTGTAAGTTTTAGGGCATTCAAGGCATAGGGAGAAAATTGTAGGATGGCTTTGAGATGAGGAAAAAATACTCAGAATGTTATTTTTTAGCCCAACTTGAAATACATGGAGAATATAAAGGAATGACTGGAAGGAAATCTAGGGCTTGAAAGTGAAACACTTTCATTGTAAAGAGGCCAAAAGCAACCATTTTAACATTAAATACAAGCATTATATACTTATCATTTGATTTTTATGATTGTTCTAATAGGCGTGGAGAAAGGTTTGGACATAGGGAGACCAATTAGGAGGCTATTACAGAATTCTGAGGGCAGACAGGATAGTGACTTAATGTAATTTGTCAGCTGACAATGATGTGATTGGTAGAAAATTAAGTTTCATGTTTTAGCCTTATATTCCTTAATTACAAAGTAGGTCTGGCATGTTTCATTTTTCTATTGGCCTTTCGTATTTGTTTCTGACTTATGCATTAAAATACACGTCTTTTGCCCAAAGTCTGTAGGAATATTTTTTGTTTTCCTTTTCAGAGTGACTACCTGTTTACTTTACATCCCCACTCTTCTATCCACGTGATAAGCGGCCACCTAAAAAGGTTCACATGCTCCTATTACTCTTCTGTTCAATTTTTAATGTCTCTTCATTCCCAGGAGAATTTTAATATAAAGTCTTCACTTAAATGTTCAAGGTTGGCTTAAGGGGTTTATCTTTTTGTTGCTTCCCCTGTACCAAACCAAACAAGGTTATCTGAAAACCTTGTATGGTAACTGAACTTTTATGATTTTGCTCCTGTTCCTCTCTTTACCTGGAATGCCTGGCCTTCCTTATCTCTTCTTGTCAAAATCCATTGGCTTTTCCAAAATTGAAAAATACAAAACAAAATGCAGCAGAATTTTAACATTTTCAAATGTCGATGTCGTTTAAAAATATATATATTTTCTGAATTGTTCTGCATCCTTGAATTACTTCATAATATAAACACTTTATAAGTACTCAAATTCACTGAATTGAACTATATTGTTTATGAATCCTGTGACTTTCCTTTAATTAGCGAAAAATGGACAACCAAGAATATAAGGATGCATATGAATTTGCTGCAGATGTTAGATTAATGTTCATGAATTGCTACAAATACAATCCTCCAGATCATAAAGTAGTGGCAATGGCAAGAATGCTCCAGGTGAGTTCTTACTTGTGCTCTGAAAGTATTTTTCCTCTGAACTTAGTTTAGAAATTTTAGAACCTTAACTCTAGAAATAAAGAATAACACACATACCCCCAAGTAATAAAAAGCAGTGTATAAACAATCTTTAAACCATAGGGTTTCTTGCTTGTTGAGGTTTAGTGTAATTTAAAAGTAAGTCTTTTAACAAAGCTGCTCTAAGTATAGAGGAAATTAGAAATATTAGTGAAGAGGGGACAATAGACACCTAAGATAGGGCTGGTTGGAACTCATGTCTCACTGAAGAGAAGCCCAGGAACTTTTGTTACTCAGCCATTGGGAAGTGTAGAATGATGTACCAACCTCAGGGCAGATGACCCATAAAAGAAGGTCCTTTATGTAACTTGAGCTGTTCTTTGACATCTAGAAGCCTGTATTGGCTGGAAGAAGGGAGGAAAGTTGTTAAGGTTGTCAGGGAGAGAATCATGAGTCTTTTGTTGTTTATATTTTGTGTACTTATTTATTTCTTTTTCTGGTATCTCTTAAAGGGGAAATAGTTTCTGAACAAAATAATGACACTGAAATGTAGACTTTGTTAAAAGATGTTATTGCTACATTCAGTAAGAAATATAGAAAATCCTAACTGTCAAATTTCTCAATTATAGGATGTTTTCGAAATGCATTTTGCAAAGATTCCAGATGAACCTGATGAGAACATGCCTGTATGTTACATCAAAAAAGATACCACAAAAACCCTTGGTAGAAAAAGCAGTAGTGAAGCGTCCTCCGAAGATCACTCTTCTAATGATTCTGAAGATGAACGAGTTCAGCGTCTTGCAAAGCTTCAGGAGCAGGTATTTAATTGATTGTATTGACACAAGTTTTGATATTCTTTTCTATGAGTTGCTGCTAATAGAGCTATTATAAAATCCTTTTTGTAGATTAAAAGCCATTATATTTAGATCACTTAGTGTTATTTACATATTGGTTTATTTACTTATTGGTACATTTGTAATATTTAGTAGTCTTTCCTACTTAAAAGTCTCCATATCCTAAGATTTTAATTTTAGTCCCACCTGTAATTAGTAATTGATTCTTACTGAAGCTGTTTGTATGACATAATCTCAGATATTTTATAGATGAGAACTTTAACACTTACTACTTTTTGTGACAAAATGTTAACTGGCTCTGAGCTCACACCTAAAAAGTCAATTATTAAACACTTAAAGACTGCCAGGAAACATTCATTGTTCTTAGTCTCTTTTTAGGTGACTCCTCAAGTCTGTGGGTTGAGCACATGATAGTGGTTGCACTTTAGTGTATGCCCCTCAAAACAATGAATTTGTGAAATGAAATGAAAACCTGAAGAAAATATGAAGTGAATGTCACAACAGATATTCTTGACTTTTGAGTGCTTTCTTTTTTTTCTAGTATCTTTAATTATTTGGAGCCATTAATGTTTAAATAATTTTTCCTTTATAAGCTTAAAGCTGTTCATCAACAGCTACAGGTTCTGTCCCAAGGACCTTTCCATAAGCTAAAGAAGAAGAATGAGAAGTCTAAAAAGGAAAAGAATAATGACAAGGTTAATAACAGAGATGAAACTCCAAGGAAAAAGTTTAAGCAAATGAAATTAAAGGAAAAGTCCAAGAGCAAGTAAGTATCTTTTACCATGGCTTATTAAAATATAACATTATCTAAAATTAGTTTGACTAAATTTAGTGTTTTTACAGTCAGCCAAAGAAGAGGAATCAGCAGGTCTTTGCTCTGAAATCTGAAGATGAAGATAATGCTAAACCTATGAACTATGATGAGAAAAGGCAGTTAAGTTTGGATATAAATAAACTCCCTGGGGATAAACTTGGACGAGTAGTTCATATAATACAGTCAAGAGAGCCTTCGCTGAGAAATTCCAATCCTGATGAGATAGAGATAGACTTTGAAACACTGAAAGCATCTACACTAAGAGAACTAGAAAAATATGTTGCAGCCTGTCTAAGAAAAAGACCCCCAAAACCTCGTGGTATGTATCTCTGTATATTAAGAGCAGTTAGTCTGGTATTCGTGTTACTTTTCGGTTATATTCATTTTGTTTCCCTCCTAAATCACACAGCTAAGAAAATAATGAAGTCCAAAGAAGAACTTCATTCACAGAAAAAACAGGAATTGGAAAAGCAGTTACTGGATGTCAATAATCAGTTAAACTCAAAAAAATGTCAAACAAAACGTAGGTGGCAGTTTTAAAATGATTCTGTGGCTAATTAATTTGTTTGCTATTTTAATGTATTTCTCTCTTTTGTAGCTGAGAAAACACAATCACCCAAAACAGTTGGAATCTGTTCTCGATTAAGTGAAAGCAGCAGCAGCAGTAGCTCTTCAGAGTCTGAAAGTAGCAGTGATTCAAGTTCTTCAGACAGCAGTGATTCTGAATCAGGTTAGCTGTTCTCTTAAGTATACCTGTTTGTGGGAAACGTTTTTTCTTGTAATATTGAGACTTATGTTTTGGAGAAATATTTGTTACTTAACCAGAACCTATAGTTATTATTTAATTGCATGTAGACAATCTTAAATATTTTCGCATACCTTTTAAAATGTAAAATGAAACTACATGTTTTACATATGTGACCTATAGGCTTCTAATGTTGAAAATAAGTTTCTTGAAGGTGGGACAGTCTCTTAATAAAATATACCAGATCTTAGTACCAGAAAATATTAGATCATAAAATACAAGATCTTCTGCTGGCTTGCAAAGCAATTATTTCACACTGGTTTTTTTAGTTTGCATTTATGTGGTCCTGATTACTGCACTTTGTTTTTACATTTCTAAAGTATATGGTGATAAATATATAGCATTTTTGTAAGAATGGAATATTTACTTGTTTTGGAATTTGTAATACTAGAAAATTTTAAAATTAATTTAGGGCTCTGATTATACATTATTTCCTTATATTTATTTAACTTTTAAATATAAACAATGCTGGAAAAAACTAAGTTGCATTTAGTATTTTAAATTGTAATTAGCATTTGTAATTTAATCTAATAAAGCATTTGTGGCATAATAAGTTAAAGCACCTTGTCTTTTATTTGTAGGATAAAACTCTTTTAAGCTGTTAGTTTAATCTAATTAAATTTTGATACTGCTCAATAAATACCTTGAGTATTAAAGGAAAATACTATATACAGAATGTTTCCGTTAAGTACCTTAATTTTAATTTTAGTTTCTGATAAAATATACCAAATGTTGCTTGAGGGACTAAACATCCAACTAAACATTCTTAAAATGATGCAATATATATGTTTTCCTAACTTTCTAGTAGAATAACAGCCTCAGAATTCTAATATTAAGTTGAATTTTTATTTTGACATTGTTTAATGTATTTTTCAGTTTAAAGAAGCTGCTTTTTAAAATAATGTAAGAAAAAAACAATATATGTTATAAATTATGAAGGCAGTGTCTCTCTTAATAGGGAAGAACAGTTATATCTTTGCCTAATAAAATAAATCAGTCAAGGAAGCAACAGGAGTTATTGCCTTAAATATTAACTTCAGTTGTACCCAGTAAAATACTTCAAGGTTCTTAATTTCTAGGGTGTAAGCTAATAACATCTTTTAACTTTCCTGGGAATGATAACAAAAACAAAAACTATAAATAAAAAAATTGTACGTTGTGAAAATAAACAAATCAGACCATATCAATTGTAATACCTATTGTAAAATAAGTAAAGTATCTACCATTCTTAATTATGCACATGACACTCTAAATGAACAGATGACAAATCTTCTGTCAGAGTTTCAGGGACAGGGAGAATGGGACTATTTACTGAAAAATTAAATTTATGAAAATTAGGTATATCAGCAAAACCTTTTCTAAGGTCACATAAGTAAAAATTAACTGACAACCTAAGATTTTGTAGCTTTAAAATTACTTATGACTAGACATATGCAAAACTTATAGTTCAGTATCATTTTGATTCCCAGAGCTCTGGTTAATAAGGCTTTTGATTATTCAGAATGGTGGATGTGAAGTTAATTTCATTTCTTCTCATTTTTGATAGGGGAAACATTCCTGAAAGCTTCTGGGAGAAATTTTTCTCTGATAGAAGGATTTTGATCATAGCAATTTCTTCTTAAACTATTTTTAATACCTTATCTCCCTGAATTTTTATAGTAATATGGCTATATGCAATTTTCTTAACTAAGTCACAGTGTTTGAGAATTTGGTTGCAGGGACAGAGCTCTAAATTAGCTTTTCTAAATTCCTTAATATTATTGACTTGTTATTCTTATTATGGTTACTCTATATTAATGACTTGGTCTGTCCTTACTACAGTATCATTCTGTTTAGATGTGCTTAAATTATTTTAAGGATAATACCTGTGAAAAAGTTAAAATCTGTAAGTAATATTAGGGCTACTACTCAAACAGTTATTTCCCATGCATTTTCAAACTTCAGTTTATGCACTTTTGAAAAACAGGGATTCATTGATTTTGTTTTGTTGAATAGGATTAATTACATGGCAGAGCATTAATTTCAATGAAAGTTTTTTGTTTTGTTTTGTTTTGTTTGTTTGTTTTTTTAGGAGGTACTGGGGATTGAACCCCTGGGACCTTACCATGAGCTTACCCACTCCCTAAACGTTTTTTTTTAGAATCAACAAAATTCACTTTGTGACTCTCTTCATTTCAAACAAGATATTAAATCATTTTCAAGATTGAGCCTGGTGATGAAGTCCCAAATGCTTAAAAATAAAAATGAGAAATCTATGGGCTAAAAGCAGTACATTGTTGCAAATTTAAATTATCTTCTTGACTAACATCAGTATACACAAAAAAGCCATGTGCAGATAAGTCAAGAACATTTATTAAACTTTGGCATAAATATAAAACCTTTCCAAATTACTTTCCATAACTTTCAAAATATCATTAAATGTCAGATCAGAGAAGTAAATGAGGCTTGATAATAGAATTCATTCCAGATACATAATACTCTGTGTTGGCTAGGTTCTGCAAGTATGCGTATACAAGTTATTTTAATGCTCAACAACCATGGGGCTATCTTGTGATATAATAGGGAGGAATACAACTAATAGCTTTAATCCTGTGACTATTAATATTACCAAGACGAAGTAATTAAGTAGAGGAATAGTGCTTTTGATTGAACCTTACAGGAAACAACTCCAAGAATTGTCTATTTGTAAGCTCGGGTACTTGATTGGTGTGAAATAGTGTATTTTTCAGGAATGTTTCATTTCAACTTGTTTCTTCTTTACTTTAAAATAAATATCAAACACTTAGTGAAAATTGCCAAAACATTCTTTAAAGGAAACAATTTTTGTTGTTGTTGTTTAAGAACAAATTGATTGATTTTTATCCATAGAACAATGGCTTGGTTTATAAGCCTGGGCAAATCATTTAACATCTCTGACCCTCTTCCTTTTCTGTAAAATAAGGAGGTAGACCCAGGTAGTAACTTCAAATCACTTTTCTATACTATGGTCTTCTGTAATTGAGGTGTGATTCATTTTTCTAATTTAAAAAATTTCCATAATGCTTTCTGCTATATTTGGCATTATATTTTGTTTTTTGCCTTACGGTATTATATTCTTACTCAACTTTTCAAGCTTTTGTAGTCCCAGTTGGCTTGCTGATAATATATGGGATCACTGGAATATTGGTCTCAGTGGCTTGTAGGTTGTGGGTATTAAATAAAGGCTTAATCAGATCTCTATGGTTCTTTCCAGTTCTCTTTTTTTTTTTTTTTTTTAAGATTTATTTATTTATTTTTATTTATTTAATTCCCCTCCCCTCCCCTGGTTGTCTGTTCTCTGTGTCTTTTTGCTGCGTCTTGTTTCTTTGTCCGCTTCTGTTGTAGTCAGCGGCACGGGAAGTGTGGGCGGCGCCATTCCTCGGCAGGCTGCTCCCTCCTTTGCGCTGGGCGGCTCTCCTTATGGGTGCACTCCTTGCGCGTGGGGCTCCCCTACGCGGGGGACACCCCTGTGTGGCAGGGCACTCCTTGCGCGCATGGCACTGCGCATGGGCCAGCTCCACTCGAGTCAAGGAGGCCCTGGGCTTGAACCGCGGGCCTCCCATGTGGTAGACGGACGCCCTGACCACTGGGCCAAAGTCCGTTTCCCTCCAGTTCTCTTTTTAAAGGTTCTATTATTAAATGTTTTTTGACATAGTTTAAAAGGAAAACTTTCTAATCAAAGTTTTACATTGAGATTTTTGTGGAGCTGTGAAATTAGCACACATTGTATAATATGCATAATAGACATTTGTTTAGTAATTTATGCCTACTATCCACTTTTATCCTTGTAAGGTAGGTATGCGTATTATCACAGTTCCTGGAGAAACTAGGTGTTGATGAATGTTCTGTCATAGTGCTCAGTTAAATTCATGTTTGCTAGACGTGATAGGCCTTCTTCACTAATTGAAATGTGAACTTAACTTAATGGTGAAAACAGGTATGTTTGCCATTTAATTCCAAAGTTCAGGACTCATATGCAGTTTTGGCTTATTATGCTCCTGAAAAATCAGTTACATAAGATTAGAATGAGAAGCAAAAATGCTATCTTTATTCATCTATGTATAATGTGTAAGACTTTTGTGAGATATACTATGTGGTTTTGATTTTTCTATTAAAATTCTCATGCCTTTTGCTAGTATCTTCAACTTTTGGGGTGCTGCTAATTTTATAATTCTGAGCTATAGTTAGTTTATAGTCAGAAAACTAAGATAATGGCCATGAATTTTTTGGTAGAATGCTAATGTGAAATGTCATATTTTTAATCCCTATAGTTTGTTTGTAGGATAATGTAGTTTAGGTGCATATTTGAATAATTTAGATAGATGTATAGATGTGCATATATTATATGATCATATTAATGAAGTCTTTTTTTTTGTTCAAAGCTGAAATCATAATTTCTCCCTTAAATGTGAAAGCTACCTGGATATTTACCCTCAATCTTTGCAGTCTGTCTTTTCTTCCCTTCCCACCAAATCCCTGACACTTAAATAAAACTTAGTGGAGAGACATTAAGATGGCTCATGTCATTTTAAAAACTTGAATTCTTTAAATTAAAGCACGTCATTGAGTGGCATTTAGCAATTTTAACAATGTCCAGCATCAAACATTTTAGGAGAGGAAAGCAAAGTAACACATCCAGTGGAAACTGATGGCATTTCAGGAGGCAGAAGGTAATTATTAAAATTAGACTGTTTTAAGTTTGAATAATATTTGATGTTGACCAGCCTTGGTGCCCTAGAGCCTAAGCAAATAATGCTCAGGTGGTTCATGAAAGCTGGCCTGGAGAGATGAATCAAGGCACTGCCTACCAGTTTGGTGCTGTACCACACTGACATAGGCTTGTGATTGGGGAGGATAGCACCAGAATCAACTGCAGGGTAAAGAAAGAGGAACCTATTAGCACCCTCATAGAGACATCTCTTTTTACATGTACTTCTACTCCCAATGTCAGCTGTAAAGGTATTTCTAAAGGTAAAGGAAGTACTATAAAACCCATATGTTGCTATATAGTTGAGGTTGCCAAATAACTTGTAATTAAATAAAGAGTATTAATTAGATGAGATATTTGTTATAGTTCATAGCAAGCAGAGCAGACCTTATCCTCACAGATAAATGACATATCCCTTCTCTTATGGTAAATTCTTAATTTTAATTAATCCACTTACAGCTATACTTGTAGCTACTTGGTAAAAGATGATTTTAGTATAATTGGTATTGCTTGTTCAAACTTTATCTCTGTTGTAATTTATTCCTTTTTAAACTATGGCTTATTTCAAGCTTTCTACTGTGAAGTAACACATTGTTCTTTTTGCCTAAACATAGTTTAAAATGAAATTTGGGAGTGGATATTTATTCCATTATGTAGAAAAGAAAATATCTTAAATCTAGTATCCCTTTAGAAATTTTGACTAATTCAATGAAGGTCAAAACCTGTGACTACAAGAATTTCTTGATTTTAAAAGGTTGGTATTAATTCTCTTGAAATCACCATTGTATTTCTAATGTGGGAAAATTTGTAGCTTAGAAGGCAATTTTTTAAGCTGGAAAATATTGAAATGTTTATTTATGTATATTTGCAGAAATGTTTACTAAGTTTACTGGAGTAAAACAGAATGATTCTCCTAAAGAGAAAGTAAAGGTAGGTTAATTATTTCTTTTTTAGAGTTTCAAAAGTATATATGTTATAACTTGCTGGTGTAGTAATAGCTTTCTTTAAAATTCGTTTTGATTTTACTTACATGAAGAACTGTCACCTTTTCAGTTTGTCAACTAAATGTTCAAATATTTCCTAAAGAAGACAGAATAGGGAAACTATTGGCTTTATTTTTCTAACAGGATATAGTTATTTTATTGTGTAAGTCAAACAGATGATAGAACAAATTCTAGAAGTTCCAGCTTAACCTTGGAAATCTGAATAACACGGACAGCTTGATATTTCCATGTGCACACTCTGGTGTGTAAAAAGTACTGCTTGTATAGTAAGGTGGAGTTAAAAAAAAAAAAAGTAGTAGGGGAAACAGATGTGGCTCAACCAATTGGGCTCCTGTCCACCATATGGGAGGTCCAGGGTTCAATGGCCAGGGCCTCCTGGTGAAGGCATGCTGGCCCACGCATAGTGCTGGCCCATGCAGGAAAAGCCACCCTGCGCAGGAGTGCCAGTCGACATGGAGAGCTGGCACAACAAGATGACGCAACAAGAGACGCAGAGGAGAGAAAATAAGAAGACACAGCAGAACAGGAGAGCTGAGGAGGCACAAGTGAGTAATCACCTCTCTCCCACTCCGGAAGGTCCCAGAATCAGTTCCCAGAGCCGCCTAATGAGAATATAAGCAGACACAGAAGAACACACTGTGAAGGGACACAGAGAGCAGACAATGGGAAGAACGGGGCAGGGGGAGAAATTAATAAAAATAAATAAATCTTAAAAAAAAAAAAGTAGTAGGGGGAATGATAGTTATGTTTTCTAAACATAAAAGTTATAATTCCCAGCCATCAATTTTAGCACTTTCTATGTTTGATTAGTAGTTGACATTCTTTAAAAGGATAGAAGTAATTTTTCTTCTACTAATTCAGATTGTCAACCTTATAAAAATTTATATCCTTTGTATCTATTTTGAATATGGAATTACATAAATTTAACAGCATCTTACTAGGTTAGGGGAATATATAAATAAATAACACTGCCTTGAAGGACCTCTTAATTTTAAGAAGGAATATAATTGCATGGTTTAAAGGTTATATAATTAGTGCTGTAATTATCCATATCAAAATCTTTTGAGAAAACGACAGAAATACGGCCTGAAGGAGGGGCAGGTTTCGTACTTCTTAACAACATTTGAAAGGACAAGGAAAAGAAAGAACTGGTTAGAATATTGACATGTAAGTTAGGGGCTTATTTTTTAAATTGAGGTAATAGTATGAAAAGAGGAAAACACCACATTGGTTGCTTTCAAGGAAATGTGGCAACAGAGTATTTGTAAGGAAGCACGTGATTAGATGTTGTGGGTGATATAATAGGGAGAACTTTGAACACCTAAGTGGGATGTTAATATTTTATTTGGTAGGCAAGAATGAGCTCCCAAAGACTTTCGAGTAGGAAGAAGATAGAAGTCATCTGTCTTACTGTAGGTATTAGCAGAATCAGAAAGTTATGCCAAATTATGAAAGAATTTTGAAAGCATTCTCAATGCATGGCATGTGGAATGCCAACTTTATGATCCATTTGTGGCCAAAATTTTTTTTCAGTTTCACTCACCAGGGAACAAAATGTTCATTTATGTTAAAGTTGATGTATGTTAATTTATAGATTCGTGAATAAATGTGTATTTGAAAAGGTGATTTTTTGCTTTTAAAACCTCAGCCCCTGACTTTAAACTTTGGTCTTGGTCTCAAGTTTTGGTCTACATTTTTGTTGGAATTAGGATTCCCATAGCATTTGTTTTATTCAAGCTAGCATAAGTGTTATTCACACACTTGCCTTATCTACCCACTTATCCCAAGCCCCTTATTAGACAGATAAAGACTTGTCTTATTTATCTCTGTATTGCCTACAACTCAAAGTTTAGTGGATAAGGTACCTGGGATGTAATACTGTAACTTAGCTTGCAACTACATAGGTATGAGATCATAGGTAAGTCACCTTTATTATTTCTAAGTTATTTTGTAAACTATAGATGGGCATACTAATTATAACTAACTCGTAGGATTATTGTGAGGATTAGCCTGGTATCTCACTTGTAGTAAGCATTAAATAAATGTTAGCAATTATTACAATACAGCTTTGCTTAATATATAGTTAACTGAATACTGAATCAGAATTTGTTGGTGTTCCTGCAGGTCAACCATCATGTAATATAAAATTTCCCCTCTCATGTCTGTAATTCAGTAAAGAAAAGGGGATAAAGAAAGTGGTTTGTTCTCAAGACTTGATAAAAAAAAAAGAAGGCTATTTTTTTTCCTGTTGAGTCACAAGAATGCATTTGAAAATGAGTAGCACTGTTTAATAACATATATCTAAGTCTACGTGCAGTAGTAACTAAGATCGTAGGCTTTGATTAACTCCTTGTCTTACAAGCTATATGATAGCCAAGTTATTTAATCTTTCTGAACCTCAGTTTCCTCATCTGCATGATAGGTAAAATTATACCTCAGAGTGTTGTGTGACTTAAGTGATATGATGTTCAAAGGGTAGTAGTAAATTATATTCTTTCCCTTTGTGTTTATATTTTTTTCATTTTATTTCTTGTGTGGTTAAAATTCTGAAAGATAATTTTATTTAACTTTGCCTTAGCAGATACAATTTTCTGTGCAGGACACAATGTCTATGGAAACTACTCTTATTCATCAGACCACACATTCATGTGGAATACCAAATCACCACCAGTTAGCATTTAATCACCAAGAATTCGAACATTTACAGAGTGTGAAAAACATTTCACCTTTACAAATTCTGCCTCCCACAGGTAAGAGATTAATAAGTAAAGAATTGTATTGATGGGAAGCGGACTTGGCTCAGTGGTTAGGGCGTCTGTCTACCACATAGGAGGTCCACGGTTCAAACCCTGGGCCTCCTTCACCCGTGTGGAGCTGGCCCATGCGCAGTGCTGATGCGCGCAAGGAGTGCCGTGCCACGCAGGGGTGTCCCCTGCGTAGGGGAGCCCCATGCGCAAGGAGTGCGCCCCATAAGGAGAGCCGCCCAGCTCGAAAGAAAGTGCAGCCTGCCCAGGAATGGTGCTGCACACAGAGAGCTAACACAACAAGATGACGTAACAAAAAGAAACACAGATTCCCATGCTGCTAACAACAACAGAAGCAGACGAAGAAGATGCAGCAAATAGACACAGAGAACAGACAACCGGGGCGGAGGGGGCAGGGAAGGAGAGAGAAATAAATAAATGAATCTTTAAAAAAAAAAAAAAGAATTATATTGACAAATTGTCTTCTAAGCCTATTTCTGAAAATGCTTAAAAAATTACCTTAAATGTTACATATTGGGAAATACTGAAAATGGTAACTAGTAAATTCCAAGTTAGAAATAAGCACTCGGCAATATGTTAGAAATTATCTGCTTTATACCCATAGATACTCATTAATTTGAATGAAAGAAAAGTACATGAACAGTTCACACCCAATTTACTTTCATATAGATTATATATATTGGCATGTGGGCTATTTACAAAAACTTGTCACTGCCAGTTCTGAGCAGACTTGGGAAATGTTGCTCTAACTTTCATGATGCCTATGTGAGTAGAATGGAATAGGACACATGTATTTAGAGCTTCTGTAGATACTCTGCAGAATCAGATAGTTTACAGTTAAGGAGACATGAGCTAGAAATACTTACATAGTAATGGTTCCTATTTACCAAAAACATCTTCCAAAAGTGCTAAATATTTATATTGCTAGATTCATTTGATTGTATAAATATCTTGTCTATTAATATTGTCAGAGGTGAAGGTCTTGGTCATCTCCACCTGGTTCTCTTGGAAATGTGAGGCACAAAGGATATTTCTCTGATACTGATGAGCCAAGCTAAAGAGTGCCTCAACCTTGAGGCTATTGTTTATAGGCCTAGACTACAGGCAGGTGTGAAGTTTCCTAGTCCATGTCTCCTTTGCTCTAGGCTGCTCCCTGGTTTCTACTTGGCCTTCCAAGGGTAGGCATATGTCCCAAGCAGAAGAAATTTCTAAGTTGTTTTACTACAGCACAATTTAGGAGAAACAGAACAAAGCAACTATTTTGAAACTCTAGACTCCCAAAGAACAATGTACATCATCCAGGGATGTGCAGGAGGAAGATTCTGATACATTCCATTAAAGAATAGTAAATTACTCTGGCACAGCTGCTACTGGTACCCATCCCCCTATGTTTGTGACCGTAGAGTCCAGCCCCTGGCTAGCTGCTGGTGACAGAAAGGGACATAAAAATCTTCTTCCCCAAGCATAGGGGTGGGCATGGCTGATCAGTGATCACAGCTTTTGATTAACAAATTTGGATTGCTGGGGGCCTGGCTCTGAGGGCGGATATTGTTTCAACCTGCCCTAGACAAAGTGGATGGCAGCCATTGTTTCAAGCCACCACTGTGGGGTAGTGGCAGTGGAGACTTTAAAGTGCTGGACTTCCTCGGGGCTGTGAGGAGAGTCCGCTGAAGGGCTGCATTTGTGGGCAGGCCAGGAAAGCTCAGCTTTGGGGAACTGGAAGAGAAGCTCTTGGCACCTTCCTGGTCCCCTCCCCAGGCACTCTGGAGCGGGTCTGCAACCCTTTTATGGGTCCCTGGCCTGGTTTTGGCTGGGAAAGACTGACTTGGGAAAGTCCTCTCTGTTGTACCTCCTCCCAGAATTTGCCCTCCAGGCAAAAGCAGCTTGAGATAACAAAAGGAGAATAAATACCTATAGAGGCAGACAGTCTGGAACAATAGTCTGTGGCCTTCAAAACCCCAGGAGAGGAAGGTCTGTCTCCTGGAAACAGGGGACAACCAAACTCCTAGAAGTAGGGGAACTTAAAAACAACTAACAAACAAAAGACCAGTACAAGACAGAGGCCCAGAAAGACAGCGAAAACCCTGCACACTGCATTTGCCTTGGGCAGTCTTTCTGATAGGAGGGCTGAGCTCAAGAAAATCTTCTTATCACCAGCTCATTACAAAACCAAGAAATGAACTTCTCAGGGACTAAATCCAAGAGTTAACATTTTTAAATATTAAAATGTAAAGTGTGCAACAAGAGTATAAGACAGGGAAGTGGATTTGGCCCAACGGATAAGGTGTCTGCCTACCTCATGGGAGGTCCAAGGTTCAAACCCAGGGCCTCCTGACCCATGTGATGAGCTGGCCCATGCACAGTGCTGATGCGCACAAGGAGTGCCTTGCCATGCAGGAGTGTCCCCCACGTAGGGGAGCCCCATGTGCAAGGAGTGCGCCCCGTAAGGAGAGCCACCCAGCATGAAGAAGTACAGCCTGCCCAGGAGTGGCGCCACACACACAGAAAGCTGACGCAGCAAGATGACGCAACAAAATGAGACACAGATTCCAGGTGCTGCTGACACAAGTAGACACAGAAGAACACACAGCGAATGGACATAGAGAGCAGACAATGGGGGGCAGGCAGGGAAGGGGAGAGAAATTTTTTTAAAAATCTTTTAAAAAAATGCCATTCTAATATCTTTGAGAAAAAAAAAAGAGTATAAGACAAAGAAACAGGCCTATCCAAAAGAAGAGGATAAAAATCCAGAAAACAGCAATGGAGAATTAATGGAATGAAGCTAGAAATCAATACTAGAGGGAGAAATGGAAAATTCACAAATATGTGGATGGTAACATATTCCTAAAGAAGTAATGGGTTAAGGAGAAAATCAGTAGAGAAATTAGGAAATGTCTTGAGGCAATGTTATTTTACTTCTTTTTAAAGATTTATTTTTATTTATTTCTCCTCCTACACCTCCCCATTACCCCTGTCATCTGCTCTCTCTGTCCATTCATTGTGTGTTCTTCTGTGTCTGCTTTATTCTCATTAGGTGTTCTGGGAACTGATCTCCCCCGGAGTAAGAGAGAGGTGATTACTCTCTTGCACCACCTCATCTCCCTGTGCTGCTATGTCATCTTCTTTTCTTTCCTCTGTGTCTCTTGTTGCATCATCTTGCTGCACCAGCTCTCCACGTCAGCCAGCACTCCTGCACATGGTGGCTTTCCTGCCCTGGGCGGCACTCTTGCATGGGTCCACATTTCCGCATGGGCCGGCACTCCGAATGGGCCAGCTCTCTGTGTGGGCCAGCTTGCCCTCACCAGGAAACCCTGGGCATCGATTCTTGGACCTTCTATATGGTAGACCGGAGCCCTGTTGGTTGAGCCACATTGGTTTCCCTTATTTATTTATTTTTTTTAAGATTTATTTTATTTGTCTCTCTCATTGTTTGCACTTGCTGTGTCTTTTTCTTTTGAGAGGCACTGGGAACTGAACCCAGGACCTCTGATGTGTGAGGAAGGCACCTAATAGCTTAAGCCACCTCTGTATCCTGCTTTGTTGTGTCTCTCGTTATGCTTTTCCTCTTGTGTCTCTTGTTGCATCAGCTTGCCATGCCTGCCAGTCTCACCAGCTCGCTGTCCTGCTCATCCACTTTAGGAGGCACTGGGAACCTCTGCTCCTTGCTTTGTTGTTTCTCTCATTATGTTTTTCTTCTTGTGTCTCTTGTTGCATCATCTTGCTGTGTCAGCTTGCCTCACCTACCTGTCATGCCAACTCGTTCTCTTCTTTAGGAGACACCAGGAACTGAACTACGGACCTCCCATGTGGTAGAAGGGATCCCAATAGTTTGAGTCACATCTGCTTCCCTTATTTTTTAAAAAATCCATCCAGAGTGTACAATCAATCGTATTTGGTATAATTACATAGTTGTGCATTCATCACTTAAATCATTATTAGAGCATTTTCATTATTCCAATAATAATAATAATAAAGACAAACAAAAAAAGCTCTGCCCCTAAATAATCACCTCTTAATCTCTCTGTGCTTCCCCTGCCATACATAGCTATTTTTTGGTTTCTGTCTAATTTATTTGTATTTCTATTTTGTGTAGATGGAGTCAAACAATATGAAGTCTATTTTCTTTCACTTAGTATATTTCCTTTTTTTTACCCTTAATGGAAGATTATTAATATATTACTATAAACTCTTTCTGTATTTTGCTTTGGATGTATTTTTGCCTGATATTATCATCTTGTAGCATTACATACACTTGTTCAGTCAAAGAAAACCAGTCTTACATATGCAGCATTACCCATATTCATATTTCACACGAGGTGTCAAGGTTTTGCTATGCTTACAGTCCCAAGTTACATTGTTTAAGCTTTCCTTCTAGTAAAATGCATGACCATAGACTTCCCAACCATGTTCCAAAGCACAGGCTTACTCTCATAGCAGTAGGTTTGGAGCAGCCCTCGCGTTTACCCAGGTGTGCTATTGATCATTTTCTATGTGTCACATGTAAAAGGCTGGAAAGCAGCGCTCTGTGCATTCTTCCTGGATTCCATTTTCCTTGGTATCCGTAATTTCTCTTCTCATTTTTGCAACTCAAACCTATCCATTGCCCAAGCACTGTTTATACTCTTCTACTGAATGTCTTCACCTGAACATCAGATAAGCATTTCAAACACAGCATGTCAACACTATATTTACCTCTTTTAGTCCTCAAATTTTAATCTTTCCCCTTTAATTCTTGAAAGGACACCACCATCTCTTACCATCTTAGACTCAGCAAATTGGGAGTCCTTTTAGAATTTACTTCACTTGCCATATATACTCTCTTATTCCTAAATAAAGCTGGCCTCATACAGATAGAGGATGTAGTTTAGTAATTATAGCTTTTCTTTTTTTCCATTCCTTCTTGACCTGAAAAAAATGAGTACTTGGACTATGTAGGGACATACGAATTTAAAATTTGTTCTTCCATTCATGCATCCTTTGACAATGTTTTGGCCCATCCTCCTATTCACTTCCACCCCGATATTCCTTGCTTTCTTCTAGCCTCAACCTTAACTGGTGTTACCTAACTAGAGACTCAGGGAAGGAATTGATCAAGATTGAGTGATAGTGTAGCCTTGGGGAGTTCTAGGTGGGAGGTAGAAACTTAAATATAAGATCCTATAGTACATAAGTAGCCAGGATTTTGTGAGCTTAAGGAGTCAGTTAACAAAGGTATCAACTCAGTAAATACTTATTTGTCCCCTCCATCATTTTGCCACTAGTTAGGATTTGTAGACAAGGATTAGAGAGAAATGAAACAGAAATGACCCAGTTAAGTTTAATGCAGCAGGGTGCTCTTGGTTGCAAATGACAGAAAACTTAGCTCCAACTGGTCTAAAAAATAAGGAATTTTGTTGGCATATATAACCAGTAGTCCAAATTAAGTCTATTGTTGACATGGTTTGATCAGGGCTTAAACTCTTTGTCTGTAGTTTTCTTCCCCCATAATAAAAAATGAAATATTGAGATGAAAAATTATTAACTAAAGGGATTGCATAGCTTGTTATTTTTATCACAGCTACTCAAGTGCAAACCTTTTGCACTTCGCACCGTTTCCTTTCTACTTTCAGTGTCTAATGTCTTAGTTCTTTTGTCCTATGTGTGTTCCTTGTTCTCAAATCGGCCACCCAGGGAGCATCTTTCCCTGGAAGTACATATAGGCTTAGGCCTACTCTTTGCTAAATGAGTTACCTGTTGGGACGAATCAGGATGTGCCCCTGAACTGAGCTCAGCCTACAAATGAGAAATGGTTTTTTAAACAGTAATAATAAGTCCCCAACTAGGAATATTCCAATATTAAGAACATTAAAGAATTGGTTAGTTTGTTTTCATAGTTTCTACCTGAAAGGAAAAAAAAATCATTCTAGATAAGCATGATGATATGTATTGATTATGCTCTTCTAAAATTGTTTGCATGTAGGTGATTCTGAGCAACACTTGAATGGCCTAACTGTGATGCACCAGTCTGGTGATATTGACACAAATGTTTTAGAATCTGAATGTCAAGGTCCTGCACAGAAGGTTAGAGTAATATTATTTGTCTCACAAATCTCTTCTCATAAATATTGAATGGATTTTAAATTAAGTATGAATCACCTACAAACTCTCCCCCCTGCCCTTCAAATTAAGTCTTAAAAAATTGACCTGATCACAGTGAAACAAAAATTTCCACATTGACTTCTTTTGCAACAAAATGCTATATTATTAAATCATGTTGTCACTTATATAAAGTGGCTTATTTGGTCAAAACAGTTCTATGTTTTAGAAATTATGGAAATGTTAAAAAACCTCATTCATAAAATGAAGTGGCACAAAAGATATTTTAGCATAATTGAGGATTTTGAATCTCAAAAACTATTTTGTCTATTTTTAATTTTAAAAAAAAACCATTATTTGTGAGCAACACCTTTTTCTCACCCCCTACCATTAGTCCCCATTCTTTTGTTTTATTGGTGGATTCTATAATGCTGGTATTTGCCAGCTATCCTAATTTGAAAGCATGTCATAAAACTACCTTTTAGAATTTATTGGGGGAGATTTCTGAATGGAGTCTTAGTTGTACTTAATCTCAAACCTCATCTGACATTCTTTCAACAAATATTTTAGTTGTTTGGGATACATTAAATATATCTAATATATCTATAGTAATAGATCT
The DNA here is from genome assembly GCF_030445035.2 of Dasypus novemcinctus. Classification (NCBI taxonomy): domain Eukaryota; kingdom Metazoa; phylum Chordata; class Mammalia; order Cingulata; family Dasypodidae; genus Dasypus; species Dasypus novemcinctus. The sequence continues at coordinate 34,183,295 of NC_080681.1, read as the reverse complement.
ATGTATAACTTAGCCTGCCAAAGAGTTTTTAAATTCTTTGGGTCCTACTACAAAAATATCTCCTTTTCCTTTATGTATAGGTATAATATAGGTATAGGTAATATAATGTATAGGTACTGTTCTAGGTGTTTGAATCTAATTGTCAGAAAATGATTATGACGGTGCTATTTACATACCACCGTTTTTTTCTTTTTCCTAAGCTTATTGTATTTGGACACACTTAAACTCCTTTGGCCCCTGTGCTTTCTTAGTATGTTTGATTTTCTTATATATTGCTCTGCCACTAATTATTAACATTAGAGACTAACTACATTTAATTGGGGTGTTTTGTTATTAAGAAGTAAGGGTACTAACCATTTGAAAAGTACCTTTTTTGAAGATCAACTTTAATTCTGTGTTTTTGGTGATGGTTTTATTTGCTTTTACTTGAACAACAGAAATGTCATGTCCCCTTGAGAATAGGAAGAGTAGTGTTCCAGTTTCTTAGATTAAACATTTGGTTTACTATTTACTATATTCTTTATGTACCCATATCTAATTTAACAGAATTATTTGTAATTTTGACTAACTTGGAAGAGAGTTTGAAAACAGTAAGAAAATTTCCAAAAATGCAAAGAAATTATAGGAAAAATAAGCAGGAGCTCCTCAAGTGTCTTTCATACCATTGAAATTTGTGCTATAGGTGAAATTGACATAGCTAATCTTTTATTCCCAATGCCTAGGACACAGTAGAAACTGAAATGTTGGACTGAAAGCTTAAGAAAGAATGGGTTGGATATTTCATTTTTCTTTAACCCTTCCTTTTGCATACTTGTTAATTAAAATAGATCCATCTGGATCAATAATGATTTAGCATGATTATTGAAAAAGATTTTGAGTTTTTCTGCCTCATAACTTGAGTTGGCATATTGTTATCTATGGTAATTCATTCCATTAATATATGAAGAATTCCCAAATAGGAATTTGATTATCCAGAATTATGGCCTAAATGGAAATTAAATAACTAAACCAATAATTTATTTCATTCTTAGAGATTATTATGCCCAATAGTTAAAACTGTAATATAAAAATTAGAATTATGTTATAATTAATTTCTATTATATTAGAATTATTATTTACATTTATAAATGTTTATTGCTATACTATTTCTTATAATTGTATTGAATCTAAATGGTCTTAACACTTTTCTAAAATTTGTAATTTCTTTCAATCTATTTCTCTTTTATTTTACAATTTTGCAATAAAGGTCTTTTTAATGGTTAAAAAGAAAGAAAGAATGGGATTGTATAACATTTCCATTCTTGACATCACTTCCCACTCTTGCCCCCACATTATCAGCAGTTTTACCACTTATGAAAAGGAGATTTTTGGTGCTTAAAGAGACCTTTGAGAACTAGGCTTTATGACTAAATTGTGGCCCAGGCAATTCAAGCCTCTTGCCTATATAAGAACTGGAATCAAAACAAAGGACTTTAACAAACTCTCTCAACTTCTCATTTTTCTATTCAGAACCTCTAGCTTTCCATTCTTTTCTTGTTTTCTTCTGCCTCAGGAAAAGGTGTCCCTCTTTGGCAAAATAAACCCATCTACATCTGTTCTTAATTTTCTTTTCATTCAACAAGTTTATCAAGGTGCTCTCCTGCCATTTCTATAGTCTCTATTATCCCTTTCTGTCTTATTTTCCCACTGCCTGTTTGCATTTTAAAGCAGGGTTTCTCAGCCTTGGCACTGTTGACATTTCAGACTTGATAAGTCTTTGTTGGATACGGTCCTGTGCATTGTAGGATGCTTAGCAAGAACTGTACCCACTAGATTCCAGTAGCACCTTTACCCCCACCTCTGTGTGACAATCAAAAATGTCTCCAGACATTTCCAGATATCTTGGGGGGGCAGGGGGAGGTTGCAATATCACTCCCAAATAAGAAGCACCTCTTACTTTTACCTAGTCTCTGGCCACTCCCCTATCCCTGTAATTTGCCCTTTCAAAGGAACCAGAGAACTAAAAAATTGATACATCCTTCCCAAAGTCTTGATAGGATAAGAAACCAAGAAACTCCTTCCTCTTCTATCATTGACTAGACATCCACTATGATGGTTTCAGTTAGAGTCTCTATATGCAAGTGATTCAGGTATATATTTCTAGACTGCACTTCTAAGTTTTGATCATTTTTGAGAACTTCTTAGCATGCTTCAGCCAAGGATTTTTAAATTCTTTGGGTTCTACTTCCAAGGGTCTCTCCTTTTCCTTTCCTGCTATATAAACCGGCCTTTTTAAAAAATCTGAGCTCTTAACATTCATAACTGGTGTGATATGAGACCCACCTTTTTCTAACCCATTCTACTTTTAACATATTTAAATTAGTCCTTTGGTACTGCTGTGATCTTCTTACTATGAACCTTCAATGGTTTCTAACTTCTGCCTCCAGAATGAAGACTAAAAATGTCTACATTGTGACCCCAATCTAGCTTTTCAGTCTTAACAATATGCTGGTAACTCACTGACACTGTATCATTCATTCCCCTTAGCTACACTTTGTAGTACCTTTATGTTCTTTCTTCCATGGGGAATGCTTTCCATCCTTATCTCTGCCTGTCAGAAGTCTTCTCATCCTTCTCAATGATACCTAAAAAACTTTCCTAATCTCTCTCTCTCTACTATACTAAACCCACATGTGAGCTTTTGTTATGTTTTAAGGTCTTGCAAAATTTCATTGTAATAAAATAGAAATTTCAGGACACAGAGTCAGAGATGAGGGTTCCATCCTCCTTTATTCCCTAATACGTATACTACCTTCCCAGTCTCATATCTCTGTGTGAAGGCTAGAATTTTAAATTGACTGAGTAGTCATATGAGTTCTAGAACTAATATTTAACCCATTCCATAGATGGGGACAAAACAGAGGCTTTATTGGCAACCTGTAGAGAAGATTTTACAAGCACAAGTGGGGAACATTGGTGAAGGTCTTTGCGCATATGGTTGGGGGAGAAGGAAGGGATGTTCTTATCCCTTTTTATTATTTTAGGACAAATTGAAAGCCCATGAATATATCCAATCTTATATTTCCTTTTGCTTCATAGGGGGCCCTGGACAAATTTTTCCTTAATATTTCATGGAAATATATCAAAAGAGCAATCAAATATAAATCAAGAAGACAATGATCAAAAAGAAAATTCAACAAAAAGATGTTTAGTCATTGAATCATCCTCTTTCTTTACACAGATAGGCATGTTAACTCCCAGAAGGGCCATCTAGACTTGTAATGTCCAATATGGTAGCTGGTAGCCACATGTGGCTATTGAGTCCATGAAATGAAACTAGGAACTAAATTTCTAAATTTATTTATTTTAAATTAATTTAAATTTAAAAACTTACACTTGATTCAGAATTGGAAAACTTAAGTATCTTTGGACTGGCTTGATTATGTACCTTTACTTTTTCAACTGTAAATGTTATTAAATCTAAATACAGATGTATTATTTCTAATCAAATTTGCATCAGAATTGAGATGTGCTGTAAGTGTAAAATATACACCAGACTTGGAAAACTTAGTATGAAAAACAATATAAAATATCTTATGTTTTTTCTATGGGTTGCATATTCAAATAATAATGCTTAGGGTATATTGGGTTAAGTATATATATTTTTTCTTTTTTTTAATGTTAACTACTAGAAAAATTTAAATCATATATTTTTTTCTTTCAACCCACACTGATGTAGACCTTGGCATATCTTGATTAAAAATAGTGGCCTTGATCAGTTAACTTTTATTTCTTTCCACAGAAAGGAAAGACAGACTAAAGAGGTTCTAATCCTGTGCCATTCTTAATGGCATAATCTTCTTTTGCCTCTTATTAATCATTTGTATATTTGCTTTATTTTCACTAGAGGAACACAGGGATCTTGAGTATACTGAATGGTTTATTTATTTTATATTTCCTGCAGATTGTCATGCAGTTACTATATATATCTTAAAGTAATTGGAGAGAGTACTACTTTTATGTAGTCTTAGATGAATAATTGAGTTTAGGTTATCTTTTATGTTTTCATATTGTTCTGACTTTAGTAACATTTTAAGGTAAGTTTAGTAAAAGTACCTGAGGGTTCTTGGTATTGTAAGTCAATCTATTACTGTATCAAAAAATATTGTTTTCTAAAATTTATTGCCTTCCGTAAATGTTAACTGAATCAAATATTTGATTTAGGATATAAAAATAAAGAATGCTGACTCTTGGAAAAGTTTAGGCAAACTAGTCAAAACATCAGGTGTACTGAAATCCTCAGATGAGCTCTTCAACCAATTTAGAAAAGCAGCAATTGAAAAAGAAGTAAAAGCTCGAACACAGGAATTAAGTCAAAAAAATCTCGAACAAAATACAAAGGAACTGAAAGTATCCCAAGAAAATCAGAGGTCTGTATTTTAATGGATTAATGGAAGCCTTGGGAAATATAGCTATGTATTTTAAAATATTAAATTTCAAATTTGTCATGACTACACTTCAGCTATTTAGCAGTATACAGAGCAAATTATAATTGCAAAAAGTAAATTTTTATTTGTAGTTTTTCTAATTAGAAGCATCTACTTTGAAGAGAAGAGAAATTAAGTTTCTAAAGACACCATTATTTTCCAGAAAGGTCTGGATGTTGTTTCCTTTCTGTATGTGTGAAGAGGATGGTGTACCTTAGTTATAGTTTTTCTAAACCTTTTTCTTTCTTAGTATAGATTGCCATATGTAAAATTTGACATATCAAAAGTAATGCTTAAGTGGAGCAGATGTGGCTCAAGCAGTTGCGTGCCTGCTTCCCACAAGGGAGGTCCTGGGTTTGGTTCCCAGTACTGGGCAAGAAAGCCAGCTCAGGGGAGCCACTGTGGCTCAGTGGTTGAGCATCAGCATCCCACATGTGAAGTCCTGGGTTCAATCTCTGGCCCCAGTACCTCAAAAAAAAAAAAAAAAGGGCAGCTTAAAAGTAATGTCAGAACACGAGAATGGGTATCTACAACACTGCCTCATGTTTTGTCATTACTAACATATCTTTGTAATAAAGAGTTTAAGGAATTTGAGAAAGTTACTTTCTAAAACTGTGTTGTTTCTTCAAGGGACCATGGTAAAGGATTTACTCTAGATTCTTTTTCAAAAGAAATGCAAAATAAGTGCCTCGGAGAAGAGCAAAAAGAACACCAGCAGTCTTTGGGAGTTGAAGATAAACGAAAACTCTGGCTTCTCAAAGACCGTAATTTAGCAAGGGAGAGAGAACAAGAGCGGAGGAGGAGAGAAGCAGTAAGTGAATTTGTTTATTAAATCCAATGGGAAAAACTTCATTGTCTCTTATATGTTCAAAGATGCATTCAGGGTGGTATTTCAGTAACGGTGGAGTTAACTCTTTAGTGAGGATTAAGTTCTAAAATCAGAGTCTATAATAAAAATTTCCTATAGTCAAATGAGACAAGCATAGTATAATAGAGTATTGGCCCTGGAGCTACTAGACTGCCTGGGTTCAAATTCTGGTTCTGCCACATACTTGACTTTTGGGCCTTGGTTAATTTATATTTATCCTCCTGTGCCTTGATTTTCTGATCTTTATAGTGGGGATAATAATACCTATCTATTGTGAAGATGAAGTGAATTAACATTTATTAAGCATTTAGGAAAGTGCCAGGCACATAGGTAAAATGATTTATCACTTACTATTATTGCTCTTGAAAAAAATCCTCCAACTGTCTGAATTTTAGCAGAAAGATAGCATCTGTTCCAAGTAAGTGCTTCTGAGATTGACCACTAGAATAAGAAATTGACTTGAGTTTAGTAGTCCTTATATAGTGAATATGATATTTTAGAAACTGGACTCATGCTTAGTGGCAAGCACATATTTTGTAAGGTAATTATATATGTAATATACATATATATATTACCTTATACCATATATATATGTTGCTATTCCACAATAAGTGAAAGTATTTGCAGTAAGTTAAAGATATGAAGCCCTTTTCAATAAAAAGTATTTACTGTTTTACAGTTCCTTATTTTCTTTAAAATTTCAATTTGGTTTTTATGTTAACATAGATTAAATATTATCCATTATTTGGTCATTTGAATCAGAATCAACTGAGTTTTCTCACCATATAGACTCCCTAGACTATATCCAAGTTAGGAAATTCAGAAATTCTGCAGGACAGTGCCATCCACATGCATTGTTATCAATTACTCCTGAGATGTTTGTGCACAGAACTTCCCCATCCCCTTCACTAAGTCCCCTGCATGCCTGACACTGATGGTGACTGGGTGTCTTATTGGTATAGAACATTTTAAGCTGAGCAAGTGTTTCCTATTTCATCTACATCTTGTGAGTATGTTAATATAACATTATGTACTAAAGCAATTTGAGTATTACAAAGTCGTCCACTTTGTTCTGAACCATGTAGTCAGTAATACTTATTTTTTAAATATCCTCTTAATATTATCTGTGGTTTTGATAGAGGAAAATGCATCATATTACCCCTTACATGACAATCTACATACTTACTGAGTTCAGAGCTACTTAAATGCCATAACCTCCTCCTTACATATCAGTGAAGGCTTATGAACTGACTCTCCCTCTCTCTCAGTTTTTTTAATCCTATCTTTTCTACATATTTTAGTATCTATATCCTAGATTATTCCAACCTGAGTCATGCCTCACTGATTCAATCCAATAAAAATCCCTACAGCAATCCTCATGCTAAACTAATCAAGGGCCTCTCAATTGAATTTAATGCAATCAAAGGGCGTTTACACACAGGGGAATTGCTTAGTTTCTAAACATGATCATTCTCTTTGCCGGATTTATAAAATAATTTCCCAGTACCCCCAAAAATGACTTTCAGAAGTGTTATATAGAAAGAAAGCAGGGAAGCGAATTTGGTTCACCTGATATAAGGTCCAACTACCATATGGGAGGTCCAGGGTTCAAACCCAGGTCCTCCTGACCTGTGTGATGAGCTGTCCCATGCACAGTGCTGATGTGCACAAGGAATGCCAGCCATGCAGGGGTGTCCCCAGTGTAGGGGAGCCCCATTGTAGGAGAGCCCTGCGCAAGGAGTGTGCCCTGCAAGGAGAGCTGCCCCATGTGAAAAAAGCGCAGCGTGCCCAGTAGTGGCACTGGACACACACAGAGCTGACACAGCAAGATGACGCAACAAAAAGAGACAAAGATGCCCAGTGCTGCTGACAAGAATGCAAGCAGACACAGAAGAATGACACAGTGAATGGACACAGAGAGCAGGGGGCGGGGGAAAGGGAAGAGAAATAAATAAAAAATAATCTTGAAAAAAAAAAAAGCAATGTCCTTCAGGACATGTCCAGCAAAAAGTCCAGATACAGTTACTTACTAAGAAGTAAAATTGGCTCTTGAAAACCACTGGCTTGGTGGATAGAAAACATAATAGGAACATTTATTTAATGTTGCTAAACTTTACTATTCCATTCATTTACTTCCTGGACAATAGTTATCTCCCACTAGGAGTACTGAAGATAATAAACTAAGTTAATATATTTAATAAGGGTTTCAATTGAATAGACACCAGTAACAGACCAAGCACTGTGAAATATTTAGTTTCGTAGGGGGAGCCTGAGCCCTTAGAAATAGCAATAGGTGTCTTTAAGTGCAGAAAATCTGGTTGCGGTCAGGGAAAGGATAGTAATGATTATATTTCTCTATGCTATTAAAGAAAGTATTTTTGTTCCAAATAAGAAGCACCTTTATGATTCTTCTCCTCTTTAGAGATAGCACCAGCTTTCTTTCCCATTTCCATATTTCTGTTATTTTTAGTCATCCTCAAAATACTGACCTTTTACTTTTTCTTCCAATTCATCATGACCCCCTCCTCCCATTCATCTGCAACTCATCCCTCAACTTCTATGCCCTCTGCCTAATACTGGATAATTTCCTCACAGAAATTTTATTGACTATTTAGAGAACACTTCTTTATCCCATTTTCTTGTTGCTTACCATTGCTTCTGTCTTCTAGTCCTGGATATTTTGCATTCAGTTTCTTTTTTTCCTCTTCAGAATTACTAGGTATTGCTGGAGAAAAGTCGAGTCAATTGAATTCACTATGAAATATGCCATTTTTAACCTCACCTGGGCCCAACCTCATTTCACTTTTATCTGGTTTACTCCCTGCGGACTTGCTGTACATGTTTATGCCATAACTTCTCTATTATTTCAACCTTAAGCCCTATAATTGACCCTATTTATCTCAAACAAGGGCCTCTCCTTTTAATCAGAAGATTGAAATGATTTAGTATAAGCCTTTCAGTTGCTCTGCATTTAACTGAAAAGTTTTCAGAATATTTCCCTTTCAATCATTTTTCAAAAACCTCCTTGCCATGACTCAAGGTGAATGGATTTGCTTTTCTATATTAATGTTCTTATTAAATTAATACATATTTATAATAGTCACTTTAAATTCTTGCTCCTAATCCCAACATTAAGATTGGACTGTTCTGTTTATTTCTTGGTTTTTTTGGTACTGGGACTGGAGATCGAGCCAGGGACCTCGTATGTAGGAAGCCAGCCCCAACCACTGAGTCACATCGGCTTCCCTAAATTGGTTTTTTCGTTTGTTTTGTTTTGTTTTTTCAGGAGGCATCAGAACAGAACCCGGGACCTCCCATGTGGGAGGTGGGCACTCAGCTGCTTGAGCCACAACTGCTTGGGCCACATCTGCTCTCTCGATTGATTTTTATGCCAGAGACTGATAGAGATATTTATCCCCACAAAAAGGCATATCCCTTCCTCTGTCAGACCACTAGAGGGAGGAACCGATACCATCAACCTAATCTAGTGTTAAACGGGCTGGACTGGATTTGTTTTAGTTCACCACTAATTTAAAATATTTTAAGGGAGGAATCTTCCTTCTGGTAGCCCATGTGTAGCTATTAAAAGTTTGGTTTTTTCTTTACCTGCAAAATGTTCTTCCTTCTCCCCAGTTTAGTTCCCTTACACCCCACCACACCCCCCAGTTATGACAGGTTTGCTCCTCAATCTGCTATGCTTCTGGAAATGAAAGCAGCCACTGGTCCCTTCCCACATAGAAAAAGCTCAGCTCTCTCTGCGATTTAGACATTTTGCATTCTCAGCTCTGATGGGTTTGGCCAGGGGTGGAGGTAGGGTGGCAAAATGATCCTTGTGGCTTACCTGGCATTTTCTCAAGGTTACAAGTGGAAACAGTGGTCTCTAATAAACATTTACATCCTAACCAGAAGTGTCTCCTCTCTTCTTTTAGTTTGCTAATTTTATTTTGTTTGGGCTCATCAATTAATGAAATTTATTGAGTACCTACTATGTACCTAGTATCGTTCTAGGCATTTGGGACAGAGTGAAAAAATATAGACAAAAATATCTACCCTCATGGAGCTGGTAGTCTAGCACAGAGTTGGAGGAGAGGGAGGGAAAAAAAACAATGAACAAATGTGGCCATATTATATAGAATGATTAGGGAAGGCCTCTTTGAGAAGATAGATTTGAGCAAAAACTGAAGGAGAGAAGGGAATTGGCCAAGTGACTATCAAAGGGAATGAGCTTTCTAGGCAGAGGGATAAGCAAGAGCAAAAGCTCTAAGGTCAGATCCTACCTGGCATGTTCAGGGAAGATCAAGGAGGCCAGTGTGCGTAGAGCGGCATGAGCAAGGGCGAAAAGGAGCAGGAGAGGCTCTAGGCAGGAGCAGATGAGAAACGTGTAGGTTTTTTATAGCACTTGACTTTTACTCTGCATGAAACCCATTACAAGGCTTTGAGCTGAGGAGTAATAAATCTCACTGTGTTGACAGAATCACCCTAGCTGCTGTCTTGAGATTAGACATATAGGAAAAAGGGTGGAAGTTGGGAGACCAATGAAGAGGGTGTTGCAGTAGTCAGGGTGAGAGATGACTGGATGAGATTATCAAAGGAGTTGTGTAGAGTGAGAAGACATCAGTTATGTTGCATTAAGAATGGAAAAACCAGTGAAGGGGACTGAAAAGGAACACCCAGTGAGGTAAGGAAAAACGAAGAGAATGACACTGTATAACTCTACAGAGTATCTGAGCTTTAAAGATTAGCAGCTTCATGGTTTTATCAGATAATTTCTAGGTTTCTAGGAAATCTAATTTTGCAATGGCAGAACCATCCATTGGAAAATTAGAAGTGGGATATTTCTACCAACATTTGGCCAAAACTAAGGATGCCAACAAAATAACCCAGGAAGAAGGAGATACTCATAGTTCTCATATTCTTTTTTTTTTTTCCTTTGAACAGTTGTAGCATTGCAGAAAAATCATGGAGAAAGCAAGAGTTCTCATATACCACATATACACACAGTTTTCTCTATTAACAGTTTGCATTAGTGTGGTACCCTTGTTATAGTTGATGAAACAATATCATAATTTTATTATTCACTATACTCCATAGTTTACATTAGAGTTAACTCTGTGTTCTATACAGTTCTATGTTGTTGTTTTAAATTTTTATTCTGAAAACATTTAAAACCTAAAATTTCCCATTTTAACCACTTTCAAGTATTCAGTTCAGTAGTGATAGGTTGTGCTAGAATCACCACCATCCTTTACCAAAACTTTTCTATAGCCCAAACAAATTCTGTACCAATTAAGTATTAACTTTCCATTACCTACCCCACTCTAGCCCCTGGTAACCTGTATTATAGTTTCTAACTCTATTAATTTGCTTATTGTAATTATTTCATATAAGTGAGATCATACAATCTTTGTCCTTTTGTGTCTTGCTTTTTTCATTCAGAATGATTTTTCTAAGGATTATCCATGTTGTTCCATGTTTCAGGACATCATTCCTTTTCATGGATGGATAATATTCTATTGTGTGGATATATCACATTTTGTATCCATTTATCAGTTGATGGACACTTGGATTGCTTCCACCTTTTGGCAATTGTGAATAATATAGCTATGAATGAATATCAGTGTGCACTATGTACACTGATATACAGCTGTGAACATCCACTATGAACTTCTGAGTCCTTGCTTTCAGTTTCTGAGGGTATATACCCAGAAGTGGGATTACTGGGTCATATGATAATTCTCTACTTCCTAAGGAACCACCAAACTGTTTTCATAGCAGCTATACCATTTTATGTTCCCACCATCAATGAACTTATGTCTTTTTCTCCACATCCTTTCCAACACTTGTTATTTTCTGTTTTTTGGTTTTTTTTTAAGGATAGCCATTCTAGTGTGTGTGAAATGATACTGCATTGCGGTTTTGATTTGCATTTCCCTAATGTCTAATGATACTGAGCATCTTTTTATGTGCTTACTGAACATTTGCATATATTCTTTGGAGAAATGTCTGTTCAAGTCTTTGGGCCACTTTTTAATTGGATTGTCTTTTGGTGTTGTAGGTCCTGGATATATTCTGGATATTAAACCCTTATGAGATATGTGGTTTCCAAATATTTTATCCCATTCTCTAGATTCTTTTTACTTTCATGATCAAGTTCTTTGATGCACTAAAATTTTTACTTTTGATGAAGTCCCACTTATCAGTTTTGTTTTGTGTTTTATTTTGTTACTCTTCCTTTTGATGTAAAGTGTGAGAAAACCACTGCATAACAAAGTCTTTGACGATGCTTCCCTATGTTTTTTTCTAGGAGTTTTATAGTCCTCTTATTTTTAGGTCTTTGATCCATTTTGATTTAGAGGTCTTCTTTCATTCTTTTTTTTTTTTTCTTTCTTTTACATATGAATACCCAGTTTTCCCAGTTGAAGAGACTATTCTTTCCAATTGAGTGGACTTGGCACCCTTGTCAAAAATCAATTGGCCATAAATGTGAAGTTCTATTTCTTAACTCTCAATTTGATTCCATTGGTCTATATGTCTGTCCTTGTGCCAGTACCATGCTATTTTATTTTACCTGGCTTCCTCATCTGTCTGCTTGTTTTCTTTTTTTTTTTTTTTTAAGATTTATTTTTTATTTATTTCTCTCTCCTTCCCCCCCCCCCACCCAAGTTGTCTGCTCTCTCTGTCCATTCTCTGTGTGTTCTTCTGTGACCACTTCTATCCTTATCAGCGGCACCGGGAATCTGTGTTTCTTTTTGTTGCGTCATCTTGTTGTGTCAGCTCTCTGTGTGTGCGGCACCATTCCTGGGCAGGCTGCACTTTCTTTCGCGCTGGGTGGCTCTCCGTACGGGGTGCACTCCTTGCACATGGGGCTCCCCTACACGGGGGACACCCCTACATGGCACAGCACTCCTTGTGTGCATCAGCATTGCGCATGGGCCAGCTCCACACAGGTCAAGGATGCCCGGGGTTTGAACCGCGGACCTCCAATGGGGTCGGCGGATGCCCTATCCATTGGGCCAAGTCCACTTCCCTGTCTGCTTGTTTTCTGCTCGTCTTATTCTAGAAGGCACTGGGAACCAAACCTGGGACCTCCCATATGGGAGGCGAGTGCCCAACTGCTTGAGCCACTTCTGCTCCCTGCTGGTTGCATTGTCTGCAGCATCTTCTGGTTACATCTTCTGCTCATTGTGGCCTCTGCTTGTCTTCTTTAGGAGGCACCAAGAACTGAACCCGGGACCTCCCATGTGGGAGGCAGGCACCCAATTGCTTGAGCCACATCCACTGCCCCATGCATTTTTTTTTTTTTTAAAGATTTATTTTTATTTATTTAATTCCCCTCCCCTCCCCAGGTTGTCTGTTTTCTGTGTCTTTTTGCTGCGTCTTGTTTCTTGTTTCTTTGTCCGCTTCTGTTGTCATCAGCGGCACGGGAAGGGTGGGCGGCGCCATTCCTCCGGCAGGCTGCAGTTTCTTTCGCGCTGGGCGGCTCTCCTTACGGGGTGCACTCCTTGCGCGTGGGGCTCCCCTACGCGGGGGACACCCCTGGGTGGTGCAGCACTCCTTGCGCGCATCAGCACTGCGCATGGGCCAGCTCCACACGGGTCAAGGAGGCCCGGGGTTTGAACCGCGGACCTCCCATGTGGTAGACGGACGCCCTAACCACTGGGCCAAAGTCCGTTTCCCGCCCCATGCATTTTGATCACTGTAACTTTGTAATAACTTTTAAGATCAAGAAATGTGAGTCCTCCAACTTGTTTCTTCTTTTTCAAGGTGGTTTTGACTATTTGGGTCCATTTGCCTTTCATTTAACTTGATGATTGGCTTTTCCATTTCTGCAAAGATTATTAGAATTTTAATGTGTGATGTGTGTAAATCACTTTGGATAGAATTGACATCATAACATAAATAGTTTTCAATCCATAAACATGGAATGCCCTTCCATTTATTTAGGTCTTCCTTGAAATAATATAGAATTAGTTATAATACAAATTTCCTGGGAAGCAGATGTGGCTCAACTGACAGAGCGTCCGCATACAATATAGGAGGTCCAGGGTTCAAACCCAGGGCGTCTTCCACGTAGGGGTGCCCCATGCGCAAGGAGTGCTCCCTGCAAGGAGAGACTCCCTACTGAAATAAAAGCATAGCCTGCCAAGGAGTGGCGCCACACACACAGAGAGCTGACACAGCAAAATGACTCAACAAAAAAGGACACATTCCCTGTGCCACTGACAAGAATGCAAGTGGACACAGAAGACACAGAGAGCAGACAGTGGTGGGGAGTGGAGAAATAAATAAAAAATTTTAAAATATTTTTTAAAAAATTTCCTAGGAAATAACACAAGTTTCATCAACCTCTTATTTTGTAATACTAAGCTAGAAGCAATTTGCAATTCCAAATCTTTTCTGTCATGAGAATACTTTTTCTCTTCCAGGAAGCCTGGTTGCAAATTGACATTTTTACCTACCACTTTTGACTATTGCTGTTTACTGACAAAAAGCAATTTTTTAAACTTTCACATCTAATATAATCTCAGATGCCAAAAAATATTTAACTTGTATAACAAGATGTATTAGTCAGCCAAAAGGGGTGCTGATGCAAAGTACCAGAAATCCATTGGTTTTTATAAAGGGTATTTATTTGGGGTAGACGCTTACAGTTACAAGGACCTAAAGTCAAGTCCAACTTTCTCACCCAAAGTCTGTTGCCATATCTTGATGCAAGATGGCTGCTGATAACTGCGAGGGTTCAGACTTCCTCTTTCCTCTTAAGGCTCCGTAGGTCCAGCTTCTTCCAATCTCAGCTGTAAGCTGGCTCATCTCTCTTCCTGGGGCTCGTTTCTTTCTGGGCTCAGCTGCTCTGTTCTCTTCACAAGGTCAGCTGTAAAATATCAGGCTCATCTCTCTTCCCAGGGCTCCAGCATGAAAACTAAGTTCTCTCCTCTGCCAGGTCTTTATCTCTGTATCTACTTCTCTTTGTGAGAGTCTGTTTTATCAGCCCACCAAGAGGGCTGGGACTCAACACTGAGTTGCACTCTAATGATGTGGTTAACTCAGAGCCCTCATCTTGATTTAATAAACTAAAAGCAAAACTTCTGGATTTAATACAATAAAAGGAGTATCATGCCCAGAGGAACAGACCAATTTACAGACATAATATCTTTTTAGAATTCATAAATAATATCAAACTCCTATACAAGGGTATTTTTAAAAGGATATAGTAAATATTGTTTCCTCTCTCTAAATTTGCTTTTTTTCTGCTTCAGCTTTTTTTTTTTTTTTTTTTTTTAGCATTTAATAAACAGCAATGTATGGAGTGTTGTATATACAGTATGGTTTGATCTTCTGTAGAGTAGAACCTGTTTAAATAATTTGCCCAAGGTTACACAGTAGGCAGAATCAAGGAAAGTCCATGTCTTTAACATTACATAGTTTAGTTCCTTTACATGGGGAGGATAACCAGTTAATTAGAAAATAATTTGTGTCCATCACTATGTTGGTTGCAGAGGTAAATAAAAGCATGTGCTCTCAGTTCATGTTCTCCTTTATACCCACACTGTCAACATTGAGAGGCCTTACAACTAATGTTCTTCTAGGCTTTAATTTTTATTTATCACATGAACATTATTTTAACAAAAATCAGATTGAACAGAAATTATCTATGAACTTATTATGTTAAATAAATTGTGTTCATTTTGAATGACTTCTGAAAGTTGTGTAGTCATTTTATGCAATAAAGTCATAAACTTATTAACTAACATCTAACATTTTTCTTTTTTTCTACAGATGGCTGGTACCATTGATATGAATCTTCAAAGTGACATTATGACAATGTTTGAAAACAACTTTGATTAAAGCTCAGTTTTTTAATTAACCATCAATTTACAATGAATGATACTAAGATTAAGATGCAGATGGTAAAATGATTCCTTTCAGACACAAGGACACCAATTCATATATTGTATTTTGACTCCTCTAAAATGATTAAACAATTTTTCACTTCCATTTTTAATAGCTATATGTTCATTTTTTTATGACATAATGTACAGGAAGTTTTATAATTTTGAATCCCTAAATGAATAAATTCCCAAATGTTATTCATTCTGCAAATAATTGTCTGATATGTATTATGGGCCATGTTCCAAGCAGTGAAAATCCAAAAAGATAGTTCCTGCTTGTTTAAAAATGAAGAGTATACACAATTGTATCAAAAATAATGACAGATTTAGTTCCTGTTAAGTTTTTAACTTTTTAAAAAAAGTATTTGTCTGACTTCCAAAAATACTTAGATCCTCTAAAAAATAATACTTGGTTTCCTTGAGTGTCAGATTACATGATTCTCTGCTAGTTCTATATCCAAAATTTACATTCACATTTAATGAAAATATTACCTATGGTTTGAAAGATATTTTTGCTTTGGGGCCAAATCATAGTAAATCTTAATTATGTATGTAAGTTTCTATAGGAACTTAAAAGACATTTCTTAATATGCAAACGTGATAGCAATGAATGTTTAAATTTTTTTACTTAACTATGGTAAGTTTTTTTTTCATTTAAATATTCTATAGAATATTTTTTTTCATAATTGTCAAGTTGCAGTTTTGTCTAAATCCTGTTTATCAGCTTTGTATATTTTAAATTTTTGAAATCTTGAACTATAAGTTATTCAGTCACTGTTCTGATACTATCTAAAGTAAAAATTCAAAGAATGTTGTGTATATATAGAGGGAGTTTTCTTGACTTCATTTATTTTTATAATCCATAGGATAAATTTCTTAAATAGCCCTAAACTACCAGCCATTTTTAAAACATTAACTAGAAACTAAATTGATATACTATAGAGTATGTATTATATGCTACTTTCCCTAAAAGAATCATATATACTATACATATTGTATCCATATATGGCTAGAAAGATATATCAAAGGTGCATATTGGTTACCTCTGTGTAATGGGGATTATGGGTATTTTATTTTTTATTTTCTGTAAACTTCAAAATTTTCTGTTTCTTTTTACTATTGATTAATACTTTTTAAATCTGGGAGAAATATTCCATTTTGAAGAGAAAGAATGAAAAGAGTAGATAAAAATTCTGTCAAACATACAGTTTATATTAAATGTCTCAACTGCCTTTAAATAACTAGTAAAACTGGTACTTCACTATTTGTCCATATCTAAAGAAGATTGTTTATTTTATTAACATATCCTTTGACACTGAAGAATAATGTCTTACTTGAAAGTTTTCCTGCAAACATCTGGAGCAGCCCTATAGAAACCTATGTTATGGTTACCTTATGGCTACCATGGTTAGTTTAACCAACTTGTAACCTTCTCTTAGTCTATTAAGGGGCCTGCCATAATGTAGGTAGTCAATAAACTTGGTAGGTTGGCTAAAGTCATTTTAGAAGAGAGAAATACTGGTTTTGATTACTGATCCTTCCTATATTATACAATTTTTTTAGTAAAGGACTGTTTAACTTTTCTTCTTGCCTGGAGTTACCTTCAATTAACTTCACTCATGTAATATTGCATGTAATTTATTTGTCTTGAACTAAAGCCTGGTTTTGTGAGGACCCCTTTTATGGCCCTGTCACCTCACTACAACTCCTGAAAACTTTATATTATATATTCTAGGATTCATGATCAGTCATTAAGAGCATTGCCTATATAATCAACCTTTTTGCTTGTTTCTTTCATCTGTTTGTTCTAAGTTCTCAAAGTGATCCCTACACAAGCATCGTCATTATCATGGTGCTTTTTAGAAATGGGAACTTTCTAGAAATGCAAATTCTCTGACTTCAGACTTACTAAATCAGAAAATATGGGCATGGTGTTCAACAATCTTAAGTTGAACAAGCACTCCAGATGATTCCAGTACACACTAAAATTTGAGAACCCCTGCTCCAACTGAACCCTGGCTCTCCCTTGCAGTTCATCATTTAGTGCCTGTTTTCTCATCCATTCCTTTCTCTGGTGTGCCACTTTCAGACTATTCTCCCTCTATGCTCACTGAAAATCCCAACTTTAAAATTTTTATAATTATCAGACTATTATCATCCACAGTCATTGACCATCCCTAGTTCATTTCCTCTAGGTATTCAGAGATTTTAAGTCTGTCTCTTTATCACTCTGCAGTTGACAGAGTTTCTGCTAATGATCCAGACCTCTCTCCAAACCCAGCCAGTCACTCCTTTGTCATTACCAACAATCAAACCCTTCCTTCATCTCATTGTCAAGCATCCTATTCTTCTATTGCTTTCTCTTATCTTTTTCTAGTTTACTCCCTAATGCCTTGATCCAACATTCCTTAGACCTCACCAGGACCTAATTAATCCTAGTGCCTTCAGTTAATCCTATTGCCTTTCCACAGCATCTCTCCCCTTCTTGTCTTCACACCCTCACTCTCCTTATCTGCTTTGTCTCATACATTAGTATAACTACTCCCTTGCATATGCGCCTCAACTCCTTTATTCCTTTCCTTTGTTGTATTCACTTGGCAAAACTCAAATCCTCACTAATCTGAATGCCTGGTATGCATCCATGAGACTGAATATGCTTAGAGGAAAACATAAACTATGACTAACTGGTCTCACTTCAAAATCATAGTACTAAACTCAAGGGAGTGTTCAATGCTGCCCAGAAATCTTAATACATTTTTTATGGTCCATTCACTCTTCTTACATAGACAATTATTTTATACCTCCTTTCTGCTCAGACCTCCAGCAATTACTAATTCCCCCATCCTCACTCTATGCTACCTATTTCTTAATATTTTTCACTAAGATGCTAGAAACAATTGGAGGAGGTCTTTATCAGGCTGCTAGCACCACATCTATAAACATCACTGTTCATATGCTCTGCTCTCCCCTCTGTTGCTAAGGATGAATTGTCCATGCTCCCAGCTAAGGCTAATTTCTCCACTTGGACCCATTACTACTATTTCTCTGGCATTTCTGGTTTCCACCACCAGTGTTCTCCCTTCTATATAATTACCAGCATACAAATTGTGTCTTAATTTCTAGAAGATTAATTAGAAGGAAACTTTTTTTTTGGTCTCCTCAAGCATCATCATTGTCTTAGCATGTTTTTAAAATTTTAATAGGATTTTTTATGTTATTAAGGTATAATTCACATACTTTGAAATTCACCCTTTTAAAATGTAAATTCAGTGGTTTTTTAGAACATTTACTCATAGGAATTCATGGTTTTTTCTTGATAGTTCTTTATATGTTTTAGATGTTAACTTTTTTTGTTGCAAGTATTATCTCCTTCTGTGTCAGTTATTTATTGTGTAGAACTCAACACTTGTAACCAATTTTCTAGTCCAAAAATTACATTAGAAGTCATTCAACATTAATATTTTATCTAATTTATGAATTTTATAATTTCTCATTTTTTAAATTAAAATTTTAAAAAATATTTTTAAATATAAAGGATTAAGAAAAAGTTTCTTACACCCCACTCCAACTACTGAGAGTGTCAAAACATGCATATTATTCTGTCATCTTTATGTTGTCCATATATGAACATATAGAGGATTTGAGAGGCTTGGTTTTAGAAAAATATCATTTATGCCTATTATTCTGCAACTGGTTTTTCTTGATGTATCATGAACATCTCTCCAGATCATTAGATGGATATAAATCAAATTCATTCTTTTTTGAAAGACTGCAAAACATTCCTTAGTGTACTTCTGTAGTTGTATCATAATTTATACAAATATTCGCCTATTGAGTCATTTTATTTCAACTTTTTCCACCAGCAATTGCTGTAAACAACCCATAGATTTACATAATTGTGCTTCTGTTTCTAAAAGGTAGAACTCCTTTTAGAGATGCTGGGTCAGAAGTTACAATTAAAAGGCTTAGTTTTGATTTCAGAAGACTATTCTAAACAGGTTAGAGCAGTTCACATTCCCATAAGACTGAGAGTACTACTTTCCCATTAACTTCACCAGCATTGAATGTTATTGCTCTAGTATTTTTTTGTGTGGTTAATCTGAATTTAAAAAATATATAACTTGTTTCTTTAATTTGCATTTCTGAGATTATAAATGAGATTGGTTTTATATTTGTTCACCATATGACTTTTCTGTTTATTAATATCCTTTAGTCTAAGGGGGAAATGGAAAGGAGAAATGAGTTTATATGGCTACGAGTTTCTAAAAAAGAGTCTGGAGGCTGGCAGAAGGATTGCCCTCATGCACAACTGAGCAGAGTCAGAGAGACAGATAAAGCAGATACAACCCCCAGATATTGGCTCCTATGAAGGCTAAAGAGACCCATGAGAGTTATGGTCATGGCCGATGGGGTTGACTAACAGGGCAGATGGCCCCTCTTTGGAAACGGTGTTTATGTGTGATGAATCTGGACTCAGATGGGATCTCCCTTCATAAGGCTTTCATGCTAATGTGATAGAGGTGCAGTTAACGTTGGGGTTTAAGATAGATTTAGGGGATTTGAATCTCTGGACCGACAATGTGACAACCAGGTCCTGAGCCTCAACAGACTCCAGCACCTACAATCTGATTTATTGGACTTATCACACTCAGCTAAGATGGAGTTGAAGAAGGACAATCACCACACCATGGAGCCTAAAGTGATTACAACCGAAAATGGGAGGATTGCATCCAGCATCCATGTGGAATCTGAGCCTCCTCTTGACATAGAGGTGCAATGGACACTACCAATCCAATGTCCACAAAGAAGAGGTGGCATTGGATTGGGAAAAGTGGACATGGTGGAAGATGGGTGTGGGGAAAGGCAGGAAGAGATGAGAGGTGGAGGCGTCTTTGGGTCATGGAGCTGCCCTGGATGGTGCCTCAGAGGTAATCACCGGACATTGTAAATCCTCACAGGGTCCACTGGATGGAATGGAGGCGAGTATGGACCATGATGTGGACCATTGTCTATGAGGTGCAGAGGTGCCCAAAGATGTACTTACCAAATCCGATGGATATGTCATGATGATGGGAACGAGTGTTGTTGGGGGGGGAGAGGGAGTGGGGGTGGGGATGAATGGGACCTCACATATATATTTTTAATGTAATATTATTACAAAGACTTTCATGCTAATGTGCTGGAGGTGCAGTTAATGTTGGGGTTTAAGATATATTTAGGGGATTTGAATCTCTGGACTGACAATGTGATAGCCAGATCCTGAGCCTCAACAGACTCCAGCACCTACAATCTGATTTATTGGACTTACCACACTCAGCTAAGATGGAGGTGAAGAAGGACAACCACCACACCATGGAGCCTAGAGTGATTACAACTGAAAATGGGAGGATTGCATCCAGCATCCAGGTGGAATCTGAGCCTCCTCTTGACATAAAGGTGCAATGGACACAACCAATCCAGTGTCCACATAGAAGAGGTGGCATTGGATTGGGAAAAGTGGACATAATGGACAAAGGGTATGGGGAAAGGCAGGAAGAGATGAGAGGTGGAGGCGTCTTCGGGACATGGAGCTGCCCTGGATGGTGCTTCAGAGGTAATCACCGGACATTGTAAATCCTCACAGGGCCTACATGATGGAATAGAGGAGAGTATGGGCCATGATGTGAACCAATGTATATGAGGTGCAGAGGTGCCCAAAGATGTACTTACCAAATCCAATGGATGTGTCATGATGATGGGAACGAGTGTTATTGGGGGGGGGGAGAGGGGGGTGGGGGGGTGGGGTTGAATGGGACCTCACATATATATTTTTAATGTAATATTATTACAAAGTCAATAAAAAATAAAAAAATTAAAAAAATAATAATAAAATAAAATAAAAATAAATAAATAAAAAAAAATATTAAAAAAAAAAAAAAAAAAAGGAGAACAAAGGAAAATAAAACAAGACACACATGGCTGTTTCTGCCAATTAACACTCTCCCTAAGAAAGAAGATTATCTGCTGACCCCTCTACCAACCTCCCACATTTTACTTAACACCCATCCATGCATACATGACTTGAGAAAGAATAAGATCTCAAATGATCAGTTCTTTACTTTCTATCTAAAGAGAACCACAAATTACAAAGTGACAGCAGTATATACACGTATTAATGGGTTCATAAGAACCTCAGGGAAAAGACTAAGTATCTAGCAGGATTTAGTTTAGAGAGAAAAATATTAAATATTCAGAGGAAAATTAAAAAAAAAATATATATATATATATCCTTTAGTCATTCTCTTTAGGGTTACTTTTCAAATCATTATCTAGTCTCTCTCTCTTCTGCTCTCTCATTCTCTCTTTTTCTTGGATATTAGACCTTTGTTTTGCAAACATTTTTTTCAAAACCTATTGTCTTTTGAGATTTATTGTCTATTTTCCCATTAAAATTTAAAATTTTATGTAGCCATGTCTGGCTTTTCCTTTATAGTGTCTGGCTATTCTGCCTTGCTTAGGATTGTATCCTCCATATCAAGATGATAAAATATTCTTATACATTTTTATATTTAAAATCCAGATATATTTCATGCTGAATTTTACAGCTTTCTTTTATAAATGAATTACCACTTATGCTCCCATAATTTACTCACTGAACCCCTAAATTGAATACCACCTGTATCACTTCATAAGAAATGTGTCTAATTTGAGAAAGTTGGGATTTTAATTGGAATTAGATTAAAATTAATATTAGAGATCTACCACTTTTGTTTCGAATATTCCAAATATATCCTGCATGAGGCTCATAATTTGAGGATTTGCTGTCTTCAAAAGGGACAGGAAAGTTCTGTCAGGACCCCTCTCACCTCAAAATTAGTTGGGGCCAGAATAGTAAATAGGATGGTGTGGCTTCCTTGAGGTCAGATGCTTGAAGTCATGCTATCAGGCTAACTGTGCTGTGGGTCAATGGTAAGGTAGGAAATTTGAGGGAATACCTTTAAGAGGCTAATGAGGTCCCAGACTAGCTACAGGCAGAAGCAAGATCACTTCAAATTAAGGTCAAGAAATTAACTCCTGATCAAAGGTGAATCACATAAGAAAATAATAAGTGGGAGGAGAAATAACAAATACAGGTCACCACCTCACCCCCCCGCATCCATCCAAGGACTGCAGTATAATAGTTATATGTAAAATGTTTACAGAAATACAGATTTGGGGTGGGGGGTACAGATTTGGAAAAAAGAAAATTTCTAGAAATGAAAAGTGGTGAAATAAACTCAATTTTAAGAAAATCTCAATGGATGGGTTAAAACAGACACAGCCTGAAGAGAAATTAGTGAGCTAGGAGATACATACAAATATCCTGGATAGAGCACAGAAATGAGAAAAAAAAATGCAAATGAGATTGTAAGATTTCTAGATAGAGTAGGGGTTGGAAAATTGACACTGCAGGAAAAATCTGCCTTGCCACCTATATTTGTACAGTTTTGGGTTTTTTTTTTTTAAAGAGCAACTACATGTTAAAAAATGCCAAAGTGGGAAGCGGATGTGGCTCAAGCAATTAGGCTCCCATTTACCTTATAGGAGGTCCAGGGTTCGATATTCAGGGCCTCCTAGTGAAGGCAAGCTGGCCAGTATGGTGAGCTGGCCCACATGGAGTACTGGCCTGCGCAGAGTGCTGCCCTGCGCGGGAGTGCTGGCCCACACGGAGAGCTGGCACAGCAAAATAATGCAACAAAAAGAGACCGAAGAGAGATGAGTCACAGCAGAACAGGGACCTGAGATGGTGCAAGAGAACGACTGCCTCTCTCCCACTCCAGAAGGTCCCAGAATCGGTTCCCAGAGCTGCCTAATGAGAATGAATACAAGCAGACACAGGAGAACACACAGCGAATGGACACAAAGCAGACAATGGAGGGGGGAGAAATTTTTTATTTTTTATTTTTTTAAAGATGCCAAAGGGGTGCTGATACAAAGTACCAGAACTCTGTTGGCTTTTATAAAGGGTATTTATTGGGGGTAAAAGCTTACAGTTACAAGGCTATAAAGAGTCCAACTCAAGGTTGCTTTCTTACCAAATTCAGCAGCCACGTGTTGACGCAAGATGGTTGCCAACCTCTGCGAGCACTCAGCCTTCCTCTCAGCCACAGGCTGGCATAGGGCTTGCTAGCTGGGCTTGCTAGCTGCTCAGCTGCAAGCTGTCAGGCAAATGGTTCATCTCCCTGGGGCCGCAGGATCAGAGTTCTCTTCTCTGCCCTGTCTATGGAGCTCTTTTTCTTCCTTTGTCTTCTTGAGCAAGTGTCAGTTTATATCAACCCAACAAGGGGGCAGGGACTCAACCCTGACTCACACCTTACTGATGTGGTCAAATCAAAGACCCTAAATTGGTTTTATTAAGTAAACTTAAACTTTTGAATTTACTACAAACAAAGGGTATCATACCTAGAGGAACAGGCCAGTTTACAAACATAATCTCTCTTTTTGGGGATTCATTAATAATCTCAAACTGCCACACCTACCATCTGTGGCTGCTTTTGTGCTGTAATGGCAGACTTGCAGTGTGTGCAGCAGACACTGTAGCGCGCCTTACTACCTGGCCTCTTACAGAGAAAGTTTGCCATCCTTGACCTAGAGCAGGGGTGCTTAAACCAGGGGTCTGTGAGCTTGAATTGAAATTTTTAAAAAAACCATTCTTGCGGGGATGTGTTGGTGTGGGTGTGTATATATTTATTAAATAATACACAGTACAGTGAGGACTTAGTAAGGGGTCTGTAGTTTTCATCTGACTGGCAAAGGGGTCCATGGAACAAAAAAGTTTAAGAACCCCTGTCCTAGAGGATAAAATGAAAAGTCAAATATATCTAAACACAGTCCTTGGAAAAAATTAAGAGAACAAAAGGGGGTCAGTATTTTGAGGAGATTATGATGGTGATTTTCCTGAAATTATGAAAATTGAATTCTTTTACCCTGGAAGTAAAACATCCCAAGCAAGATAAAAGAAAATCTAAACTAAAGCATTTTTCAGTGACCTGCTCAACATTAAAAACAAAGAAGACTTTTGCAAGCAGCCAGAGAAAAGGAGCTATCACCAAATAGAAATTTGAATCAATTATCAGCAACAGTGGAAACTTGAAACTGGAAATAAATCTTCAAAAATTTGAGAGAATGGGAGTGGATGTAGCTCAAGTGATTGAGCGCCTGCTTCCCACATATGAGGTCCTGGGTTCAATCTTGGGTACCTCCTAAAAAACAAATGAAAAAACCAACTCAGATACTGGCTTCAATCCCCAGTACTCAGTACCTCCTAAAAAAAATTGAGAGAAGAATAGCCGTAGCCTGAGATTGTTTACTCAGCAAAACTATCAAAATGAGGATGAATTTTTTAAAAAGTTTACCACTAATTGTTTCAACATAAAGGAAATGTATAAGGGCTATTCCATTTTCATGGAAAGTAAAGACTCAATGTCACATGGATGGCAATTCTCAATTTTTTCTATAGATTCAATGCAATTAGGATTAAAACTTCACTAAGGTTTTTCTGAACCTGATGTTGATATAAATTTCTATAGAAGACCAAAAGACCAAGAACAGTCAAGATACTACCAATAGTAGATTTTTACATTATAGTGCTTTCAGAGTTTAAAAAAAAAATTAAGAGCAGAATAGCGTTCCAAAAGAAACTATCCATATAGGAACTCTACTATATGCAAGAAGTGGCATTGCAGATCAATGAGAAACATGATTTCGAATGGTTCTAAAACAACTGGGATGTCCACATGGAAAAAAAAATAAGCAGATTGAGGGCTTAAATGTCAAAAACAAAACATTAAAACTTTTAGAAGGGAATAGATATTATTTTAACCACTGTATACAGAAGAATTTAAGACTCAAAAAGAGTTGACCTTGGGAAGCAGATGTAGCTCAGTGGTTGAGCACCTGCTTCCCATGTAAAAGGCCCCAGCATTAATCCCAGGTACCTCCTTTAAAAAAAGGAGAAAAAAGCAGACCTTGAAAGAAAAAATAGATCAATTCAACTCTTACAACTTCTGCTAAACAAAAGACAATATAAAGGGGGGGGGGGAGGTGGAGCTGCAAACTAGGAGAGGTTGTTTCAACACATAATTGGTAAAAGTTTAATATGCAGTATGTTTAAAAAGAAAATATGTTAACAACATATTAGGGTAACTTATGTCAGCTGCTGTAATAGAAATATCCAAAATTTAAGTGGTCCAACAAAAAAATTTTTTTGAGACACAGTTGAATACAGTTTGTGACCCTCTCCCATTTTGTAATTATGGCACCTGGAATGTGTGGTCTCAAACGTTGCTTCAGAAAAGGCAGAGTGAGTTAGAGGACCATGCAGGTTGTTTTCTTTTTTAGAAGGAGACTTGGAAGTGACCTATACCTCTTCCACCAACATCCCACTGGCCAGAACCCAATTTGGCTAAAACCCACTTAGATACAACCTTACTGCAATCTTGGGAAATTCACTGCAACTGAAGAATATTGATAATTCACCACAAACAGACATTTCACTTAAGAGGAAATACATATGGATAAAGTGGCTTAGTACTAAAGCCACTTTAGTACTAAGGGAAATAAAAACTAGGGCCACAAGAGATGCCACTTTACCCATTAAATTAGCTAAAATGATGGCTATGATTATCAAGTGTTGGGGAGGATCAATGAGAACTCATACACTGCTGATAGGGATATATATATAAATATATAACCAGTTTGGAAAACAATTTGACATGTTATAAAATTCAACAATGGCATATTCCACTCCAAGTATATAACCTAGAGAAACTTATAAACCAGGAGATGTACATCTAGAAGACTATATAAAACATACAAACTATGATCACAATAGAAAGGAAGGAGGAATGGAAGGGAGGCAGGAAGGAAGGAAGGAAGGAAAAAGATAGAAAACAAGAACCAACCAAATGCTGTTCATTTGGAGCATGAATAAACTGGTATAATTTCACAATGGAATATTAAATAGCATCAGAAATAAATGAACCATAGCTGTATGTAACAACATGGTTTGAGTAGTTCTCCTAACAATAAACCTGAAAGAGACCAAGGCAAAAGTAAAGGGTCCTTTCCGCTCTTTTCTGAGCATTTGTCTCATTTGGGCATGTGCTTGTAGCTTTAGGAATTATACAATCTGAGAAGCAGAAAGAGAAAAAAATGAGGAAAAGTAAACATAGCCTAAGACATCTGTGGGATAACATTAAGCATACCAATATTTACATCATGGGGCCCCCAGAAGGAGAAGAAAGAGAAAGATATTAAAAAATAATGGCTGAGGGGAAGCAGCTGTGACTCAATCAGGTGGGCTTCCATCTACCATATGAGATGCCTTGGGTTTGTGTCCCGAGGCCTCCTTTGTGAAGGCAGGCTCATCCACACACTGTGGAGAGCCACCTGGACCACAAGTGCCACAGAGAGCCAACTCAGCAAGGTGACGCAACAAAAAAGGAAGACCAAAACCACAGAAAAGCATGCAGCGAATGGACACAGAGAGGAGACAGCATGCAAAAAGCCACAAGGGGGGGATAAAAAATAATAATAATGGCTGAAAACTTCCCAAGTTTAAGGAAAAATATGAATGTATACATCCAAGAAGCTCAATAAACTCCAAATAGGGTAAACCCAAAGAGATCCAATATAAGACACTTTTTAATCAAACTGTGAAAAGCCAAAAACAAAGACAGAATCCTAAAAACAGCAAAGAAGAAGCAACATGTTATGTACAAGGGAATCTCAAAATTAACTGCCAATTTCTCATCAGAAACCATGGCAGCAAGAAGGCAATAGAATGACTTATTTATAGGGCTGAAAGAAAAAAATTGTCAATAAAGAATACTATATCTAGCAAAACTGTCTTTTAAAATGAAGGTGAGATTAAGCCATCCCTAGGGGAAAACAGGAAGTTCATCACTACTAGACCAGCCCTAAAAGAAATGCTATAGGAAGTTCCTTAGATTGAAAGGAAGAACATTAGACAGTAGACTGAAGCTGGATGAAGGAATAAAGTTGTCTGGAAAAGATAGGTACATGTGTAAATATAAATGCCAGTACTATTGTATTATAGGTTTGTAACTCCACTTTTTACTGCTTACAGGATCTGAAATGCAAATTCATAAAAAGTGATGATAAATCTATGGTTTTGGACAAAATGTATAAAAATGTAATGTATCAAAAACAACAAAGTTGGGGACCAGAGATGGATGATAATATAGTTTGTATTCACTATTGAAGTTAAGTTGATATCAAACCAAATAAGATTGTTATAGATTTAGGATGTTAAGTTTAAGCCTCATAGTCACTACAGAGAAAATATATGAAAAATTTGAATAAAGAGAATAAGAAGGGAAGCAAAATGGTATACTACAAGAAATCAAATAAATATGAAACTAGGCATGAATGGAGGAATTTGGGGACAAAAATACGACTTACAAAAGTCAATAGCAAAATGGCAGAAGAAAGTCCTACATTATTAAATTTAAAGAAATTACTGTAAATGTAATGGATTATATATTCTCTAATCAAAAGGCAGAGATTAGCAGAATAGACTAAAAAAAGCATGACCCAACTGTTCACAAGAGGCTCAGCTTAAATTCAAAGACACAGGTAGTTTGGAAGTGAAAGAATGGAAAAAAATATAACATTCAAAAGTAACCAAAAGAGAGCTTGGACATTATACTTATATCAAATAAAATATAGTCAAAAACTGTTTCAAAGTACTATATATTGCTAAAAAGTTCAACTTACCAAGAAGATATAACAATCAAAAATATATACACACCTAACAGCAGAGCCCCAAAATAGACAGAGCAAATATTGACAGATTTGAAAGGAGAAATAGTTTTATATGAAAGATAGGAGACTATGATATAACACTTTCAGTAATCAAGAGAACATATAGACAGAAGATTAATAGAACATAGAAGATGTGAACAATACTATAAACCAACTAGAACTAACAGACACATGGAACACTTCACCAAACAACAGCAGAATGCAGTTTGCTTATATGTATATGGATCATTCTGTGGGATAGAACTTATATTAAGTCACACACAAAACAAGTCTAAACAAGTATAAAAAGATTGAAATCATGCAAGATATCTTCTCTGACCAAAATGGAAGGAAGAAATTAATAACAAAGAGAGAAATGGAAACCTCACAAGTATGTAGAAATAAGATAATATACTCTTAACAAATGGCTCAAAGAAGAAATCACAAAGAAAATGGGGAGATATCTAGAGATGAATGAAAATTAAAACACAACCTACCAAAACACAGGATACAGCAAAGGCAGTGCTCAGAGGAAATTTATAACAATGAATGTTTACATTAATAAGAAGAGATAAAAACATACTCAACATCATTAGCCATTAGGGAAATGCAAATCAAAACCAGAGTGAGATACTATTTCATACCCACTATAAGGGCTACTATTGGGGAAAAAAAGAAAAAAGAAAATAACAAGTATTGGAGGGGATATGCAGAAATAGGAACACTTTGTTGACTGTTGGTGGGAATGTAAAATGGTATAACCACTGTGGAAAACAGTTTGGTAGTTCCTCAGAAATTTAAATATAGAATTACCATATGACCCAGCAATTCCACTTCTAGTTATATACATAAAATATTTGAAAACGGGGGCTTGAACAGGTATTTACCTAGCAGTGTAATAGCATTATTCACAGTTGCCAAAAGATGGAAGCAACCCAAGTATCTATCAATGGCTGAACAAAATGTCTGGTATATACAGACTATGGAATATTACTCAGCCATAAAAAGGAATGAAGTTCTGATACATGCATCAACATGGATTAACCTTGAAGACATCCTTTTGAGTTAAATAAGCTAGACACAAAATAA
Source organism: Dasypus novemcinctus (assembly GCF_030445035.2). Lineage (NCBI taxonomy): Eukaryota > Metazoa > Chordata > Mammalia > Cingulata > Dasypodidae > Dasypus > Dasypus novemcinctus. Next base: position 34,154,196 of record NC_080681.1, on the reverse strand, counting down.
CAAATATTGTATGATGTCACTAACATAAAATGATCAGAATAAGCAAATTCAGAGTCAGAAACTAAAACATAGGTTATCAGAGGCCAGGGTTGGGGTAGAGAATGGGGAGTTAATGCTTAATTGGTACAAAGTTTCTGTTTGGGGTGATAGAAAAGTTTTGGTAAAGGATGGTGGTATTGGTAGCACAATATTGCAAAGGTAATTAACACCACTAAATTATATATCTGAATGTGGTAAAAAGGGGGAAATTTTAAGTTGTATATATGTTACTAGAATAAAAATTAGAAAAGCATAGGGGCATGCACCCTGGCAGAGTCCAGGAGGAATGGACCATTCCAAAGTGATTGCCACCACTGTTGCATAAGCCTTGGAAGCTCGGAAATCAGAGCCATTGTCGAGCCCCAACTGAAAGAAACCAAGAGTGCTAGAGAAGCCCAGTGGTGCCCAGAATAGACTTGCTTCCTCATCTTCCAGACCCCCAAATGCTGTGGAGAAGAAACAACAGGCACACAGTGACTGTGGAGAGGCTCACACCAAGCTCCTCATTTCTGAGACTAGGAACTCAGCCATAAAAGAGAGAATAGTGCTGTGGTTCAAGGCTTGGGCATTCCACCCCCTTTCTGCATCTATGCTACCTCCCATGGCTTGGAACCCCATTCTTTCCCAAGGTGTACAGAACAGGAGTTGCCTGCTACAGCCTAACTTGTTAGGAGTGTGGCCTTTGAGTCAACGCTGGATCGAAATCACAATCTAGACCTGTAGCCTGCTGGAGCTTGCGTTTCCTCCATGGAAAAATTGGAAAGGTAGTTCCGGAGTCAAAGTCCCATCCAGCTTTAAGCTGTGCCTGGGAGATTAATGACTCATATTGTATAAGATTCACCCCAGAGACTGAACATAGTAACTCCCTGGCTTCAATTTTGCACCACCTACAGATACACGTCTTGAAAGCATGTGGTTAAAAACACCTGTTGGAAGGGAGAATTCCAACATGGTGGAATACAAAGTAGCAGGGTGTCCTCATCCTCCAGAAGTGGCAGGAAGACAGACAAACCAGTGAGGGGGAAACAGTAAGGGAATAGCACTAGAGGCCCATGTGAGTGGCCTGCCAAGCTGGCCCCACTGTGTGTGTATGTGTGTGTGTGGGGGGGTGCAGGTGGCCTAGGTGGGCAGCCTTGCTGGGCAGAGGGGAAGCAGCGTGGATATCCCATGGGGAAATCTTGCTGGGTGTAGGCAGGTGCAGGCAGGCACAGGGCAGCCAGACAGTGGCGCTCGGATTCCAGAGGCAAAGCAACTGTGGTATAACATAAAGGAAGAGTAGGATGGGAAAACAGAGAGGCCACACCACAGGAACTGGCTCTTTGAACTGGTCTGTACCCCCTTCGTGGCTACCTGGTTTGGTTTTGATTAGTTAAACACTGGCAATTCTAAAGAATTAGAATAAGCTGAAACAAGTGTCAAAGACGAACCCTATCACAGAGCCAAACAGAAATAAAACTCTCGGCAAGAAAGAGAAAATGACCATCAGAGTAAACTCATCAATATAAGCAGATGCCTAGACACCAGCAAAAAATCACAAGCCACACTAAGACAATGGAAGACATGGCTCAATCAAAGGAGCAGACTAATAAGTCAGAAGGGATACAGAATTTGGAACAACTTATCAAAGATGTCCTTAAAATCTCCTAAACCAATTCAAGGAGATGAAGGAAGAGATAAAAGATATTAAGAAGGTACCGGGTGAGCATATGGAAGAAACTGAAAACAGACATAGAAAAATAATGGATCTTATGTTAATGAAAGGCACAAAAGAAGAGATTAAAAATACATTAGAATCACACAACAGAAGAATTGAAGAAGCAGAGGAGAGAATTAGAATGAGAAGGTAGGACATCAGAAATTGCACAGATAGAAGAATAGATATGGAAAAAATTGAGCAGGGTCTCAGGCATGAAGAGCACAAACTTATGCGTTTATGTGTATTCCAGAGGAAGAAAAGGAGGGGAAGGGGCAGAAGAGACACAGAGGAGAGGCAATGGGAGACTCAGCAGACCAGGGAGCTGAGGTGGCACAAGAGATTGAGCACCTCTCTCCCACTCTGAAAGGTCCTGGGATTGGTTCCCAGTGCCACGCAACGAGAAAACAAGCAGAGAGGAATGCACTGCAAATGGACACCGAGAGCAGACAATTGGGGGGGGGAGGGGAATAAATAAATAAATTAATTAATCTTTTTTTAAAAAAGAACATAGTAGAGTCAAGAAATAGACCAACATGTATTTATGGTCAATTGATTTTCAACAAAGATGCAATGGTCATTCAACAGAAAAAGGATATTCTTTTCAACAAATAATGCCCAAACAATTTGATACTCATATGCAAAATATAAACCCCAATCCATACCTAGCACCCTATACAAAAACTAAATAAAAATGGATGATAGACCTAAGTATAAAACATAAAACTATGAAACTTCTAGAAGAAAACATACTAAACTACTAAACTACTAAACTACTAAAATAGCTAAAAAAAATTTTTAATTTTTGATAATATGAAGTGCTTGCAAAAATGTGAACTAACTATATAACTTTCACATATTGCTGGTGTGAATTCAAAATTTACAGCAACTTTGGAAACAAATTTGGCAGTTTTGCATAAAGTTAAATGTACACTTATCACATGACCCAGCAATCATTCAAGTGAAACGAAAACTTACATTCATAAAAAAAAGCTTTACATGAATGTTTATAGGGTTTTATTCATAATCACCACGGTAGGTTGCATTATGTACCCCAGGGGGAAAAAAAACAAAACACGCTTTTAATCTGAATCCATTCTTGTAGGTATGAACCCCTCGTTTATAGGATCTTCTGAAGATGTTATTTTTCATTAAGGTGTGGCCCGACTGAATGAGGTTGGTCCTTAATCTTATTTCTGGAGGCATTATGAAGAGAAAGTCACAGGGAGGAGGTCAGCAGAAGCTGGAAGAGATGCTGTGTGATGGGAAAGCCAAAGAACCCAAGGATTGCCAACCAGCCAGAATGCTACTGTAACCAGGGGAAACAAGCCTTCTAGCTCTGCAAGTGTGAGCTATTAATTTCCTGTTAAGGTAATCTTATTTGTCATTACAGCCGATAAACTAATGCAATCACCAAAAACTGGAAACAACTCATGTCCCTTAACAGGGAAAGGGATAAATAAACTGAGGTACATACAGTAAATAAAATATTGTTCAGCAATTAAAAAAAAAAAGATACATGGAACTGCATGGGTGACTCTCAAATGTGTTATGCTAAATGAAAGAAATGGGAAACAATGTATGATTCCATTTACATAATATTCTTGCAAAGGAAAAATTTATAGGGAAAGAAAATATCAGTGGTTACTAGGGGTTAGTGGGGCTAACTGCAAAAGGGTATAGGGAATTTTGTGATAGAATTGTTCTAAATATTAATTGTCATGGTGGTTTTATATCTGCTTGTCAAAACTCACTGTACTGTACACTAAAAAGGGTATATGTTAATGTTTATGTCCCAAGCATGGCAAGGAGTTGTGTAAAACGACAGCTTCCTGGTGAACTGAGAATGAATACATCAGGCCAGAGAAAGAATCAGACAAGTCTGGCTTGGTGAGTAATAATCACTTATTTGGGGGGCTTATGTGGGGGCCTCATCCTCGGCAGAGGGAAGAGAGACAGCATTTTCCAAGCTCAGTTGTATGCACTCATGACAAAATGAGAGGGGTCTTTTCTAAGACATATCTACATGCAGATGGGGAAGGCATGTGAAGAGCAGCAGGACTTCTAAAAAATGCAGTGTTGCAGGATTTACTAAGCAGCCACGAGCTAGGAAACAATCATTTCCCAAAGCCTGCCTTCTAACTATCTAGAAATGGAATGTTGCTGTGACTGGAGGCGGAAAGAACTGGAAGGGATGGGGAAAAATACAAAGCCATATAGGTCACATGCACCACATCCCACAACTCTTACAGTCTCTCCAACACCTCTTCTGTATGAAGCCCTGAGCGTGGAAGGCGGGAGCGGGTATAACTAGTGGTACTGTGATATAAGGCCACAGCGACAATGTACAGAGCAACAAGAAAAAGCAAATGACTACTAGTAATTACAGGAATCTGTGGGCTCTGGGAGCTGCCACCTAAAAGGGTAGCTCTTATTTGCAGCCTTTAGCCAGTTACTCCAATTCATCAAAGAGAAGGATCTTCCAGGGGAGACCTGAGCTGTGGGATGTGGACATGCATCTGCACAACCAACAGTCCAACGGATTGTGGATTGTTGCCAGGGTGGCATCTCAGTCAAGGAACATGTTAGAAAAGCCATACGAATGAATTAAGAGAGACTTAAGGGCAAGAGCACAAATGTGAAGTAGGTACCCAGAGGGGAAGGTCTTCTCCAGTGAGTGAAGTAAGAGTGGGACTTTCTCTGACAGGCCCTAGGATATTTGCTAAGCGTGGGCAGGATTGGGCTTTCAGTACCGCGCAGGTCGACCCTCCATGGGAGCAGGCCTTAATGCCGGCTGCGTTTCTTTAGGTTCTACCCTCCTCACACTGGCAGGCAGTGCCCCTGTTGGTACCTCTTTCGTGCAGGTGGCATTCTGTGGTGAGAACAGGGAGGCTGGCTCCAGTGTTCCGCCCGCCTGTTGCAAGGTGCCCTCCAGCACTCTGAAAGAGAGCCAGTCTGGAGGCATTTGTCCACTGCAAGGCCAAGGAGAACAAGCCATCGCGGCTGGTAAAGCCACAGGAGTTTTCAGCAGCAGCGTCCTCTTCAGGGGTACGGCCAGGTGATGCAGCAGGTACCATCATGGTTTTAGGGGCCATACGGCTGGTTGCGCCAAAAACTCAAATGGAGAGACACCATGTGCGGTAGTTGGGGTCTGGTCTAAATGCATGAATCTATTGCCAGTCCCTTAAGGGTATGCTGGTTTTGTGCACATGCCACTGTTGTAAGGCACTGGACACAGTCAGACCCATCAACAGGCCCCACAATCTTGTATAATATTAACCAGGTCAGAAGATTGAATAGGGGTGTCTAGCGCCTTAGCCAGACACCACCCTGTGGCAACTCCTCTACAGCCGCTCTTTTTGTGTAGCTGTAGGCCTCTTCCTCAGCACCTTCAGAGCTGGCTAATTTTAGCTCTGAGTTCCAGGTGTCATACAGATAGTCAAAAATTCTAGGGAGCTAGTATGTTACACGCAAAGAGTAAAGCATCTCAGGATTTAGAAATAACAATTAGAGATCAGAGCACGGAAGTAAATTTGACTGCTGCAAGAGATTACAGTCTAGGCCCTAATTTCCTTACGAGTATTTCATTAACTACAGACTATAGTAGAAGCATTGTTTCATTTTACTTTTACACCTTCATCAAGATAATGTTAATCAACAGGTAAAACATAACTTACAGGTTCGCTTTACTTCTCCTTTAACGGCCCTATGTGTTGAAGACCAGCTACCCGCACACTCCTTCACAGAAGCATCAGAGCAGAACAGGGTAACCGGTAAGTGACTTGGTTGTTTTCATAACATATTACATTCCTCTAAGAATAACCAAAACTATACAATACCACTAAGCAGATCAGTATTAGGATAGACTATTGACAGTGAGCCCTTAAGTCTTTATGAATTTTATATAATCCCTAAATATAAGTAACAATTTGCTTACCCAGATTTAACTAACAGAGGATTAGGAAATTCCCTCAATTTTATAATACTTCCTAAAGACTGCTCATGTAACTTATATTAATTGCAACTAACTATACTTTTTAAGGCTCTTGAAAGTATTTTACTTCAGATTAAAATGAGCAGCTTCCATCATGTTCGCTGTAGTATACACAGTATTCATGAATAAACTTCAGCCATAAAGGGGGAAAAATCTCTTTTCCCAATTATTATAGGAATACCTAAGATTTCCAATGGAATCAAGATTATCTTCCTCTACTATCACCTTAATATGCAGATTGAAGTGGCTTCTGACAAGTTTCTCTGTTATGAAGTTACTTTTTGTTATCAATATCAACTCATAAATTTCTACTTAATGGCTTCCCAGAATCAGCCTTTTATATTGAAATCCTTCAGTTTAGAAAATGCTTTTACGGACTTCCCATAACCATCCATAACCACAGAGCCTAGTTACTTCACCTCAAGCCAAATTTCACCTTTAAATAAGCTTATTAAATTATAATCAGCAACAAACAAAATTTACTTTCACAAGCTCTCTACAGCTTTTCATATTTATTCAGGTTTCGTCCTACATATTCTCACTATGATGCAAACCAGCCACTTTATCTTAGGACAAAAACATACTCCCTTAAACATCAAATTTTAGCCAGCATTGACTATGAATTCACTTCCACAAGTGAAATACATACATACCTCATTCTGTTCTGTGAAAAATTAGTCATTTCACTTTTAGGACAGAACTACATTCTCTTCTTTAACCTAATTTCATTAAACACAAACCTACATTTTTCATCATCTTAAAGATCTAATAAATATAGTGTTAATTTCTTTTATTATTATCTGTATAAACCTAGAGAGATTATACCCAAGTTGAATAAAATTGCAACAATTATAGTTCATGCAAGAAATGTTTTATTTTCTTCCTCTGTGAGAAGCTGTATTGGGCAGCCAAAGTGGTGATGATGCAAAGTACCAGAAATCGATTGACTTTTATAAAAGGTATTTATTTGGAGTAGAAACTTACAATCACAAGGCCATAAAGCATAAGTTACTTCCCTCACCAAAATCTGTTGCCATGTGTTGGGGCAAGATGGCTGCCAGTCTCTGTGAGGGTTCAGACTTATTTTTCCTAAGGTATATTGGTCCCAGCTTCTACCTTTCTCAGGTATAGGCTGGCATAAGGCTTTGTCTTTCTCTCTGGTGCTTGAGTCTTTCCAGGCTCAGTTCCTCTGTTCTCTCTACAAGGTCAGCTGTAGGCTCTCTATCTTCCCCGGGCCTATACCGTGTCTATGGAGCCATCTCTATTCCTCTGTGTTCTTCTTCTGCGTATTTACTTCCTGGGGCTCCAGCATCAAAAACGTCAACTCTCTCCTCTGCTGCGTTGTTTTCTATGTGAGTCCCTGCCCACCAAGAGGGTGGGGACTGAACATCCTACTGACATGACCCAATCAAAGCCCTAATCATAATTTAATCAAGTAAAAGTGAAACCTCTGAAGTTAATACAGTCTAATATGCCCAGAGAAACAGTTTACAAACATAATCCAATATCTATTTCTGGAATTCATAAACAATACCAAACCACTACAGAGTACAATATATTTTCCCGGTCATATAAATCTGACATGGGGAATGAGGTAAGGAAACATACAAATTCTTTGTTTACTCTTGGAGGCATTTCCCAGAGTAGAAACTTTACTGGCCCAGCTGCTGATTTACAGAGCCATCTGGCCAAATTGAGGTACAGGATTTTTCTCTCTAGAACAGAGGTACTTAACCAGTGGTTCATGAGCTTGAATTGAAATTCAAAAAAAAACTTTATTCTTGTGGGAACATGCTGGTGCACTGTGATATTTATTAAATAATATAAAGTATAGTGTGGACTTAGTAAGGGGTCCATGGTTTTCACCTAACTGGCAAAGGAGTCTGTGGAACAAAAAAGGTTCAGAGCCCCTGCTCTAGAACAATACTCCAGCCATTTTCCTACTTCATTCAGCCTGCGGATTTCTGTCTTTCTCCGAAGGTCTGATGTAGCTAGCCGCAGAGCCCACAAGAACTGATTGCAGTGAGCTTACTATCTTTGTTAAACTTCATAATCTTTTGTTCTTGGAATACGCTTCCTACTCCTTCTGGCATTCTTGGTGCATCCCCATTCTCACACAGAGGTCTGCAACAATCAAGTAATCAGGCAACCCCTCCCAAAACAGAGGTAGCAGAGCACCCTGGAATTTCCCCTGTGGAATTTCCAACCCTGGCTCATACTTGGGTCTGAGTATCCAGCTGCCTAGGTCAGTTGTCCCGATCAAGAGGAAGATCTGTGTAGAATGACAGCTTCCCGCCAAACTGAGAATGAATATGTCAGACCGAAGAAAGACAAGCCCAGCTTGGCGAGTAAAGAACATTTACGTAGGGTGCTTACATGGCGTCCTCATCCTCGGAGGTGGGAGGAGAATCAGCATTTTCTGAGTTCAGTCGCCATGCTTGTTGCAAAAGGAGAGGCGTCTTTTATAATGCTTGTCTACGTGCAGATGGGGAAGGCACGGTTACAAGACTTACTGATCAATCACGAATTAGCAAATGATCATTTCCTGAGGTTTGCCTTTTAACTGTTTAGCAAGGGAATGTTGCTGCAACTGGAGGGGGAAAGAACAGAAAGGGTTGGGGGGAAATGCAAAGTCATATATGCATATTTATAAGTATATAAATTAGGGGAGCAGATGTGGCTCAAGTGATAGAGCTTCCACCTACCATATAGGAGGAAATGGGTTTGATCACTGGGGCCTCCTGGTGAAAAAAAAGAATAGAAAGTGTGCCCACGTGGCAAACCAGTGCCTACGCGAGTGTCTGTGTGGTGAGCCAGTGCCCTGCACAAGTAAGTCACGCAGTAAGATGATGACACATCAAAAGAGAGACAAGGGGAGAGTCAGGGTGAGGTACAGCAGAAATTGACAGGGAACCTCTCTCTACATCAGGAGTCTCCAGGATCAAATCCTGAGGAGAGAAAATAAGAAGAGAAGACAACACAGACAGCAGAAACAGCAGGGTGGGAGGAGGGGAAGGGGGGGGAATAAATAAATAAATCTAAAAAAAAATAAGTATATAAATTATATCTTTGTAAAAAATGCAGATAGGAACTGGGATTATCATAATTGTTAATAGGGATGTAAAATGTAACAGCAACTTTGGAAAACTGTTTAACAGGAGTTTTTTATTGTTTGTTTTTTAAAGATTAAACATGCACCTTCTGGGAAGTGGACTTGGTCCAATGGATAGGGCGTCCGTCTACCACATGGGAGGTCCGCGGTTCAAACCCCGGGCCTCCTTGACCCGTGTGGAGCTGGCCCATGCGCAGCGCTGATGTGCGCAAGGAGTGCCGTGCCACGCAGGGGTGTCCCCCGCGTAGGGGAGTCCCCCGCACAAGGAGTGCGCCCCATAAGGAGAGCTGCCCAGCACGAAAGAAAGTGCAGCCAGCCCAAGAATGGCGCCGCACACACAGAGAGCTGACACAAGATGACGCAACAGGAAAAAAAAGAAACACAGATTCCCGGTGCCACTGTTAAGGATAGAAGGGGTCACAGAAGAACACACAACAAATGGACACAGAAAGCAGACAACTTGGGGGTGGGGGGGAGAAGAGGAGAGAAATAAATTAAAAAAATAAAATAAAAGAGCCACCTTCTTTTTCTTTTTTAGTATTTTTTAAAAATAGATTGCTTAAAACATTATATTAAAAAACATAAGAGGTTCCCGTATACCCCGCTCCCCACTCCATCCCCACATCTCCCACATCAACATTCCCCTTCATCAGTAAGGCACATTCATTGCATTTGGTGAATACACCCTGGAGCACTGCCACACCACATGGACCATAGTTGACACTGTAGCTCACACTCTCCCCCAGTCCATCCAGTGGGTTATGGCAGGACATACAGTGCCCTGCATCTGTCCCTGTAATATCATTAAGGCCAACTCCATGTCCTGAAAATGCTCCATATCACATCTCTTCCTCCCTCTGCCTGCTCTCAGCAACTCCCCTGGCCACCGTCTCCATATCAATGATACAATTACTTCCTTTGCTAGACTCACAACAGTTCTATAGTAGAATACCAGCAAGTCTGCCGCAATCCATATTATATTCCTCCATCCTGTGGACCCTGGGATGGCGATGTCCACTCCACCTCTAAATCGAGAAGGGGCGTAGATCCCACATGGCTGATGGATGTGATTCTCCTGCTTGCAGTTGTGGACAGTCTCAGTTTCCTGGTGTGGTAGTTGATCATTCTTACCTCCCCCTCAGTCGACGGTAAGTCCAATGAACTGGAGAGCATACACCTTCTTTATGATCTAGAAATTCTACTCCTAGGTAGAATATCTCAAGAGAAATGAAAAAATGAGAAATGAAAAGCCATGTGGCAGGCAGCTTTTGACATGGCTCCCAATTACCAGGCTAGTGGGTAATCTTCATTTGAGTATAGGCTGGCTCTAGCAATTTGCTTCTAATGAATAGAATATGTCAAAATTGATATGTCATTTTTGTGATCAAATTACGAAAGACTGTGACTTCCATCTCCCTTGCTCTGCTTCTATTGCTGCAACTTTCTCTTGCCCTCTCGCTGGCTTTGATGAGGCTAGCAAACAGGTGAGGTGCTCGATGGAGAGGCCATCATCACAAGGAAGCAAGGAAGGCCTCCTGCCAACAGCTCATGAAGAACTGATGCCTCAGTCCAATACGGCACGTGGAACTGAATGCCGCCGACAAATACCTGAGCGAGTGAGGAAGCAGATCGCAGCTGGTCAAGCTTTGAGATGACTGCAGACTTGTGGAAGATACAGAGCCGAAGGACCTAGCAAAGCCACAGCCAGAGTCCCGGCCCACAGGAACTGTGAAATAATGAATGTTGATTTAAGCCACTACGTTTTGGGGTAATTTGTTGTGCAGTATGAAAAATACACGGTAAGGTGACCCTGAATGAGTCATGTTCTTGTATAATCTCTTTCCTAGGTGAAACCTGTGACTTGCTTCTAACAGAACATGGAAAAAGTGGTGGGATGCCATTCTTTTGGTTATGTTACATTACACGGCAAAAGTCGCTTTCATGATTATGTTATGTGATAGAAACTCCATCTTAGCAGAGTGGAGCGATTCTCTTGCTGGCCTTGAAGAAGCAAACGGGCATGTTGTGAACAGCCTTTGGAGAGGGTCACACGGCAGGAAGCCACAAATTGCCTCTGTGATCTGGGAGCGGCCTCTGCCTGGTAGCAAGCAAGAGAACAGGAACCTCAGGCACAGTTGCAAGGAGATGAATTCTGCCAACACCTGAGAGAATTTGGAAGTGACACACTCCCCAGTCAAGGCTCTGAATGAGAATGTAACTCACTTGACACCTCAATAGCAATTTCTGAGACCGAGCAGGGACCCAGTTAAACCCTGTCCAAATTCTAGGCCTCAGAAAATGGTGAGATAATAAATGTGCTTTTTAAAATGGCTTTACTGAGATATAATTAACATAGCATACAATTTTCCAATTTGAAGTGTAGCTGAGGGTTAAGAATTAGCAAATGATTATGATTTCTGAATCATTATATAGATGCTTTTTTCTTACTTTTCCAGTATAGGATAGGATAGCCAAAAGTTAATTCCTGAAATTACTGAAACTGGCTAGATTGGCCTCATCCTTGTGTATACTTGCCATTGTGGTGGTTATTCTAAACTTGCCCTTGTTTATGGTCATTCTAGACTGGCCTCAGCCTTGTGTATGTTTACTTTTGGGATGGTAACCACTCCACCCTCCCGTTTGACTCCATAAAAACCCTACACCCCTCAAAATTGGGGAGATGGATTTTAGTCTGTTGCACTATCTGTTCTCCTTGCTATGTGCTTCTCCTTGCTATTTTCTGGCAATAAACTATTTCTCTCTTTCAAACTCTGATGTCTCAGGAATTAAGAAGTGCATCCAGCAAAGAACCCTGCTTTTGCTCAGTAACAAAAGTGTATGGGTCAATGGCTTTTAGTATATTCACAGAGTTTTATAACCATCACCACCATCAATTTACAAACATTTGCTTTACCACAAATAAAAACCCACCATACCTCCCAGTCCCCTCATCCCACTCAGACCCATGCAATCACTAATCTACTTTCTTTCTCTGTGGATTTGGCTATTCTAGACATTTCACAGAAAAGTAATCTTACATTATGTGATTCTTTGTAACTGGCTTTGGTTCATCCACATTGTAGCATGTATCAGTATTTCATTCCTTTTTTATTTTATTTTATTATTTTTCCTCCCCCCTTGCCGCTTGTGTTTGCTGTCTGCTCTCTGTGTCCATTCACTGCATGTTCTTCTGTGTCTTCTTGTCTTCTCATCTCTTTTAGGAGGCACAGGGAACCAATCCTGGGACCTTACGACATGGGAGGCACTCAGTCACTTGAGCCACCTCAGCTCCCTGGTTTGTTGTGTCTCCATTGTCTTTTCTTCTGTGTCTCTTTTTTGTTGCATCATCTTATTGCATCAGCTCTCTGTGCCAGCCAGCTCACCTTCACCAGGAGGCCCCAGGAATCACACCCAGGACTTCCCATATGGTAGATGGGAGCCCAATCACTTGAGCCACATCTACTTCCTACTTCATTCGTTTTTCTTGCCAAATAATATTTCATTGTATGAATATATCACATTCTTTTTATCCACTCATTAGTCGATAGGCGTTTGGGTTGTTTCCATTTTTTGGCTATTACAAATAATGCTGTTATGAACATTTTGTGTAGAACAACAGTTTCATTTCACTCAGTTATATATCCAGGAGGGGAATTTCTGGGTCATATGGTATCTCTCTTGTGAATCATTTGAGGAACTGCTAGAGTATCCAAAGCAGCTGCACCATTTTATCCTCTGCCAGCATCTATGATATTTTCAACTTCTCCATATTTATATTTACCTGCCTTTTTTTTTAAAGATTTATTTTTTATTTATTTCTCTCCCCTTCTCTGCCCCTCCCCGAGTTGTCTGCTCTCTCTGTCCATTCGCTGTGTGTTCTTCTGTGTCCACTTCTATTCTTGTCAGCGGCACCAGGAATCTGTGTCTCCTTTTGTTGCGTCATCTTGTTGTGTCAGCTCTCCGTGTGTGCTGCGCCATTCCTAGGCAGGCTGCACTTTTTTCGAGCCAGGCGGCTCTCCTTATGGGGTGCACTCCTTGCGCATGGGGCTCCCCTATGCGGGGGGCACCCTTGCGTGGCACGGCACTCCTTGCGCACATCAGCACTGCACGTGGGCCAGCTCATCACATGGGTCAGGAGGCCCTGGGTTTGAACTGTAGACCTCCCATGTGGTAGGCAGATGCCCTATCCATTGGGCCAAATCTGCTTCCCTGCCTTTTTGATTATAGTCATTCTAGTGGATATGAAGTGGTATCTCTTGTGGTTTTGATATGTTATCTCCTGATAACTAATAATGTTGAGTATCTTTTCATGTGCTCATTGCATGTTGAATATCTCCTGTGGAGAAATGTCAGATCTTTTGCCCATTTTAAAAGTGTGTTGTTGGGGAATGGATGTGGCTCAAGCAGTTGAGCGCCTGCTTCCCACACTGGAGGTCCCAGGTTTGGTTCTCAATGCCTCCTTAAAAAAAAACAAAAACACAAATAACAAGCAAACAAACAGAAAAAACCAACTCAGGGGAGCCAATATGGCTCGGTGGTTGAGCAATGGCTTCCACATACAAGGTTCCGGGTTCAATCTCTGGCCCTCGTACCTAAAAAAAAAAATTGTGTTATTTGCCTTTTCAGTACTTAGTTGTAAATGTTCTTTATTTAGTCAATATCAGACTTATCAGATATATGATTTGCCAAAAATTTCTCTGATTTTACTTTCTTGATGGTGCCAAGAAAAGAAGCACAAAAGTTTTTAATTTTTATGTCCAGTTTATTTTTTCTTTTGTTACTTTGCTTGTAGTGTCAATTCTAAGACTCCAAAGTCCTGAAAAATCTATGCCTATCTTTTCTTCTAAGACTTTAAGTTTTAGTCCTTAAATATTTATGTCTTTGATTTAATTTGGGTATATGGTATGAGATAGGGGTTCAACTTCATTCTTTTGCATGTGGACGACCAATTTTCTGGCACCCTTTATTGAGAAGACTATTCTTTCTGCCACTGAGGTGTTTTTGCATCCTTGGCTAAAATCAATTGGTTATAAAATTATGAGTTTATTTCTAGATTCTGAATTCTATTCCATTGGTCTATATATTTATTCTTATGTCAGTAAATGCATAGTGTTTTAAGCCACTAAGTTAGTGGTAATTTGTTATACAGTGTAGCAGTTTGATATTATTGATGAATTCCAAAAAAAAAATATTGGATTATGTTTGTAAACTGGTCTTTTCCTCTGGGCAAATGAGATTATATTGTGTCATTACAGCATTGAGTACCCGCCCCTTGGTGGGTAGGGACACGCAGATAAAAGGCATGGCAAAGGACAGAGTTGAGGGTTTTTGATGTTGGAGTTTGATGCTGAAGCCTTAAGCTGGAGCCCTGGGAAGTAAGCTCACAGAGGAAAGAGTAGCCAGCCCCAGGAAGAGAGGAACCCTGAGCCCAGGAAGAAGCAAGCCCTGGGAAGAGAGGAATCTTGAACCCAGAGAGAAGCAAGACCCTGGAAGGGAGGAACCCAGGAAGCCTGAACCCTCACAGCCATTGGCAGCCATCTTGCTCCAACATGTGCAAATAGACTTTGGTGAGGGAAGTAACTTATGCTTTATGGCCTGGTATCTGTAAGCTCCTACCTCAAATAAATACCCTTTATAAAAACCAACCAATTTCTGGTATTTTGCATCAGCAAATTTGGCTAATTTGACTAATACACACAGAATAGAAAACAAATACAGGTTTTGGTACCTAGAAGTGGGATGCTGCTAAAACATATACCTAATAAAATGTGGGAATGGTTTTGGAACTAGGCAGTAGACACTAAAAGCTGGAAGAATTTTGAGGACCATGATAGAGAAAGTCTAAACTGCCTTAAACAGAATGTTAGTGGACATTGTAATTTAAGGATGCTGGTGAAGGAAGAGTGAGGTCTCAGGAGGAAGTTAGGGACATATTGAAGGCTGGGAGGAGGGAATTTTTGTTACATAGTGACAGAAAGCTTAGTGGAATTGTTTCCAGAAGAAATTTTTTTGTGGAATGTAATACTTGTATATGATAAAGCAGGATGTATAGCTAAGGAGATTCCCAAGCAAAATGTTGAAGATACTGCCTAGTTTCTTCTTTATACTTACAGTAAAATATACAAAGAGAGAGACAGATTGAAGCAAGAACTGATACACAAAAGGGTTTGGGATTATTTTGAAAATTCTCAGCCTGTCCAGATGGTAAAACATATGGATATTAAAAGATACAGTGTCAGAAGAGCATGTTCTAGAGAAAAGTCTGAGTATTAGTCTACGACTTTTTGCTAAAACCTCAGAAAGATCAAAAGGTCAGTGAATTCAGATACTCTAAGGGTCCTTTGAAGAGATTAAGAGTATGGCTCAAAGACCTTCTCAATCAATCCAGGGGGTCTCTTGGACACTTAGGAGATTCCCTCTCAGTGTCCTATCAGGAGGCCAAGATAAAGATGGGATTATTGAGAAAAGATTTGTGCTTGTGAGGCACTTAAGTCACACACTTTAAGGAGGCATTCACTCTCAGGATTGTGCAGGTGCAGGGTCAGCACCCCAAGGAAGTGCCTCCTTAAATTTTCTACTCTAGGCACAATTTCCTTATTCTAGTCCAAGCTCCATAGTGTAGGTGCATGTGTGCTACATATATAAGAGAGGGAGAAAGCGAAGTGTGGCAAAATTGTTAAAAATTAATGAGTATAGATGAAAGGTATTATGTGGGTATTCACTGAATTAGTCCTTCACCTTTTCTGAGGTTTGAAAATTTTCAAAATGAATACAAAGAGGTGAGGAGATTCAGTAGGATTTGAGGTGTAGGAAGGTAAGCAACTCTTCCGTGTTTGAAGCTGGAGAGACGTGGAAAGATGGTGGTTGGTAAGCTTCAAAGTTTGGTAGAAAGCTGGAAAGTTCCTGCCCCCTTTGGCTTCTATTTTTTTCAATGAAGAAGGGAAGATGGATAAGATGATAGGTTGGAGTTTTGAGGCGAGTAAGGAAGGAGAGTTGTCTGAAGACACGGCTTCTTCCTGAGCCCCTCTTCTCTCTCAGTCCATAGTCTAGATCTTTGGGCTCTGCCTACCAGTCCTCCTCGAACACTGGCTCCTCGTCGACTGCAGGAAGCAGGGGAGCCGAGAGAGTCGGTTCTGGGAGCGGGGGCAAACAAAAAACCCTTGGCACTGGAGTTTTATTAAGTATTTTCTAAGGATTACCTACCTTTGGTATCCACTGTAAAGGCAAGGCTAACTTTACAGCCATTTCCAAGGTGAGCTGACAATGACTCTGCCTATTTCCTCAGACGTATTAAAGACTCTGGGAAGGGCCAGGGAGGGGAGGAGAAGGCAGAGGTGAAGAACAATAATACCTCCAGAAGATTGCCAGGGACAGATAAAGTAATATGTAAAGAGCATAGCGTAATGTCTGTCCTGTACGGAAATCGTTTTTCCCTCACCCCACCCACGAGCGCCATAATTCTTCGATCCAGAAAAATACATAATCAAAGTACGGTCAACTCGGGCAATGGGGGACTTGAACGCGGGTCTAAACGAGAGTGGCGCGTCCCTTCGCGGCACTCAGGATGGTGTGATACAGGCTCCCCTTCGGTCTCCGCACAGGGTAGCAGTTTTGAAAGGGGCTTTCACGCTGTACGAAGGACGGCGGGGTGTCTGCCCTTACCTCGTCCGGGGCGGATGTCGCAGTGCGGGGGTCTCCCGGGGGCCCGGGGCTGGTCCCGAGGCCGCCGGGCGCGCGGCGTGCGCGCGGGAGCCGAGGCTGGGGCCCTGGGGAGGCGCGCGCGGAGGCGGCGCGCGCTGGGGGCGGGCGGGCCTGGCGCGCCGCCGCGTCGCTCCCTCGCGCCTTCGCCCGCGCCCCGAGCCGAGCGCAGTTGCTCCGCGAGGCTCCCGAGGGCAGCGCGCCCCGCCGCCGCCGCTGCCCATGGCGAGGCTGCGGGACTGCCTGCCCCGCCTGAAGGTCACCATCCGGTCCCTGCTCTTCTGGTCCCTGGTCTACTGTTACTGCGCGCTCTGCGCCTCCATGCACCTGCTCAAACTTTTGTGGAGCATCGGCCGGGCACCCGCGCAGACCTTCCGGCGGGCCGCCCGGGAGCACCCTCCCGCTTGCCTGAACGACGCCTCCTTGGGCACTCACTGCTACGTGCGGATCAAGGTGAAGGCCGGCGCCGGCCCGGCGGTAACCGGAGGGAACGCGACGGCCCCGAGAGCCGAGGGCGCCGGAGCGGCTCTTCGTGACGCCGGGCTCAGCGTCCCCTGATGTTCTCGGGGCGCGCGGGGCGCGCGGCGGGGACAGGGACCCTGGCGGGGGGTCGGGCCGGGTCTGGGTGTGTGTCTTCAGGTTCCCTGTTTGTCTTTCGAGTGTGTGCGCGCGCGTGAATGAAGAGAGAGGGATAGACTGACAGCGATCTGTTTGGTAGGCTCTGTGGTTTCTGAATGTAGAGTTTCTCTGACCAGGATCCTCCTACATTGCTGTGCCCTTCTCCCCTGCCCCAACGAAACCATAATTCCGCTCCCGATCCTACTGTAAGGGATAGCTGTCTCCTGTCACCTTTTTGCCCTTTAGAGCTGGGAGTTATTCCTGGGGGCGCCAGGCTGCATCAGGACGCTGTCCTTACCCACATTTTAGAGCCACTGGAAATCAGGAATTTTTTCAGCTCAGCAGAAGGAGCACTCCCAGATGACCTAGGAAGCTTGGAGCATTAAGTAAACGGTATATGTTTGTGGGGAGGGAAGCAGACTACGAAGTCAAGGATCAAAGTAATGGAACAAAAAGTAAATATCAACCATGCACGCAGACTCTTTAATCGTCCATTTTACCCTAAGCCTTCTCACCTCCCTTCGTGCCCCCCCCCCCATATTCTATTTCCTAAGGCTCCAGGTGGTGAGGGGAAATGGCTCTTTGTGATGCACCCTACTGTCTGACTCACAGGCCTTTCAAAACTAGCCTCCTATGAGGGGATATTTATTTCACCAAGTCCCAGATTCCTATTAGAAGCTAAATTGCTCAGCAGCTGGAGTTTGGAGGGGCAAGGGGCATTTCTTTCTTGCCCTTATTAGGCCTGGGGTTGATATGAGAATTAAATGAGTTAATATTTGTAAAAGAATCCTGCCGCATTGTATGTGCAATAAAGTAATTGTTACCTAAATTTAATTAAGCACCCACAGCAGTTAACCCTCCAAGACTCACTGAGCCACCAATAAAAAGGAAGTTACTGAACTTTTAAGTAGGCATTCTGGAGTTAAAGACCAAGTCAGATTTGTTATCTCGGGTCAATCTGAGGAGTAAAGGTAGTATAAGAATCACCAAAAATTCTACGAAACTTTTCTTCTGACTCTGGCCTCCTTGCAGAGTTTCCCCAGAGGGACAGAACCAAGGAGTGAAAAGAAAGTTGCTCTGGGAGTTAGACCAAGACAGGGGTCCTGGTCCCAGTCCTGCTCCCAACCACCTTTTGACCGGTGTTTAACATCTGTGGGCCTCAGTTTCTAAATCTGTAAAATGATAAGGTTGAATTAGACGACCGACCCTTGAGATTCTTTTGTTTCTGAAAACCTAATTGCCGCATTGCCTCATCTAAAACCTCGTCTCCATGCTCATCTTTTGGCTCATGGTTGTTTCTCTAACTCACTTGCTTCCTGAGTTTTGTTTTTCTTTCACGCTATTTTCTCCACTTTCCTTTCTTCACTTCGCCTCACATTTGCAGTCTTCGTGTCTCATTCCAATGCTTTTTATTTTCCTCGGGCAGTCCTGTCAACCACACGCAGAGTGAAGGCTCCAGCACTCAGGGCACTCTGCTGTGAGGAACACCCGTACTGACGTGACGAGGGAGGCAGGCAGCAAGGGGGACAGTACGTGAAACATTCAACTTAAAATAATAATGTGGGAAGGAGAGACCTAAAAATAAGGGAAGGAGGTGTGAATTACATAACTGATGGCACAGCTCTTGACGGGCAAGTGAGAAAAGTACACAGCTAGGAGGTAAATGTGGCAGGAATATAAATTTGGATTGGAATTATTTACATGTCCTGCAGAATTTGAGTGAGATGATATGACACATCAGTAAGATGAAAGTCACAAATTGGGACAGAAGCTCATAATTTATAAATGTAAAAATTGTTGTAGAATGAGAAGGGAAGGCACTGTGAAGGAAATTTTAACAACAGTGATGGGGTATACGGGAATCCCTTATATTTTTGGGTGTAACATTTTGTGTAATCTAAGTATCTTCAAAAAATTTTTAAAATATATTTTTAAAAAAAGAAAAAATAAACCAGCAGTGAATCTGTCAGTTCTTCCTGTTGATAAATCATGGTTTACTTACTTTTGAAAATTCATAATATTTATTTTATTTTTTGACATTAAAAATAATGCAAAAGAAAATAAAAAAAACCAAAATAAAATAAAAATAATGCAGGTGATCTCTCAATCTCCTTTGCATGTTGTTTTCTTTTTCTCTCTCAAACCCAAAAGAAAGCAAAACTTAGTGATGATAATTCTTTCAATAGTGTAATTCATTCCTTTAAAGCATGTCAGAATAAATTAAAAGAACATTTGTCTGAAAAAAATAATGCTGGTGAGTATTTTTTAGTGAAATGGAAGTATTAAATGTTTTACTTGGACAACACAAAAAATACAATTAAAGTTCTATGCCCTCTATTTTCTACTGTAGGATTCCGGGTTAAGATTTCATTATGTTGCTGCTGGAGAAAGAGGCAAACCACTTATGCTGCTACTTCATGGATTTCCAGAATTCTGGTAAAATTTATCAATTAACTTTTTCTTTTGCTTTAAAGACTTTTCTTATAATAACGTCTTTTTTAGTAATGACTTTTGATAGACCCTACTGTATGATCATTTGCCCAAAGTAATCATTCCTGAATGTTCTTGAATCACAGAAATGGTTTTCTTTCTAGTCTAAAGATAGTTACACGCTACCATCCTGAATTTATGTTTTTTGAGGTCTAAAAGAAATATCTTTTAATGTTTCAAATTTATGACATAGTCACAAAACTGTTTATAGAGAACCTGCTGCGGACAAAATATAACATTGGGAATGTAAAGGAAATTTAGAAGAAACCAAAGGCTTGGAGTACCTGCTATCAGGAAACTTTTGATGAGACTTAGATTGAGGGGAGGCAAAAAGACAAGAGAACTCATGGAGCCCAAAAGATGAACTGTTTCCAAAGCTCACAGCAACCTGGCACATATGAATGCAGTACAAATTAATATTTCATATTAGGAAGAAAACCTACAGCCAAAAATATACAGTTGCTAGTTACCTGGGGGGAAATGTTCTGCTCTTCTTTGATCCCTACAGGGCCAATAAGTACATACAAAAGCAACTCATGATTAAACTCTTTTAAATGAACATTTTTAAAGGAGATGATACATATAAGGCAGTGAAAAGAAAATAGGAGACTTTTTGTTTTTTGGGTTTTTTTTTTTGAGGTACCAGGGCCAGGGATTGAACCCAGAACCTCGTGTGTGGGAAGCGGGCGCTCAACCACTGAACCACATCAGCTCCCCGGGCTGGTTTTTTTGTTCGTTTGCCTGTTGTTTGTTCTTTTTGTTTTTAGGAGGCATCAGGAACCAAACCCAGAACCTCCCATGTGGAAGCAGGAGCCACATCTGCTCCCCCAAACCAGAGTGTTACTAACAAAGGGTTGTGATCACCAACTAATGGGTCAAGAAATATGGTGGAAAAAAATCATATTCTCTGAGTTGACTCAAAGGACAATGCCCTGTCCCCAGATTTTTCTCTTACTATCTCACATAATATTTAAAATTCCACTTTTATGGATTCTTTACCTCCTTTAGAGTTTTAAATTGTTCATCATCAAAGTCCTGATTTAAAAGACATCTAGTTCTGAAAGGGATATTACTTTAAGATACTTTATGAATGAAAGGGATTTTATTAATAAACACACTGACGATACTAATGCCCTAGGAAGTATTAGACATTGAAAAACAATGAATGGAGGATGATGAGGACCCATGTATTTCATAATTTTTCCAGAGCAGGAAGTTTATGGATGCCTTTTCCTGAGATCTTTCCCCTCATGAAGATTTATTTACATAAATAAATTATTTTCATATTAAACACTTATCTGTTCTTCCATTCTGGAGACAACTTAATAAAATGATAGATAAACAGGCCAGTGCAATACAAGAATATGTATGTGGACTCACTTGGTGGATTGGCTCACAATAAAATATGAGTCCGAAGCATTTGTCAAATCTGCCTAGTGTAACATGAATAGTAAATTCAGGGAAGCGGCTGTGGCTCAATCAGTTGGGCTCCCGTCTACCATATGGGAGGCCCTGGGTTCGCGTCCCAGGGCCTCCTTGTGAAGGCAGGCTGGACTGCACCAGCGGTGAAGTGACAGCCCGTGCCCACAGAGAACTAGCGCAGCAAGATCATGCAACAAAGGGAGACAAGGAGACACAGAAGAACATGCAGTGAATGGACACAGAGTGCAGATAGCAAGAAAACCTCAAGGTGGGGGAGGGAGGGGGGAGGGAAGGAAGGAAGGAAGGAAGGAAGGAGGGAAGGAAGGAGAGAAGGAGGGAAGGAGGGAAGGAGGGAAGGAGGGAAAGAAGGAAGTTCAACTCAGCCACTGACTTGCTGCAGAACCCTGTACAATCATCTACAATAATTGTGACAGTTGTGAGAAAAAAGACAGACAAAACATGCTAAAGGCCTTGCACATGGCCCCCGTGAATACTCAGTAAATGTTTATTTTCTTCATTCATCTTCATTCCCATTCATTCATTGTGGATATCCAAATGTCAGATAGTAATTTCTCTATTCTGGGAAAGAAAGAGACAAAGAGAGAAAGAAAGAAAACAAAACAAAGCAGGTAATTCAATAGACTACACTGAATTCCCTGAGTTTTGCTGACCATTAATCCAAAATGGGAGATTAGAAATGGAGAGTCTGGAACAACTGCATGGAGACTGCTGGTAAACAAAACCCCTGAGTATGTCATAATCCAAATCAAAACCTCTGGTGAAGTTCTTTCTCTCTGTCTTTCCTTCCAAACTGCCACTATTTATCTTTATAGAGTCTAGTTAAATCCATTCAGATTCTAGTGGAAAACATCAATCCAAATCTTAGAGTTTAGGACAAAGCTGTTCTGAATAAGACATTTCAAGTCTGTCTCTCTGGCTTTCTCTTCTCTTTTACAAAAGCCCTTTCTTTTCCATTTCTCTCTCTGTTTCTTTTTCTTTTTTCATTTTAAAAGCCCTAAAAACTTTATATCAGGCATTTCAAACCAACTTTACTTTATACTATAACTATAAGCATTGTTGTTCTATCAATCAAGTTTTGCCTAATTATTTGAAATTATAATTTGTGCCCGGGCCAGAAATACTTGATACACTGAAAACAAAACAATCATACATTGGTAATCTGTGTGAAAGTGCTCCATACAAATATAATGTATTATCTGCATTTAATATTATTAGTTAAAAATAGCTGTGTAGAAATGGTAACATTTAATAAGTACCTTTAGATAATGCACAGAAACAATAAAATCCCATGTCTTCCTTCTTAAAATCTGAAGGAAACATCAAACAGGATACACATCTATGAGACGTTTAGCTAAATTAGACCCAAATAAGGCTATTTATCCAAGGATGATTTTTCTCCCACTCTTTCCACCTCAATTTGAATCTCTTTTAAAAATATTTTGAGCTGACGCAGGCAATTTCTTTAGTCATCTTCATCACCAGCTGTATGGAATGCAAGCAGCATCGCTCAAGTGCTGAGGCAAGTGAGGGCTCTTTATCCCCACAGCTGAGTACAGAGGCTGACGACTACCGCCTCTTCTCTGTTGAGAAGAGGGAAAGGATAGTCTACGTCTGAGAATGGCTGACCTGGTAAAACCAGGAGCCCTTCTATAAGAAGAGAGGAGTAGTAACTTGGAAAGAGGTTATTTCCCTCAGAGTGTCCTCTGCTGTTAGTTAAAGCTACCTGAAAAAGGCAACATGGATGAAAATAGCTAGTTGTGTTTATTTGTGAGCTTTTCAAGGGTTATTGATTTTGTCATGTGGTTCATTCATTATTGAGGAAAATGTTTTTGTTTTAATCGTATGAATGACATGCCCATCAGTCTGAGATCCGTTCTTTTTTGTTTAGAGTTAAAGTGTAAATAAAAAATGCTTTATTTATGAACTCTAGGAAGATAACATTTAAAAATTATCTTTTGTAATGTATTAAAATAGAAATGCTTAGGTTATTGTTTGCCTCCACTCACTGTTAACAGGAGTTGAATTTATTTTTAAGGCAATATAAATTATTCATGAGATAATGACACATGCAGGTATCATGACTGCATAATCTCTCGTACAATTTTAAATGTAAAATATTGCAGAATTGAACACGTTATTTTGGACTCAATTTCTATCTTGAAATCTTTAAGTGAATTCTAAATGAAGACATAGGTAAAGATTAAAACAGGGAAGCATATTTGACTCAACTGTTAGAGCATCTGCCTACCACATGGGAGGTCCACGGTTCAAACCCAGGGCCTCCTGACCAGTGTGGTAAGCTGGCCCATGTTCAGAGCTGATGCACACAATGAGGGCCTTGCAATGCAGGAGTGTGCCCCGAATGGAGAGCTGCCTCATGCAAAAAAAAATGCAGCCTGCCCAGTAGTGGTGTCACACACACAGAGAGCAGACGCAACAAGATGACGCAACAAAAAGAGACACAGATTCCTGGTGCTGCTGATGAGAATACAAGCAGACACAGAAGAACACACAGTGAATGGATAGAGAGAGCAGACAATGGGGGGGGGGGCGGCAAGGGGAGAGAAATAAATAAATCTTTTTTAAAAAAGATATTCAAATGAAGAATATTTTTTAAATTAAAATATATTTTTGTTACCTATTGGTTCTTTTTTAAAAATTTTTTATTGTGGTAATGTGTGTGTATATATATATTATCACATAAAATTTGTCATTTTAACCCTTTTTAGGTGCACCATTCAGTGGCAAAAATTGCATTTACAATGTTGTGCTATCATCACCACCACAATTTTTCATCACCTCAAACAGAAACTCAGTACCCACTGAGCATGAACTCCCCATTCCACCTCCCTCCCAGCCCCTGGTAACCTCTATTCTATTTTCTACTTCTGTGACTTTTCTCATTCTAGATATTTCATGCAAGTGGACTCATACGCTATCTAACCTTTGTGTCTGGCTTATTTCACTTAGCATAATAAAACAATGTACTTTTTAATAGAAATTGAATATAAATTCCCTAACAGGAATTTGGAAACTTTAGTTGTCAGTGTCTTAGGCTTGAACTGGGACAGGAATCTATTATCTTATTGAACAATTGGTACTTCTAGCACTAGCAGTATTAAGTGCTTCCATTTGTTTGTTTCACTTTTGCAATAAATCTGTTCTGAGCCCCTGAGTGGCTTAGGTATTTTTCGTGCAACTCAGAGGGCCCACAATCTAGAGCAGAGGCAGCTATCAGTAGATCATTATATCACAGTGTACCACGTGCAATGAAGAGAGTATGTACAAGTGTGAGAGTTCAGAAGGGGCCCCCTGGTCAAGTACGTAAGGGAGGGAGTCTAGGAAGTTCCTGGAGGAGGAGAGGCCAATGTGAGGAAGAGTTAATTGACAGATGAGGGCCAGGGATGGTGGGAAACAGGGGAGTGGAGGGGAGTGATGGAGTTTCAGACCAAGGAAACCATATGGATAAAATGATACAAGCAAAACAAACAAAAACCCCACCAAAAACCAATACCTGTGTGCATTCAATCCAAGTGGCTTAGTGTAGCATGGACTCAGACAACAGGGCCTCAAACAGGAGTTTAAGTCCTGGCTCTGCTATTTGCTAACTCTGAGAGCTTTGACACTTTAACTAGTATCTCTGTGCCTCTGTTTCTTCATCTGTAAAGTGGGGAGAATAATACCTACTGCATTGGATTCTTTTTTTTAAAGATGTATTTATTTATTTCCCCACCCCCCTTGATGTTTGCGCTCACTGTCTGCTCTCTGTGTCTGTTCGTTGTGTTCTTGTCTTCTTTGGTTTTTTTTTAACAGGCACCAGGAACTGAACCTGGGGCCTCCCATGTGGGAGGGAGGTGCCCAATTGTTTGAGCCACCTCTGCGGCCTGCTTGCTGTCTCTCTTATTGTGTTTCCTCGTTGAGTCTCTTCTTTGCATCATCTTGTTGTGTCAGCTCACCATGCCATCCCATCGTGTCAGCTCATTGTCTTGATCGTCTTTTTTAAGTGGTACCAGCAGCTGAACCTGGAACCTCCCATGTGGCAGGCAGGCACCCAACTACTTGAGCCACAACCGCTTCCTAGGATTGTTTTGAAGATCAAACATTCCTATATGTGAAACATGTAGATGTGTTCTCAGCATGTAATAAGAATGATACACATGTTAGCTATTATTATAATAAAGCTAATGACACAGGGTATAAAGTAATCAGCATGGAAGATTGGGCAATAGTCAAATCCTGGAGATTTTGCCTGCCAGTTTAATGATTTGGGCTTCACTCTCTGAGTAACAGAGAGTCCAGGAAAGGTTTTAAGCACGGAGATGACATGAGAGAGTTTGTGGTTTTGCTTAATCACTCTGGCTTTGTAGAAGATAGAGCCAAGGAGAATGAAATGGACACAGTTGGACCAGTCAATAGGTTTCTGCATTAATGAAAGCCTGAATTTAAATGATAGAAGGGATGGATAGGAAGAGTGATTAAATAAATATTTACAAGTTTAAATCCACAGAACTTTATGATTGGGTATAAGGTATTATGAAAGGGGAAAAGTTGGGTTTCAGTTACAAAGATAAAAATTCAATTCTTAATTTTAGGTAAGGCTAATGACAAAATAATAAAACCATATGTGTTGACAGATGAGTCTCTTTAAGGAAACCAACTACTTCATTTGTTTATTACAACTCAGAAAAAAATGAAAAAGATTAGCAACATAGTATGACTTAGCCAAGAAAGATAGTTTATTAACACTTTCAAATCCATCTTAATTAGCAATGCTTTTGCAGATTTTCACAAGTCACAGATATCCTAGTAATGGATCAGAGATTCTGTATCCATTCATAATTCCAAATATGCATCTGACCTTTCCTGATAATTTGTTGATATAAAGTGGTTAACTTATTTCATTGATCTTGTTGCTTTGTGTCATATCACGTTGCAGTCACTCTCATTATTGGTTGATAATCTTAAATCACTATGTTCGCTTGCCTATTGCACTCCAAAAGTATTTTCAGACAATGATATCCCCTTTGGCTTGTGTCAGATAATTTTATACTGTGTTTCCATGAACACAGATGCTTTTCTTAAAATACATATTTTGAGTTCCATAACGTAGTGAGTCACTTTAAATCATGTCTTTTTTTTCTGTTATTGAAAAAGATTTTGCTTATTTGAAGAAGAAAATCTCATGGATCTGTGTATTTCCATTAATTCTGCAGTTCCCTGTTCAGGCTTAGAGGAATGCCCAGCCCAGAAAAAGTCCTCTGGTTCTTGGCTCCAGCACTGTGGTCATTCTAACTCAGGGGTTCTTAACCTTTTTACCTTTTGTTTCATGTCAGGTGAAAATCACAGAACTTTTACAAAGTCCACACTATACTGTGTATTATTTAACAAATATATCACACCTGCACCAACACGTACTCACAAAAATAACGTTGTTTTTTTAAATTTGTCCCCTCTTTCTTGTTGCTATCTTCTCTCTGCTCTGTGTGTCTTTTCATTGTGTGCTCTCTGCCTGCTTGGTTTTCTTTTTTTTTCAGGGGGCACCAGAAACCAACCCAGGGCCTCCCATGTGGTGTGAGGTACCCAATTTGCTTGAATCACCTCTGCTCCCTGCTTGCTGTATCTCTCATTATCTTTCCTCCTTGTGTCTCCTTGTTGCATCATCTCATTGTGTCAGCTCACTGTGCCAGCCTGTCATGCCAGCTCGCTGTCTTGCTCGTCTTCTTTAGGAGGCACCAGGAAGCGAACCCAGGACCTCCCATCTGGTGGGTAGGAGCTCAATCACTTGAGTCACTTTCTACTTCCCAGAATAATGGTTTTTTGAATTTCGATTCAAGTTCATGGACCCCTGGTTAAGAACCCCTGCTCTAACTGATCAGTGTTGATGCTGTTTTGGTTGCTAAATATTTTTAATACCACCTTTGCTTGTGTTCATGGTGCAGGATCTTCTCCGCAGAAGAATTTTCCTTTAGCAAGCAGAGGTTTAGCTTAAACCATTGTTTTATTAGATGCTTTCCATGATAATCATTGTTTTCTAATTTTTTATTTTTATTTTTATTTTATTTGAACCTGGGACCTCATTTGTGGAAGGCAGGCACTCAACTACTGAACTGTACCCACCCTCTAATCATTTTTTTATCTTCAGACTTTTGTCCTCTATAAGTAAGTTGTTGTTATTATTATAAACATTTAACCCAATTCAATAATAGAATAAAGTGAGGAAATTTTACTTTTTTTTAGGGAAATAAATTTTTATCTAGTAAATGTTTCAATCAGAGAATCAAATGGTTTTGCATTAAAGAAACATTTCACTCATACTACTCCATCAAAAGTACAGGGGCAGTTAAGCATTCAGATGTTTTGATAAAGCTCTCAAGTTCATCTTCCTTTTTAGTCTATTTTGTTTAGAAATTCAGGCTGTGAAATAACTAACTGTACACAGTACAGATCCCCTGATATCTGTAAGCATCAATTAAGTTTAGAAAGTTGACTTATTAAGGACAATAGGCATATAGTTTTTGATGTCTGATATTTTGTAGATTCTGTAAACTATGTCCCATATGTCCCTCTGTTATTCCCCATTGTAATGGTAAAAAAAAAATTCTAACAAAGTCAGTGTTTCCTTCTCAAACAGATCTTTTCTGCTCACATGCAGCTTTTCTCAAAATGAGGAGTTTCTTATAATTTTCCATCTATAATGTTATTCTTTGTATTAGTTATATTTTTACTATGTCTTTCTTCCTTAGGTATTCTTGGCGTCACCAATTGAGGGAATTTAAAAGTGGATACCGTGTTGTAGCGCTGGATTTGAGAGGCTATGGAGAAACAGATGCTCCCATTCATCAAGATAATTATAAATTGGACTGTCTAGTTACAGATATAAAGGATATTTTGGATACTTTAGGTAGGTTAGTTTTTATTTTTAAGTATTAATTATTTTTAAGGGGCTAACATTCAAATTCTGTTCACCAGCCAAGGATAACTTGCAGTATTTGTTTTTAAAAGGAGATAATACAGAGAGTTAATAATAATATTATTTTCAGAACTGAAATTTTTATTTTTACCCTCAGACAATTATTTTTTCAGAACTTATACCTAAATGTTCATTGAGAAATGTTATAATATAGGGAAGTACTTGCAGTATCTCTCTTGTACCAATCAGCTAGTGCCACAATGTTGTATAAAAAATGTTGTGTAACAGACCACCCCAAACTCACTGGCATAAGCAATAAGCATTTATATCTATACTGATGGATCTGTAGGCCAACTGCTGATTGGCTAATATAGTAAGATGGGCTGGGCCCCACTGGCTGCCTTTGCTTCCAGCTGTGGGGTGAGCTGGGACTGCTTCCTACGGGGCTTGGCTAGAGCCCAGGTTCAGGGGCTGAGGGATTCTCTTCTCATGGTGAAGGCAGAAGCAGCAATAAGCCAAGCTGCACAAGCACATTTCAAGTTTCTGGTTGCAGCCCATTGTCCAAACCAAGTCATACGGCCAAGCCCCAAGTCCAGTAAGTCATGTACCCGCCATAAGAACAAAACTAAAAACATAGCCAAGCCTAACATTAAAGGGGCAGGGAAGTGTATTCTTTCTATGGAAGTGGGGAAGCAGAAAGAAATAAATGTTTTTCTAGCCATATCTACTCTACTACAACCTTTTTCACTGAAAGTCAGTTGCTACCTTAAGTATGTTAATGCAACGAATATAGTGAGAAACTCCATAAAATCAAATTAAAGGCCCTTTCTACAATAATCTAATGAGAGCATAGATAAGGTCAAATTTTTTAGAGAGAAAAAATGGAGAGGGTCTGGGGATGACAGTGCAATATTGTAATTTTAGTCTGATTACAGTAAAATAGCCTCAGGGACATGGATTTCCAACAGCTATATTTCATTCATATTTTGTGATAATTCAGTCAGACTTGACCTAAATTTGCCATGCATTTTTCCAGCCAAATCAATAATATAAATATATTTTTCTGTGTTTGTATGTGGGGCAGTGGTTAGGGAGGGGGATTAGTTAGTGGTGGGAGGGGTGATAGTAAGGGATACTTATTTTAAAAATAAAGCAATTTTAACTACTCTAGGAATAAATTACAAATGATTTCTCCATCCATACAAAAGGAATCATGTAGAACTCTCTATTAAGCAATAGAAATTAATCAATTGATTAATCAAGTCTTTGCTCTAATTCAGTTTAACTTTGCATTTCCATGTTCATGAGATTTTATTATATTGAGCTGTAACATTGGATTTGTGAAGTTATAGAGAAAATAAGATGCTTCCTGGAAATAAAGATTTACAAGTTGGACATAACTTTTATGATTTTATTATAACTCAAAATTCCTCAGTATTTAAAAAATAATTCATAATATATTTTTAAAATTGCCCAAATGTTCTTGCTTATTACCTAATTATGTGTGGTCTTACTATGGTTTCCAAAACCTAGTTCATGGGATTAGAGCTGAGCTGGTGGTTTCAGAATTTTTATTATTCTTTAATATAGATTTCTGGAAGAGATTCTGAATCTGTGGGCATAGGGTGGAACCTGAGCATCTAAATTTTATTTTAAATATTATATGTAAAAAGCTACCTAGGTGATTTAAAAGTGCAGACAGGTTTGGAATCATCAAATTCAATGATCTCTGTCCAAAGAGCATAATTAGGGAAGGATAGCAGAAGGATAAGTTAGTTTCAGAAGTGTAACTATTTATGTGAGGTGATTAGGCAGCTGTTTCCCTTCACTAATGTCAACATTTGCTTCTCGATTACAGGTTATAGCAAATGTGTTCTTATTGGCCATGACTGGGGAGGCATGATTGCTTGGCTGATTGCCATCTGTTATCCTGAAGTGGTGATAAAACTTATTGTTATTAACTTTCCTCATCCAAATGTATTCACAGGTGAGTTTAAGTTTTCATTGAAACAGCTATGCTAACGTGGCAATTCAAATCTGACACTTTGGATTAAAAAAGCAAAATTTGATTTACCTAATCTTTCAAAAAGTAAACGACTAAAATAATAATGTTAACCCATAACAATGTCAGATATCTTGGCTTTAAATCTTCCCGAAGGGACTAAGAAAATTTAGCGTCATGTTTGCTTGCATAGTTATATTCCCTTTTAGAAAATATTTTACTGTTAAATTGCAGAGGGAGAAAAGGAAAAAATGCAGTGACATTACTTTGACAGTAATGAATCTTGACAGTTTAAAAACAAATTTTCCTCTTGCCTGAGTGCTTTGGCTATGAAGAATGGCAATATTCTTTAAAGTAGCAGTTCTCAAATTTTAGGATTTTGTGTTCTTAAAAATTATTAAAGATCTTATAGAACTTTTGTTTTGTCTATATTCATTGTATTGTAAATTAAAACTGAGAAATCAAAATTTAGGTATTCATTAATATTAATAATAATTAATCCATTACATGTTAACCTAAGTAACATTTTATTGTAGTCAACTTTGTTTCAACTTCAAAAAATAAAATACAGACAGAAGGTAGCTTAACAAATCATGGAAACATTACTTTAAAAAGTTCTATTCAGGTACATTTATCTCATTTAATCCTAAAAACAAACTCAATTGTTTCTCTGGTACCCTGTTTAATGAAAAATAGCACTATCTTCCAAAACAAAGTTTTAGTGAGAAGAATGTCATTATTTTACATTTTTGCGAATCTCTTTAATTTCTGGCCTAATAGAAAATAGCTATATTTTCATAGCTGCTTCTGCGTCAATCTGTTGCAGCATGTTGTTTAGGTTGGAGTATATGAAGAAATCTGGCCTCACATAGACATGTAGTTGGAAAAAGGAAGTGTTTCACTAGTCTTTTCATATCACTGTTGATTTTATTCTTTAATACCATACCAAACCAAAAATTGGTGTTTCTTAAAGTTACAGTGTAGAATCTGAAATTATATAAATGAGCTTTTTGCACTTTGTTACATTAAAATCCATTGGTAATTCTAGCACTTTGAATGAATATTTTACCCATGCATGATTTTGTATAATCATGCATTGGAAGATATTGGTTCACCAAGTTATGAAGATCTTCCAAATGTTGACACATTTCATTATACAATGTAAAAAAAATTAACATTATCACCCCAATCTCATCAGAAAATTCTTTAATTATTGCAAATCTGTCAAGCCCATAGTAACAGATGAAAGTTTTCCAAATTATAATTTTCATTTGAAAACTTGAGATTTACCACTGCAACAAATACGGTCGGTTGTTTTCCTGGATATGACAGGCTCACTTTGTCTCTTTTCAAGAGAGTATCTGCCAAATACCCAAATCTGAGTGGCAATAATTTCACTTGTCCCTTCAAGTAAAAATGATGTTCCATAAAAAATGCAGCTAGTTCAACTCACCAGTTCAAATTATTTTAGAAGTGCTTTTCCTAGAGACAATCATTGTTTTTAGGTGGGCAGCAGAACTGCTTTATTTGTATTCTATATCATAACACAGAATATCGAAAAGACATTTACTCACTGTTTGAGATTTAGTAAAATAGGTAACTTTGCTTCTTTATCAAGAATAATAAGTGAAACTGGCAATTTATTAATGGCAAGTGTGTGGCAGCAGAGACTGCAATGACTACTAGTAGTGTTTGCTTCCATTGTTTTGATTTATGCGCCGGCATCAGTGGATTTATCCGCCATTGCTTTTGTACCCTCAGTGAAAAGGTCAACATAGAGAAAAAGGTAAATAATGTCCTAGGATTTTGAAATAGTTTTGATCTCCTGGAACTTTGAAAGGGTCTTGGGGAACCCCTGAGTAAATGCCACTTTAAAGAGAACTTCCAAAAATCTTAAGACAGACTAAAGACCTGTGAACAATGACTAAGTGCATTTTAATTTGGCTTTGACAAAAATTGTAATTTTATACCTCTTTACTCCTGTCAAGTTTACTGAGGTTCAGGTATGCTGTGACCCACGGCAGCAATCTAGGGAACAAAAAGTACAGGATAATGTATTTCTATTTCTTCCTCAGAATTAATCAGGTAAGGGAGAAAGGGACTGTGACTACATAAATATTGTATATTTTAAGTGTAAGAGTTGAATTTTTGGTACCTGTCCAGTCGACCTTTCTCTGTTGAGGTACAGGAGGTTAACATAGTATTCAAACGTCTAACTGAGATTCATTATATTTTTTCTCAGTTGAATTAGGTACCAGAAGTCATGCTACATGCTTGTTCAACTCATCAGAACTAGAGTAAATGTTATATGGACATTTCAACAAGAAGATACTTGGGATATTTCTGGAACATTTCATTAGTAATAGTTGCAACCCTGGTCAGGTTAATATGTGGTTACAAAGTAACATGCCTGTGTAATTTCTCTTAATTGTGTTGATAGCCCTTAACACAGGGCTGAATAGATCTTGTTCAATGATGACTTTACAAAAAGTATGGCAGAACAGTGCTCCGTTTACCTGTAATTTATTTTTCTAAAATTTCCAACTTTGTCGAATATAGATGCAGAAAGAGAAATAAGGAAAAAATGACCTCTAAAGCAAGAAAAATAAAAGCATGCTGCACAGTACACAAGTACACATCTATAATATCTATATCAGATCCCATTACTCCCTAGTTTAAAACCTCAGTGTCTTCCCAAAGTGCTTAAAATAAAATCCTTACCATTCTGGCCCTACATGATCGGGTTCCTGCTTTCCTTTATGACTTACCTTGTGCCACCTCCGCCTCATTCACTACACACCAGTCACACTGTCCTTTCTACTTTTTTTTTTTTCCTACTTCTTGAATGGGCCAATACCAGGACCTTTGTACTTCTACTTTATATTCCTGGGCTGCTCTACCTAGATCTTTGTGTGGCTGACTCCTTCTTACCGTTCAGGGCTTAGCGCATGTCTCACCTCCCCAAAAAGGCCTTCTCTGACCAGCTCTACTATGTAATAATCCCCCCAAACCACGCTGCCGTAACTCTCAATCGGATTGCCTTGTTTTATTTTCTTTATGGTGTTATTGCCATCGAAAATGATCTTTTAAGTATTTGTTAATTATTATTGTGTAAATTCCTTGTTTGTGGGGTCTTTTACATTTTGTTCACTGCTAAATCCCTCGGCACACTAGACACTCAAATAGCCATTGCATGAATAAATTGTCTAAATGCATGAATGAATTTATAAGAAACACTTCAGTTCCCTTTGAGGCCAAATGAATAGATGTTCAAGTCAAATTAGCCTGTTAGGAAAATCTTTTCAACAAGAGCAAATTAACTCCACATGCATCCCCTAAGGAAAGTGTCAGGTCAGTGATAATGACCTTGGAGGAAAGGCAGTGTTGTTTGGCCTCCTGTTCCCTCCTAAGTTAAGACTTCATAAGGTGGAATTTTCTTTTTAATAATAGTGCTATACATTTTCTAAATACCAGTAATTACATTATTAAAATATAAGAACATAAAAATTATTCCAAAAAATATATATATCCTTATCTTTAGACTCTTTTTATGGGATCATCTTAAATATGAAATTGCCTTAAAAAGAAATTCTTTCAATAGTAAATAATTTATACCCTTTGGATAAGGTCTAACATGTCATCTTAATTTCAGAATATATTTTACGACACCCTGCCCAGCTGTTCAAATCCAGCCATTATTACTTCTTCCAAATACCATGGTTCCCAGAATTTATGTTCTCAATAAATGATTTTGAGGTAAGTCATCATTAGTAAAAGCCATTTTTAAATAAAATCTATCCTTAGAAATAAAAATAGAAAAAAATTAGAACTTAATAAATAAATAAATGTTTTTAAGACCTCACTTATAGGCTTACTTATTTTTACAGTCTGTTTGTATATTTGAGTACCTGGCTGTTCAGTTTTTTTGTGAGAGCCTGTGTCCCCAAAAGCATACTTCTTTTTGGAGAACATCTCATGGGGGATGTGTGAATATAGATGGGTGGAAGAATTGATGGCAGAGGAGCTGGAAGGCGTTAGGGGTAAACAAAACCTCCAAAATAAGCATGCAGGTATCTGTACCACTGAACACTGGCACTAGGAGTCATATGTAGTTAACTATTACTGAGAAGTTTATTGAATGCTTCTTATATGTCTAACACTATGTTAGATATTGGGGGAGGTTAAAAAAAAAAGAGTCATGGTACCCCCCCTAATAGGACGTTGAAGTCCTAGGGAAAAGGAGGAGATAAACACATGCCTCATTGAAACAGCATGGTTAAATTTGAAATAATCAAGGGCTGGAGTATATGATACAGAATGTGCAGTGGTTCTCAAACTTTACTGTATAGTGAAAATCACTGGGGTTATTTATTAAAAATAAATATTATTAGTTCCTGATGTGACATTCTGATATTTAGGAGGACTTAGATTGGACCCAGGAATCTGAAATTTATTTTTAAACTTTTTACTATTGAATTTAAAAACATACTCTGGGGAAAACAAAAAATCCCTCATCTGCCCAACACCCATCTTCAACAGTTTTCAACATTTTACGGTTAAATGTTTCAGTTCAGTTCAGTCTGTTTCAGTTATCTATTGCTATATAACAAGGCATCCAGAAATTTAGTGGCTTAAAATGGCCACCATTTTATTATCTTTCATTATTCTCTGGGTTGACTGGGCTCAGCTGGGTGGTTCTTCATCTCCACATGATACTGATTGGGACTGCATTATCCAATGGTTCAAGTTGGCTCATTTAACTCTTGGATAATTGGTACAGCTAGAAAACTGGGTTTAGCTGAGACTGCTGGGCCTTTTTTGTGTCCATGTTATCTCAGATCCTCTCCCTCTCCAGATGGTCTCTTATAAAATTTCTCTACATGTTCTCTATAGCAGGGTATCCGTCCTCCTCCAAAAAAACAAGCAGGAACTGACATAGTGTCACTTATGCTGCTTTCTTTTGGCTAATGTGAGTCACAAGCCTGCTCAGATTCCGTTTCAGAAGAAAGACATGAATTCCAGGAGTTGTGGCTCATTGAGCCCCATATGGAGTCTAGCGATCATACTCATTTTTTTTTTTCATGGATTACTTAAAATTAAATATCAGACAAAATATAATTTTACTCAGAAATACTTTTGTTTATATCTCTGACAGAGAAGGACTTCTTTTTCTACATAACTACTGTGAACTTAGGGGGCAGTCCCCAAGACTACCTTCACTTCTAACACCATTTGACAGTTCGAGGGGATTCCCAGGACTATCCTCAGGTTCAAAAATTTGCTAGAAGGACTCAAAGAGCTCACTGAAAATTGTTATACTTACATTTATGGCTTATTGCCAAGAAAGGATACAGATTAAAATCAGCCAAGGGAAAAGATGTGGAGCAGAGTCCAGGAGGGTTCCAAATACTTCTGGTTGCACCCTCCCCAAGGGCAGCATTAACTCTTCCTGGCAACAATGTTTAACAACATACAGAGTATTGTCAACCAGGGAAGCGCTCTTGAGCTCTGGTCCAGAGTTTTTTATTAGGGCTTGATCATGTGGAAAGGCTAACTGCCCACATGGCTGACATTGAGTCTCCAGCCCTTGCAGAGGTAGAGTAGGTAAGTTCCCACCATAAATGCCTTTGTTACCATCTAGTGTGGCCCAAGGCCCCCAGGTAAGTAGAGACCCCCTTATCAGGCAGGACATTACAACAGCCAAAGGCAAAGGCTGGAACTCTTAGTGTAAGGTTATTTCTTTACTATAAAACCACACTACCGTTATCAAAACCGACAAAAATGAACAATGCCTAAATGTTATCTAACACCCATCTAATACTCAAATCTAATATTAAAAGCTAATACTCAAATTTCCTTAACTCGCAACTGTTTTTATATGGTTCATTTTTCTGAATCAGGGACCAAACAAGCCCACACATTGTATTTGGTTGTTAAGAGTCTTTAAATCTATAACAGTCCTTCCTTCCTTTTTTTTCTTTTTCTTTAAATCTACTTATTTCATGAAGAAATTTGGTCATTTATCCTGAGCATTTTGGATTTGGTGGATTGCTTCATTGTGATGTTATTTAACTTGTTCCTCTGGCCCATTCTTCCTAATTGGTGTATGTTGCTGATCTAGAGGCTTGGTTAGATTCGGTTTTATTTTGACAAGAATTCTTAATAGGTATTGCTGTGTATTTCCTATTGTGTTACCTCAGGAAACATGTAACATCAAGTTGTCCCTGTCTTAGTAATGTTAACAGTCATCAGTGGGCTCACAAGTTTTCAGCCTATCCAACATTTCCTAAAAAACGTTCACCAAGTAATTTTCACATCCCTTGATGATCATTGCCTAGGCCCACTCTTTCACTGGGATGTGCAGTATGGTGATTTTCTGATTCTATCATTTTTTTTTAATTTATTAATTGGAATTCTTCTATAAAGAAGAACTTTTCCACATGTACTATTTGATTATCCTGAAGTGCAGTTCACACAAGAATGCTAAGATAAATGCTTGCTTTTTCCCCTTTATTAATCAACTTTAATAATGAATTGTGTTCTAAAAATTTTTGTGGTGATGAATGCTCAACCCTGTGATTATTCTAACAGCCATTGGCTGTAGACTTTGGAAAGATTGTATGGTATATGACTATATCTCAATAAAACTGCTTTAAAAAACAATGATTGTGCTATAGAAACCTCCAGTAATGACCAATGAGAAGTTTTTTTTGCATATATTATAAGATCACGAATTAAAATTCACAATAATATATTTGATGTGTATCAATCAATTACAGTAATTCTTTTTGAAGACTAAATCGTCCCATATCAGGCAAGTGGGACTACTTCATGTTGTCTCCTGTGTCCTTTTGACATGAGCCCCTTAGCCTGTGATAGCTGGTTTCCTTAATGTCCCAGGTTTATCTTTTATTTCCTGTGCCAGATCTGGAATCAGTCATTTATCTACGAAATGCTGGCATTAGAAGCTTTTAATTAGAATTTTAAAAAATGAATAGAATAGAATTGAACTGAAAATATTAGTACATACTATATTAAAAGTCAGGGCTGTTTCAGTTATCTATGTGAGTATGATTGTGGACTGCATCATGGTGTAAAATACAGTTCTTACTCTGGCTGTGGTCAAAAAAGTTGTACAACACTGATATGAAACGCAAGTTCTATAACTGGTTGTCAGGAAATGGATAAACTATTGTTAGATGGAATATTTGGAAAGGCTTCCAGATGGGGGTAGTTCTTGAGCTGGGCCTTGTAAGATTTGAAGAGACACTGAGTAGGTAGGATACTTTTCATAAGAGTGACATGTGCATGAGAGTTAGAAGGGAAAAATATAAAAAAAAAATTCAGGAAAGGAGAAATGCATACAATGTGTTTGTAATAAGTGAGGTCCCTAACCTGACTAGAGCAGAAATTAGGAATTGTAACTGCCCACTGTCCTTCATGCCCTTTCAAAAGCCAGATATTTCGTTTATTATTAGATGAATGGAAAGTATTAATTATTCTCTTTTACTTTAAATTAGGCTTTGAAACATCTCTTTACCAGTCACAGCACTGGCATTGGAAGAAAAAGATGTCGATTAACAACAGAAGATCTTGAAGCTCATATTTACGTCTTTTCCCAGCCTGGAGCTTTAAGTGGTCCCATTAACCATTACCGAAATATCTTCAGGTCAGTATAATTTCTTCCTCCCTCCCTCCCTCCCTCCCTCCCTTCCTCCCCTCCTCCCTTCCTCGCTTCCTCCCTCCCTCCCTTCCTTCCTTCTTTCTTTTTTTTTTTTTTTTTTTAAGATTTATTTATTTTTTTTATTTATTTAATTCCCCTCCCCTCCCCCGGTTGTCTGTTTTCTGTGTCATTTTGCTGCCTCTTGTTTCTTTGTCCGCTTCTGTTGTCGTCAGCGGCACGGGAAGTGTGGGCGGCGCCATTCCTGGGCAGGCTGCTCCCTCCTTCGCGCTGGGCAGCTCTCCTTATGGGTGCACTCCTTGCGCGTGGGGCTCCCCTAGGCGGGGGACACCCCTGTGTGGCACGGCACTCCTTGTGCGCATCAGCACTGCGCATGGGCCAGCTCCACACGGGTCAAGGAGGCCCGGGGCTTGAACCTCGGACCTCCCATGTGGTAGACGGACGCCCTAACCACTGGGCCGAAGTCCGTTTCCCCCCTTCCTTCTTTCTTTTCTTTCTTTGCTGTGGCTGAGGATTGAAACCTAGGACCTCGTACGTGGGAAGCCAGCACTCCACCCTTGAACCACATTGGTTCCCTGTGTTGTTGTTTCATTTGCTTGTTGTTTGCTTCTTTGAAGAAGGCACCAGGGATCAAACCCAGGACCTTCTAAGTGGGAAGCAGGTACTCAATTGCTTGAGCCACATCTGCTCCCCCATATTTCTTTTTAGTTAAATAAAATAGTTCAACTTGATCCTAAAGAGTCAACATTTTATTTTTAAGGTTAAATTCATGCCTTATCTAAAGACTCAGATTAAGTATTCTGATTATTTAGTAAGTTGCATAATCTTTTTTTATGGAAAATTTCAAATATATGAAAAACTAGGGAAAATAGTGTAAAGAACTCTCTATGTAGCTGTCACTTGTTTTATCCATAACTCTGTCCACCTCCTTTATTCCTTCAGATTATTTTGAACAGATGTATGCTTTTAGTTCTATTTTTAATGATCATTTATTCATTTAAGAAATATTACTAAGCTTTTTCTATGTACTAGATTATGATAGGACTCAGGATATAGCAATGAGCAAAACCAGACAAGGTCCTGATCTCACAAAGCTTGTAGCCTAGTGGGAGAGTCACAGTAATCATATAATCACAGCAATGAGTCCAGATTGTAAACTAACACAAAACCTCTGAAAGAAAGGTATAGAGTTCTAAGAAATTATAGTACAAAGGAGCTGACCTGGTCTGGAGTGGAAGAAGAGGTTAAAGAAGTCTTTTCAGATGAAATGATGTTTAAACAAATAAATGAAGGATGACTTAGGTTTTGACTCGATGAGGTTGGGGGTAGGAGGACCAGTATTCCAAAAAAGAAATCACTTGTACCAAGTCCGTTTGGAAGAATGGAGGGTTGTAGCTTCAAGTAACACAACAAAAACCACTGTATCTGGAACATAGAAAGTGAGGGTGGGAAGAAGAGCCTAACTTGAAGAGGTTGAATTTAAACTACCTGCCTGATACTAGAATTCCCAGGTCAGAATTTATATTTTAAAATGGTCTTAAGCTGGTAACATCCTGTAGGAATCCTGGCAAAAACAAAGACCTCTCTGGAAGATACATCTCTTACCTCAGGCCTCACAATATTCTCACAGATAAAATTCCCTGAAGATGAGTTCTTAAACCAAATTACAAAAAAACACCAATCCACCATTAATAATTACAGCAGAACTCCTGATTTCACATGATAGAACTAATAGAGATTATATGGCATTTAAATAATTAAAAACATAAAAGATTTTTTTAATGAAAAAAGAATAAGATGGTACCAAGAAAGATTTGAAAGAGCTGAAAAAGAACCAAAAAAAATTTCCAGGAATGGAAAATATGATCATTGAAATCTAAAATTCCATATGTGAGTTAAATAGAAGATCAGATACACTATAGAGAGCATTTGAATTAGAAGAGGGATCTAAGAAAATTACCCAGAATGTAGCTTAGAGGTGTAAAGATTTAAAAATATAAAAGATAGGTATGTTAGCCATTAAGAATAGACTTAGAAATCCAGCATTCCAGAAAGAGAGCAAAGAATGAAAGAGTTACTATTGGAACGATAGTGGCCAAGAATATTTTTTTGTAAAATAATAGAGGGAAACAAGAAAACTGTCAGTTCAAAAGAAGGTAGGAAAGGAGAAAAAAGAAGGAAAGCAGGGCAGATAGAAAGCATAAAATAAGATGACAGAAGCAATTTTAGTATGTCGGTAATCAGAATAAATATTATTTATTTTACTAAACTTGCCAGTTAAAAAACAGAGAATGTGAACTGGATTAAAAAAAAACCAAAAACCCAGCTATATGGCATTAATAGTCACAATTAAAGCATAAGGACACAAAAAGTTTGAAAGAAGATATAAAAATGTTATAGCAAGTATTAGTCTAATGAGACAAAATTCCTCAAACTCTTTGAATAAAGAATTCAAGGGGAGTCAAGGGATTATATGAATGAAAGGAAAGGAGGAAAATTCCAAACCTTTTTTGATAACAACAACAAAACTTATAGAGTTGTTCATTTAGATGGTATTTGCAGGTGACAATTTATCAAGCAAAGCAATGATTAGAAAGACAGGGGTGGGAAGTGAATTTGGCTCAATGGATAGAACATCTGCCTACCACATAGGAGGTCCAGGGTTCAAATCCCAGGCCTCCTTGACCCATGTGGAGCTGGCTGATGCACGCAAGGAGTGCTGTGCCACGCAGGGGTGTCCCCCGCGTAGGGGAACCCCACAGGCAAGGAGTGCTAAGGAGAGCTGCCCCGTGCGAAAAAAGTGCAGCCTGCCCAGGAATGGCACCACACAAGGAGAGCTGACGCAGCAAGATGATGCAACAAAAGGAGACACGGATTCCGGGTACCACTGACAAGAATACAAGTGGACACAGAATTTTTGATTATTTTCAATGATTGTTTACCAGGAGGACCTGTCTTCCCAAGAGTAAGCACTAGCATTGTTAGTTAGCATGGAGGAAGAGACAGAGAGAAAGAGAGGAAGAGAAGAGCAGGACTGTGAAGTTCAAAACTCACAAATTGATAAAGGCAAAAGACAGTTTTTAACTAGATTGATGTAGCTTAAATCTAGGTGGGTTAAGGTCACATCAGATCTTCTAGAAGCACAACTCACCCCACTGAGCAGTTCATTATAAAGGATAATTAAAGCCAAACACATCTTCTAAATCAGGCTTTTATACTATGTCATAAGAGTATAAATACAGTGTAGTATATTATAATAGGCAGGCATGAAAACAGTGTTCATTTATCACCCCAAGCCTGCCCAGGACCATGGCGTGGTCCAAGGGCGTCCTAAACCTGGAACTGAGGAACCAGAAGGAACTGGGACTCTGACTAGCTATAGGACCTAACCTGCAAGAGGGTAAAGTCTAAGCTGATAACAAAACATTTAAAAAAAGCAAAACAGATTTACAGGGAGAAATGGACAAATCTACAATTACACTGGAATATTTTAATCCACCTCTTTTGGCAACTGGTCAACCAAACAAAATTAATAAGGATATAAAAGGTCAGAACCTCTCAACATATTTGGTATAATGAACAATACTAGAACACTGCACTGAACAATTAGAAAATATACTTTCTTTTCCATCACACAGGAACATTGACAAAGATTGATTACATACTGGAATATATAACCAGTCTTAACTAATACCAGATAATCAATATCATATAGATTATGTTCTCCAAATACATTGCAGTTAGAAATTGATAACAACAACTTTTTAAAAAACCCCTATATTCAGAAATTTGAATAACACATAAATAATTCATGGGTCAAAGAAAAAAATCATAATGGGAATTATTAAAAACTTACAACAAAATGATAATATCAAAATATAGTGAAATACACTACTAAAACAACAGGAAGATATATATAGTTTTACATGCTTATATTAGAAAAGGAGATTGAAAGTTAGTTATGTGGGAAGCAGACTTGGCCCAGTGGTTAGGGCATCTGTCTACCACATGGGAGGTTCGCGGTTCAAACCCTGGGCCTCCTTGACCTGTGTGGAGCTGGCCCATGCGCAGTGCTGATGCATGCAAGGAGTGCCCTGCTATGCAGGGGTGTCCCCTGCGTAGGGGAGCCCCACGCGCAAGGAGTGTGCCCTGTAAGGAGAGCCACCCAGAGCAAAAGAAAGTGCAGCCTGCCCTAGAATGGTGGTGCACACATAGAGAGCTGACACAACAAGATGACGCAACAAAAAGAAACACAGATTCCGGTGCTGCTGACAACAACGAAGCGGACAAAGAACACGCAGCAAATAGACACAGAGAACAGACAACAGGGGTAGGGGGGAGAAGGGGAGAGAAATAAATAAATAAATAAATCTTAAAAAAAAAAGTTATGTGTCCAATTCAAGAAGCTAGAGAAATAGCAGCGTGTAAACAAAAAAAAAATTGAGGGGAAGAAATAATTTAAGTTAGATAAAAGCAGAAATTAATTCAATAGATGACAAAGACAATAGATGGAATCAACAAACCAAAAGCAGGTTCTTTGAAAAGACTATTAAAATAGATAAACTTTTGGCAACATTGATCATGAGAAAAAGAAGTGGCACAAATAATATTAGAAATCAGGAAGTAGATATAGCTACAGATGGAGAAACTAGCAGTCTTTACCACCTCAGGTAAATGAAAAATATTTCACATTCCTTTGATTGGAAACTATTTTAAAACAAGTGTTGGTAATGATATGAAGCAAAGAGAATTCTTAAACACTGCCTATGGAGCATACAATCAGTTTGAAAAACAACTTGACCACATCGAGTAAGGTAAGGTTGAAAATGTGCATACCTTTCAATGAACAATTCCATTTCTGGGAGTATATGCTAAGGAAACTCCTGCACATGTGCAAAAGTGGGCATGTACAAGAATGTTTTCAGTAGTACTTGAATTATCAAAATAATTGGAAAAATGTAAATGTCTGTTAACAGGAAAAAAGGATCAATCTGTGTAAATGGATCGTATGATGAAATTCTATTGAGGAGTGAAAATGAACTAGAGCTACGTGTATCAGTAATGGATCAATCTTAAAAACATGTGTTAAAGCCCAAAAGCATGTTCTAGAAGGATATGTACCATACAATGCTGTCTTAGTTTCCTGGCTGCTAAGACAAATACCATACAATGGGTTGGCTTAACAAGAGGAATTTATTGGCTCGGGACTTTGAGGCAAGGGAAAGTTCAAGTTTGAAGTGTCAACAAGGTGATGCTTTCCCCGTCCCAAGACTGTGGCATTCTGGGGCTGGCTGCCTGGGTCTTCGCTTTTACATGGCCATGTACATGGTGACGTTGTCCTCTCCTTTCGTGTCCAGATTCCGTTAACTTCCAGCCTCCACCCCTCCCTATAGCTTTTTCCCTGTTGCCTTCTCTATAAGGCCTCCAATAGACTAAGACCCACCCTGATTCCGTTGGCTGCACCTTAACTAAAATTAACATCATCCAAAGGTCTTATTTTTAATGGCTTCACACCTGCAGGAATGGATTAAGATTAAGAACACATACACACAAAAGATTAAGAACATGTTTCCTGGGGGACACAATTCATCCTAACACAGATGCCATTTATATATAGTTTAAAAACATGCCAGATATCAGAATATATCATTTAGAGAAATATATATTGTTGGGATATTTGAGGGGATCCGATAAATAGCATGCCTTTTTCCTACCCCATTTCAGAACCAGTTAGAAATGAAACAAGAGTCGGCAGATGAAAACCAAAATATCACCTTCATTACTGATAAAGGCTAGATTGAAGCCTGGGCTTAATATGAGAATCAAAATGGTCTTGCTAACTCCTTACCTCTAGTCTAGACTTTGGAACAGCTCGCCTATGGGACAGTTTGAAGCTGAAGTGCAAACTCATCCTCACTTCCCCAGATCTGAGAGAAAGGGAGAG
This sequence comes from Dasypus novemcinctus, assembly GCF_030445035.2. Taxonomy (NCBI): domain Eukaryota; kingdom Metazoa; phylum Chordata; class Mammalia; order Cingulata; family Dasypodidae; genus Dasypus; species Dasypus novemcinctus. The sequence goes on along the minus strand of NC_080681.1, from coordinate 34,110,572 downwards.
AAAGAGAATAAATCCCTTAGGCTCAGGACATATTATTTGATAGATCCACCCAGTATAGAGCTGTGAACCAACAGTTGTCATCTACCAGCCAGGAGTGGGCAAGAATCCAGGAGGGCTTTTAAGGAAAATGTCTACTCATGGAAACCAGAGGAGTGGAGAAGAAGTATCCTAACACATATAATAAAAGTTTTAAAATATTCATAAGCATGGTAAGAACAAAAATCAGCCTAGTTATTATTCATCAGGCTGTGATTCTTAACTTTAGTATGGATGAGAATCACCTGGAGAGCTTGTTAGAAGACAGAGGGATGGGCCCCGTCCCCAGAGTTTCTGATTCAGTTGGTCTGGGATAGGGCCCAGGAACTGGCATTTCTAAAAAGTTCACAGGTGCTGCTGGTGCTGCTGGCCAGGGGCCCATACTTTGAGAACTACTGTCTTAGGGTGAAGGGAAAAAAAGAAATGCTATTAAGGAAGGCTGTGCAGAAAGATGCAATTATATCTGCAATGGTTTTTTCTTTTTTTTTTTCAGATTTATTTTTTATTTATTTCTCTCTCCTTACCCCTTCCCTCCACCCCATTGACTGCTCTCTGTGTCCACTCACTGTGTGTTCTTCTGTGTCCGCTTGGATTCTTATCAGCAGCACCGGGACTCTATGTCTCTTTTTGTTGCATCATCTTGCTGCATCAGCTCTCCATGTGTATGGCGCCACTCCTGGGCAGGCTGCACTTTTTTTGCATGGGGCGGCTCTCCATGAGGGGAGCACTCCTTGCGTGTGGGGCTCTCCTATGCGGGGAACACCCCTGTGTAGCACAGCACTCCTTGCATGCATCAGCACTGCACATGGGCCAGCTCACCACATGGGTCAGGAGGCCCTGGGTTTGAACCCAGGACCTCCCATGTGGTAGGCAGATGCTCTATCAGTTGAGCCAAATCTGCTTCCCACAATGGTTTATTCTTAAATTGAGTTGGTAGGTGTGTGGGTGTTATTATTTTCTACTTTACTTTTTTTTTAAGAATTTATTTCCCACCCCTCCCCCTTGTTGTTTGCACTTGCTATCTGCACTTTGTGTCCATTTGCTATGTGCTCTCTTTGTCTACTTGTCTTCACTTTAGGAGGTACTGGAAACCGAACCTGGGACCCTCATGTGGGAGAGAGACACTCAATTGGTTGAACCACCTCAGCTCCCTGCTTTGCTGTATCTCTCATTGTCTTTACTCTTTGTGTCTCCTTGTTTTGTCAGCTCACTGTGCTTGCCTATCACACAAGCTTGCTCTCTTGCTCATCTTCTTGAGGAGGAACCAGGAACCAAATCCAGGACCTCTTGTGTGGTAGGCAGGAGCTCAATCACTTGAGCCACATCCACTTCCCTCTACTTTTTAATGAAAGTAATGAAATACTTCCACAAACAAAAGTTAACAATGAAGTGTATAACATTATGGAAAATGATGCATTAATACTTGCAAATCAGGTAATAACTCAGAGTTTGGGGGAGTAACATGTTAAATTCAGAAATAGGTTAGTTAAAATACCTTTTTTTTTAGGTGAAAGGGATATTTACTTATTATCATGCATTCAAAATACCCTATGAGATTCTATTATCTCCACTTTGATCATTATGAAGCCATAAAATGCATTTTGATAGATTAAATGATTAAAAATATAGAGCAATAATCATTACTACTTATTACAGATTTTTAGATTTTTTGTTTCTATACTTACTAAAATTATTTTTCTATTTAGAAATACTTCATTGTGTTTTCCAATAAGGTATTCAGTTTAACATACTATGCTCTTAAAATATTTAATGTTTTCTATTATTTTATATGTAACTTAAATTTCATGTGAAATCTAACATTTTGGAACCTCAGGACCAGAGAATATGCTTTTCTGGAAATGCCCCTTTTTCATTCCCAATTTAATCTAGTGAAGAATTTACTCTTTCCTTTTTTGAACCCAATAGGCTTTTTTTTTTTATATTTTTTTTATTTTTTTTAAAAAGATGCTTAGATTACATAGCTGTTACATAAAAAATAAAGGGGATTCCCATATGCCTCGCTCCCTACACCTCCCACATTTTCCCACATTAACAACATCCTTCATTAGTGTGGTACATTCATTACAATTGAATAACATGTTTTGGAGCATTGCCACTAAGCATGGATTATAGTTTATATTGTAGTTTGCACTCTTTCCCGCACAATTTTGTAGGTTATGGCAAGATATATAATGGCCTGTATCTGTCATTGCAATGTCATTCAGGACAATTCCCAAGGCCCAAAAAATGCCCCCAGATTATACCTGTTTTGCCCTCTCCCTGCCCTCAGAACCTCCAGGGGCCACTGCTTTCACATCAGTGATATAAGTCCCTCCATTGCTAGAATCACAATAAGTCTACAGTAGAATACCAGTAAGTCTACTTTGGTCCATAGTTCATTTTCATCCCCAATCCTGATGATTCTAGGAAAGTGATGCCCACTTCCCCTCTAATTGAGAGGGGGCTTCAATCCTATAGGGCAGATGGATGGAACTCTCTTGCTTGCAGTTGTAGACTCTCTCAGTTCCTTCGGATCGTTGTTGTCCATCATCATCTCCTTGTCAGTTGTCCTGTGTGAGTTCAATGACCAGGAGAGTAGGGTTTCAACTCCATTGAGATTCAGGGCCTGGCTGGTACATGAACAGGCCAAAGATTTAAGTCTCTTGGACGTACACCTAGTACTAATTATAGGTTCAAATATAAGGGTCAGAAGAGCCATGTGTAGGGAAACCACAAACTGAGTTCAACTCTGTCACACTGGAGAGCATAAATTCCAAAGTAGGGCCAAGAATTTAGTGCCTTGCCAGTGGGCCCTACCAATAGGCTTTTTTTTTTTTAATTAAATTTAATTTTTTTATTATCTTTTTTTAAAGATACATAAATGACAGAAAATGCTACATTTAAAAATATGAAGTTCTCATATACCTCATCCCCACACTCCCCACTCCTTGCACATCAACAACTTCTTTCATTAGTGTGGTATATTCATTGCATTTGATGAATACATTTTGGAGCATTGCTACACAGCATTGATTATAGTTTATGTTAAAGTTTACACTCTCCCCCAGTCCATTCAGTAGTTTTTTTTTTAATCTTCCCTCTCCCCTCCAGCCCCATTGTCTACTCTCTGTGTCCATTTGCTGTGCGTTCTTTGTCTGTTTTATTCTCATTAGGTGGCTCCAGGAACCCATCCTGGGACCTGCCGGAGTGGGAGAGAGGCAGTCATTCTCTTGCATCACCTCAGCTCCCTAATTCATTGTGTCTCATATTGTCTCTTCTCTGTCTCTTTTTGTTGCATCATCTTGCTGTGTCAGTTCTCCATGTGGGAGGCACCACTCCTCGGTGGGCTGCACTCCTGCGTGGGGCGGCACTCCTTGCACAGGGGGCACTCCTTGCATGGAGACACCCCTGTGCAGGGTGGCACTCCGTGCATGCAGCAGCACTCCATGTGGGCCATCTCGCCACATGGCCAGGAGGTCCTGGGTATCAAACCCTGGACCTCCTATATGGTAGGCAGAAGCTCTATCCATTGAGCCACATCCACTTCCCTCAGTGGGTTTTTAAAATTCCCCTTACCTTCCTGTTTCAATTATTATATGCACAGATATTTCTAAAAAACATGCAGATAAATGTTAGAACATATTTAGTTTTAAACATTGTATGCCCTCTAAAACATATGTGATTTGGAAGTGGTATGTAGCAATCCATCCATCAATAATTAAGTATGAAATGCATTTTTCTATTGGTTTACCTATTCAAAAAAACTTAATTTTTACAAGTATCATAACCAAATAATGGTTCCTTCCATGGGAGTCAAGAGTTCAGGCCTTGGTGAGCATTTCTGTCAACCTGCATATTCCAGCTACATCCCACTATGGACCTCAAATAGCCACAAGCCAAGATTTCTGATAACTAGCAAAAATGAGACTCATTGCTGGAGAGGTCTTGTTCCATCTAGTCAATGGGAGTATAATTTAACACCATCCCAACTTTCTGAAAAACAGTGTAGCAGAAGGTATCAAGAGCTTTAAAAATGTTTATGACCTTCAGCTCAGGATTTTACCTGGGTGCTAGCCCAAGGAAATTATCTGAAATGTCCATTAAGATTTTGTCACAAAATGCTCAGTATAGCATTTCTTAAAACAATGGAAAATACCACAAAACCTAAAAATTCAACTGTAGTAGAATAATCAAGTCATTTACAGGTAATTATACCATAAAATAGTGTCTTTTTATTTTGAAAAATAAATGTTTATTTTTGAAAACTGTTATGAAATGAGAAAATTCTTAACATGTAATGTAAAATGTGTATTTGTATACTGTGTATATATTGTATATGTTTATTGAATTGTATTTATCATATAGTTGTGACTATAAGCATAGATAATGACCAAAGGTTATTTTTCAGTGGGAATTATGCATGATTTAATTTTTATTCTTTATGCTGTTCTGTATTTTTAAAAATACATAACAAAAACTCTTTTTAAAGTCTTTTTGCAAAATAAATATAGTATCACGTATATTAAATCTCTGTCCATATATTCTCACTTTTAAGTTCCAATTTTCATATAAAATGCATCAGATTATTTAACAAACAAGTTAAAATGTATTTAAATAGTAACACAACATTCAGAAATCCTGGTATCCTTTTAAAGCAGGGGTTCTTAACCTTTTTTGTTCCCTGAACCCCTTTGCCAGTCAGGTGAAAACCATGGACCCCTTACTAAGTCCACACTCTACTGCATATTATTTAATAAATATATCACACCTGCACTGATACATCCCCACAAGAATAATGTTTTTTTGAATTTCAATTCAAACTCATGGACCCCTTGTTAAGAACCCCTGTTGTAAAGCTAATTATTCCTCATAGTGATGAATTTAATATTTAATTTGTAATCTTCACTATAAATTTTGCTAGCCTCATCCCATTTAAAATTTTATTGGATTCTTTCTTAGAAGCCTTTTAAATTTTTTATTGTACAGGTTGATTGCCTAATGCGGTGTCTCTCAACCTTTTTTTTTTTTCATCACCACCTCCCTAAGGAGCCTTTTTAGATACTTTTTTCCTAATCGCCCTCACCCCATGAAATTTTAATATCACTGATATGCTGTTTATCTGTCTACTGTATGTATATCCATGCTTTATATATATACAGAGTAAGGTATCTTGACCCCTTGGGGGCGATATCATCCTGTTGCGAGCACATGCCCTTATGGAGCATCATGGAGAAAATTGTTTTAACTTTTACAATGAGTCTCAAGCCCACGTGTTTTGTTTTTATAGCTGTCTGCCTCTCAGACATCACATGGTGACCACTCCAACACTGCTACTGTGGGGAGAGAGAGATGCATTTATGGAGGTTGAGATGGCTGAAGTCACAAAGATATATGTTCAAAACTATTTCAGGCTAACTATTTTGTCAGAAGCCAGCCATTGGCTTCAGCAAGACCAACCTGACATAGTGAACAAGTTGATATGGACATTTTTAAAAGAAGAAACAAGAAGAAAAGATTGACTTTTCTATATCTTCTGTGAGGGGTCTGTAATGAAATCTCCAAAATTTAAAAAAATTGTTCGTCAACTCCTATAAGCTTATTAGGGAAAACTGTTTTAATATGCTTTCTCATAAATATACTGACAAATGCTATTGAAAAAAAATTGTGTGTGTGAACAGGTAATATATAATGTTGAATATTCTTCTGTTGTATTTTACACAGAAAAGCATCTGCCTTAAAATGTATACACTTGTACAAAATGAAGTTGGGGAAAGTGGCTTAGTCATGGTTTCTTGCTTTCTTCACCCTGTTAATATATGGTGCCTTTAACAAATGTATATTAAAGATTAGCTGTGCCATCTTAAAAGGCAAACCTAAAATGGTGTAATTTTTTATTTTGTTGTTTGAAAACCCTTTTAACTATTTTTTAACCATTAAAAATTCTATTACCAAATCTCTTGGATTTATAGTGTACCTATCAGATTGAAGACAATTATGTCTAGATGAATATGAATTCTTAAAATGGGCCACAAATACTATTTACACTGGGGAAAGTAAACTATTTTTTTTTCTTGCCAATCAACCAAGAGATGATGTGGGGATTCCCATGCATGTATTTGTGTATATATTTGCTAAATATTGGAAAGTAGAGAAGCACACACATCAAATTACTTGCCTTAATTCTCCAGCTTAATTGATGAGATTTAGAAAAAGAATTAGAATGTCCTTTTGTCCTATCCAATGCAGCAAGAATCAAGTACTGCATTTCCAATATGCAATAGAATGTAAGTGCCACAGGGCAGAGACTTTTACTGTTTTGTCAACTGTTGTATACCCAGAATCTAGAATAAGGGTCTGGCGCATTGTAGGCACTCAAATATTTTCTTAATCAATAAATATTTAACATGCTGCTGGGCACTGTGGGGGAATAGAAAAGAAAGATGACACTTTCCCTTCAGAAGCAGACATAGAATGCAGTTAAATTAAACACGCGTTCAAAGTAGAAATGAGCATTACAAATAAGAGAAGAGAGTTACAGAAGAGTGAATGATACCAGCTCAAGGACCTACTACTCATTCTCTTTGGCTGCTCTGCTTTGACAGGGGAGATGACCAGTAACATCAGCAAAGCATATCTCCTTAGAAACCACAACTGTGTCCAAATAAGCCATAAGTTAGGGAAAGGAATGTTTCTTCACTTAAGCATTGTTCTGATAGTGACAGAGGAGAGTGGAATGTCCCCAAGAATTCTCATTACTTGTATTTAAAATAAAAGCCCAATTCTCTACAAATATTATTCTTTTGTCTCATAATAAAATTTCAAGGTAGGGAGTGTAGATGTGAAAAGGTGGTTTCACCAGTGACTTGGCTAGCGTTGGAGCCAGGATCTGACCCTACCTCTATCTGGTTGCAAAGCCATTTATATCCTGTCTAACACTGTTCTTCCTGTTTTATTGGTAATTTGGTATGCTCCAATAAATAGAAAAATCTTGCAGAAACTTACAATTTGACTTTTAATTCTGGGGAAATGAATTTAAAATAGCAATTAGCAAAGACAGGAATATTCTACATAGCATTATTAGAATTTCAAGTGCTATAAGATACAGAAGAATACCTGGTTCACAAAAACTTTGATTATGCCTTCCTCTTATCACTTCAGAAGGGCAGCAGCAAAAGAAGAAGCAGGCCTTGGTTGACTGTGTGTATGTTGGCATTCAATAAAGTAATTCTGACTTATTTTAACTAAAACCTGTTATAGACAAAGGTGATTTTAAGTTTTGTTGTTGTTACTTATGTCAGTTTGGCATGCTGGCTGCTTCATGAGCACTGATGTTAAGAATATGAGCCAAACTTGCCATGGCCAATTCTGGCCCATTATAACAGATATACTCCAGTGTTCCATGAATGTGGAAAAAGTGCTTGTAACAGATAATTCCCAATGCCATCAGTTAAACCTCTTAGGATCAAGAGATCTTACTGTGTCTTTAGAAATCAGTTTGTAGGGGGAGTAAATGAATTTGACTGATCAGCTGCCAAAGCAGTTCCCAGAAGGTAAACTTCATTGGTAATGGCATGTAAATTTTTAAAATATATATTTTTATTTTTAAAGAAGTTTTAGATTACATAAATGTTACATAAAAATCTAGGGGAGTCCCTTATACTCCTCCCCCTTCCCCTCCCAAACTTTCCCACATCAACAATATCTTTCACGAGTATGGTACATTTGTTACAGTTGATGAACACATTGAGTCACTGCTACTAACCTTGGTCTATAGTTTACATTATACTTTACACTTGGCACCGTACAATTTTATAGGTTTTGACAAAATGTATAATGGCCTGTATCTGTCATTGCAATAATGTCATGGTATGTAAATTTAAATGTTTCCATTAATATTCATCTATTCAAATTAATATGGACAGTCCAGAGATTCAAGTCTCCTGAGCATACACCAACCCAAGCACCAACCACAGGTTCAGTAAAAGTGACAGAAGAAACGTGTAGAGAGATCACATCTGAGTCCAACTCCATCACACTCAGGAGTACAAATGCCAAAGTAGGGCCCACTGGCAAGGTGCTGAACTCCAGAGCCATCTGCCATGACCATATGACCTGAGTGTCTCTGTAGCCCTCAGGGACACCACTACTTGGGTTGTATCTACTTTGGCTCTATGAAATCCTGCTGAGACATGTGTAAGCACAACCCATCTGATGACCTCCCAACTCATTTGAAATCTCTTAGCCATATAAACTCATTTGTCTTTACCATTTCCCCCTTTTATTCAAGGTCTTTTACTAGTTGCATCACCAGCTGGTGCTTGGTAGTAATCCCTCAGCACCAGGGAGGCTCATCCCTGGGAGTCATGTCCCACACTGGGGGAAAGGTAATGCATTTACATGCAGAGTTTGGCTTAAAGTGTGGCCACATTTGAGCAACATGGAGGCAAATTAATATATCCCTAGTTTGAATATCATATATGCTTAATATAAAGGTCAGAAATGGTTATGTGAAGAGTTTATTAAGCACATGTCAAAAGCAAGATTTTTTTAAAAAATTGTTCTGTTGATATTTCTAATTCTCCTGTTACATCATTTACCATCTTGGATTTCTCTGATTTTAAAAGTAATACATCAGGGAAGTGGATGTGGCTCAAGCAACTGGGCTCCCATCTACCATATAGGAAGAGTTCGATACCCAAGGCCTCCTGGCAAAGGCAAGCTGGCCTGTGAGGTAAGCTGACCCACGCAGGAGTGCTGGCCAATGTGGAAAGCTGACACAGCATAATGATGCAACAAAAAGAGAACAGAGGAGATACAATAAGAGACGCAGAAGACCAGGGAGAATTATTGCCTCTCTCCCACTCTGAAAGGTCCGAGGATCAGTTCCTGCAGCCGCCCAATGAGAATACAAGCAGACAGAGAAGAACACATGGCGACTGGACACAGACAGCAGATAACAGAGGGAGGGGGGAGAGATAATAAATTTAAAATATTATTAAAAGTAATACATCATTTCCTATTAAGCCACAATTAACTCCAAGAATTCTAATTACATGCAAACAGAAATAAAATTTGAACTAGAAGGAGCGGTGGGCTCAAGGACAGCCCCCACATGCCCACTACCCACTTCCGAAGCCCTGGTCTTCATGACTTTGCTCACCAGGAACTCTTAGTCTGATTCAGAGTTTGCTGTGAAAGGGACTAACGATGCCGTCTGCAGAACCTGGCATAGCGCCATGGGAGGCCAGGCTCAACCTGGGCAAGACCAAGCCCTTATACCTGCTGCAGTGGCCAACCCCGGCAGCGCGCAGGCGCGCAGGCGCCGGGCGTGCAGCGTCCTAGGGGGCCGCCGGGGCACCCGGGCGCGCTCTGCATCCGGGCACTCTCCTCGCCTCCCGGCTGCCGGCCGCGCTTTCCACACGGGCCTTCCGGCTCAACCCGACCAGCGCGACCGAGCTGGAGAAGAACACCGGCACAGCCGTCTCGCAAGCTCTTGTTTCAGGCGACTTTCCTTTCTGTGGGGTTCTTGATCAACGTTAAAGGCGGAAAGGCAGCACGAGGCGAGGCCCCCATCTTTGTTTCAGCGCCACACAACAATTTCTTCAACGCAATCGCTGTGTGGTACCATCTGTGGTCTCCGCAACTAAAAACGCACAAATCCCGGGGCAACACGGTCCCTATTCCAGAAAGAAATTTCGTAAAGAAATCTCTGTAGCTAGTGACATCCCAACAGAAGTGGCCAGAGATCATGATTTTCCAGCAAGGAGTGTGTCCCAATGTACCAATCGCTCCTGTCTATTTTTATTTTTTAACAAACGTGAGAAGCAGGTGCTCAGCCACTGAGCTACATCCGCTCCCCAATGAGAGTTGGTGTTTATTTGTTTTGTTTTTAGGCTATACCAGCGATAGAACGGGCGCCTCCTACATGGGAAGTGTCGGCTCAACCACTGAACTACCTCCTCCCCCACTGGTAACTCTTATAAACTAGAGACCTTCTTTGCAGGTGTTCTCCTGCAGCCAGTGCTGCTCAGGCACCCAAATGACTGGACACAGTGACCTGGACCTGGCAGGGGTCATCAGCCTTCCAGGTCTGCATGTTAACCTTGGTCAGCTCTTCACCAGAATGGAGGTTGAGTTTATGCCTGTTCATAGCCCAAATGATGAAGAGAAAAAAAGACCCAGTCCTTTTTGCCAACACACTAAGAATCACCCTGGCAACTGGGGAGTGCCTGTGACAGACCACTCTTAGGAGGACTGCAGACTGATATCTGCGGGTCACCTTCAACCACCCATGGAAGCTGGCTTGATGGAATTTACAAAAATTAGTCAGAAATCGAAGATAAATTGGAATAATATCCATCAGCATTTGGATGAATATGCTACAATTGCAATTGCCTCCAGAGGACAAAAGACAGAAATAGAAGAGTTTGCAAGATACTTAAATCTCCGCATTTCCAAGCTCTTGAGACAATTCTTTGCCCACTTTGACAGGAGTAACAATGTCAGAATAGACTTTAGAGAGCACCGTGATAGGTTTGACAATCCCATGCAACACTGCAAACACAGAAAAGATTTTGCTTATGTCATTTAGGCTTTTTGACCCTGGTGAGAATGGTTCCATAACAGAACAGGAGTTAGCTGCTATACTTGGGGCCGCTTTTGGAGTGCTGGATCTTGATGTTTCCAAACTCTTCCAGGAAATCGCTGGGCAGAACTCAGTGTACATTTCATTCAAAACTTTTGAGAAATTTGATCTGAAGCATCCAGAATATATCAAGTTATTTAGTTCATACCTAGATTTCCAGGCAGCCCATATATTTCCATTACAAGAAGTACAAGTTTAATCACTGTATTCAAATGTTAAAGTCAGTCCTGAAAATAATGAACGTTACCATACATTTAGTAACTATTACTGAAATAAAAGTTATCTTTTGAAGAAAACTTAATTGTTTTTACTCTAAGTGGCATGGGCTCTTGATTATGATATAAAAATGTGCTTGAGGAATGTTTTAGATATCATTTGACCTGCTTTTCTCCTCAGAAAAACAGCATCGTATTTGTTTCAGTATGACCTAAAGGACCTCCACTTTTTATTCCTCACAAAAAAGATTTGCTGGAAAAATTCCTCTTTGCTCTTTCACAAAGTAGCACAATTTTTTTTGTATCACAGGACAAAATAAAAAGAACCATCAGGAAGATATACTACTTTGGATACTATTGAAACCATTATATATGCTGCCGCTGCCTATCATTAAACAAGATGGTAGTAAGAAATGAAAATTATAATTTCTCTGTGCATGAAAACTTTTGAGTGCTGATTATCACCATCAATGGAGCTAGTGAAACTTAACTGCTAGGAGGAAACAAGTGCTAATTTAGGGGGAAAAAAAGGCATTACTTAATAGAATGAAAAACAATGTGGGGGGGAATGTTAAATTCTAGGGGGTAATCTTAAAAAGTGCTTTGTGAAAATAAGTTATAAGCTTAATATACCCTGTGGCAAGCATTTTGAGAGCTCAGTAGAATAGTCCTAGATCATTGTATTGATAGCCAGGGTTATCTAGGGAATCAGAAAAGATAGGATAATGAGAGAGAGAGTGTCATGGGGACATGAAACAAAACTTTTTCTAGTGGATCACTAAGCATAATAGTAGTACTATTCCCATTCCCACCCCTTGATTTCTAAACCTGTGAATCCTGGTTATGGGAAAAATAGCACCACTGAGTAGATGCTGATTTGAAGCATATATGGCTTCCTGGAGAACCTTGCTGCATCCCTGCAAGGTATTGCCACCTAGTTGGCATTAGAAATAAGTTTTCAAGAGGCCATTCCACCATTCTGTCAGTCCAGCTGCTTCAGGATGATGGGGAACATGGTAATAAGATCAGTGAATTCCATGAGCATGTACCCATTCCCACACTTCAAGTATTTGCTGTGAAATGGGATCCTTGACCAGAAGCAATGCTGGGTGGAATGATAAGGCATTCTGTAAGTCCATGGATGGTAGTTGTGGTTTCCTGTGTGCAGGAAAGGCAAATCTGCATCTGGGATACGTGTCTATTCCATTTAGAACAAAGCACTGCTTCTTGTATGATGGAAGCAGTCCAATGTAATTAATCTGCCCGTAGGCAGCAGGCTGATCACCTCAGGGAGTAGAGCCATATAGGGGAATGGCTGTTGTTCTCTGCTGCTGGCAGTTGGACCCTCAGCAGTGGCTGTAGCCATGCTGGCTTTGGTGAATGGAAGTCCATGTTTCTGAGCCCTTGCATAACCTCCATCCCCACCACCATGGCCATTTCATTCATGTGCAATGATAGGGGTGTGTAGGGAAAGAGGCAACTGGTATCCTCAGAAAAAGTTATCTTATCCACGTGATTATTACTATCCTCTTCAGCTGAAGTCATCCTTGGGTGGGCATTCACATGGGACACATATCTTTATGTTTTCCCCTGTTCAGAAAGATCTGTCCAAATATCTCTCCCAGACATTTTTGTCACCCATTTTCCAAGTATGTGCCCTTCAAGTCTCTGACCATCCAGCCCAACCATAGGCTATAGACCATGAATCACTATACAAATGCACTTTTGGTCATTTCTTCTTTCAAGCAAAATGAACGATCAAGTGTATTGCTCAAAGTTCTGTCCACTGGGAGGATTTCCCTTTCACCATTGTCTTTCAGGGATGTCCCAGAAAGGGGCTGTAGTACTGCAGCTGTCCACTTTGGGGCTGTACTTGTATATCATATAGAACTATCTGTAAACCAGGCCCAAATTTTCTCTTCCTCAGTCAGCTGATAGCAGAGAACTCCTCCACAAAGCCATAAGTTGCAGAATGAAAATAAAGAAACGATGTGGCAGGAGTAGGAGCCATGGCAATTGGGCCACTTTGTCATATGACTTACTTGTGCCTTCAGGGTCTGCTTGAGCCCAATCTCATATATACCACTTACGTCTGATGGAGTGCTTCTGGCTTGGTGAGTCAGACGACACCCAGTTCATGATAGGCCACTCAGGTCTCATGGTAACTTGGTGGCTCATGGTTAAGTGGTCTCTACTAAGGCCTAGTAGCAGGCCAAAAGATGCTTTTCAAAAGGAGAGGAGTTGAAGGAGAATTGTGGGAATATCGCAGAGTAGGAAGCTCCAGAAATCAGTCCCTGTACCAGAACATCTATTGTACTGTCAAGAATTGTCTAAATCAACTATTTTGAAACTCTGGCGTCTAGTAAACACTGTGAAACATGGGAATAGCAGGAGAAAGAGGCTGGTAAATTATGGCAAATACTGATGAATTTCATCCTTCATGCAGTGGCTATCATCCCAAATCCCCCAGATTCATGGCAGATAGCAGTGGGGTCTGTAGCTCTAGCTCCTGTAGAATACTGATACCAGAGTGGGATAAAAGACCTAGTTCACCAAGATCCTGGGGTGTGTGGTCTGATGACTGATCATTGCTTTTGATCAGCTACTTCAGATCACTGGGGGATAGTTCTGGGATGGCCATTGTTCCAATCCTCCATAAGAAAGCAAAAGAGGAGTCATAAAGACAGTACTATTTTGCAAAACTGTAGAAAATGGTTAAAGGGCTGCATTAACTTGGGAAGTACAAAATTAAGAAAATACGATTTCAAAAGCCATAGGAAGGGAGCAGATGTAGTTCAGTGGTTGAGCACCTATATTCCATGTACAGGGTCCCAGGTTCAGTCCCCAGTACCTCCTAAAAAACAAAATAACAACAAAAAACCCAGCTCTCATTGGGGATACAGCTCAGTGGTTGAGCACCTGCTTCCCATGTATGAGGTTCTGGGAGGTTCTGGGTTCAATCCCCAGTAGCTAAAAAAAAAATCCATAGGAGATGCTCCTAGTACCTTTGCTGGCCTCTCCAACACCACCTCCCCAGCATGGTGTGAAGTCAGCCTGTACCTCCATTGTGAGTCCCTGGCCTTGTTTTGGCTGGGAAAGACTGACTTAGGAAACTCCTCTGGGTCTCAACGATCCCCTAGAATTTTCCCTTCAGGCAAAAGCAGCTTGGGACATTAACCAGTGTAAGAAATAAATCAGACAGCCTGGGGCAAAATATTACCTGTTTTAAGTGCTACAGTAGAGCACCCTGGTGAGGGAAAATGTCAATTTCATTGGGAGTACAGGGGGCATTGAAATTCCTGTAAACAAGGGACTCCTAACACCCTTAGCAAGCACAAGTTCAGGACAAAACACAGGCTCAGAAAATACTGGGAGGACCTTGTATTTGCATTTGCCTCATGTTGATCTTCTTGATAGGAGGGTTGAATTCTAAAGGAGAGCACTGGCCAATGCAAAGACAATCTGTCAAGACTGTGAAAGGTGTTTTTTTTTGCATTAGTTTGTTTGGCTTTGATAGCTCCTGACATTCAGGGAAATCTCTGTCATAGTACCAGCTGGATACAAACTCAAGAAACAGATAGCTCAGGGACTAAATCCCAGAGTACATATTTTAAAATATTAAAATGCACAGTGTGCAACAAAAGGGTACAAGCGAAAGAAAGAAACAGGAAATGATGGCCCATTCAAAGGAAGAGGATAGAAATCCAGAAAATATCAATGAAGACCCAGCTGTGGACATATCAGGCAAAGACTTAAAAAAAAATTCCTTAATATGCTCAAGGAGATGAAGGAAAATACAGAGAAATACCTAAAGGATATCAGGAAAGCAGCAAATGAACAATATGAGAATCTCAATAAAGAGATTGAAATTTTAAAAAGGAAGCAAACAGAACTATTGGAGTTGAAGCCTTCAATAGCAGAAATGAAAGATTCCCCAGAGTGTTTCAGCAGCAGACTGGAGCTGGCAAAAGAAAGACTCAGTGAACTGAAAGACGAGACAATTGAAATGAGTCAGGTGAAGGAGCAGAAAGAAAAAAGAATTAGAAAAAAATAGCCCAAGGGATCTGTGGGACACCATCAAGCAGCAATGTGTGCATTGTGGACTCCCAGAAGGAAAAGAAAGAAAGGGGTAGATGGAATATTCAAAGAAATAATGGCAGAAAACTTCCCAAACGCAAAAATACACACATGCACATCCAAGAAGGCCCACAAACCCCTAACAGGATAAATTTGAAGAGAAATGCAGAAGTCAAACTGTCGAATGCAAAGGACAAGGAGAGAGTTCTGAAAACTGCAAGAGAAAAGTGGCGTGTTAGGTAAGGGAGTCACAGTAAGAGTAAATGTTGATTTCTCATCAGAAAACATAGAGGCAAGAAGGCAGTGGGAAGAAATACCTAAAGTACTGATGAAAATAATTTCCAACCCAGAGTTTTATATCTGGTTGTGGTGGTTTGGAGCTGTATGTACCCAGAAAAACATGTTGTTCTTACACTTAATAAATTCCTGTGGGTGGGAACCCATTGTAAGTAGGACTTTTTGATGAGCTTGCTTTAGTTAAGGTGTGTTCACCTCAGTCAGGATGGGCCTTCATCCTATTACTGGAGTTCTTTCTAAACAGAATGAAACTCAGAGAGAAAGCCTCAGAGGGAAAAGCCAGACTCTGAACACCAGTGGAACCTGAAAGACAAGAGAGAGAGACCAGGAGACGCCACCATGTGCCTTGCCATATGACAAGTTAAGGACCAAGGATGGCCAACAACCAGTCCCAGAATACCACAGTCTTTGTGGAGAAAGCATCAACTTGCTGATGCCTTGATTTGGACTTTTTCCTAACTGCAAAACTATGAGTGAATAAATTCCCATTGCTTAAACCAATCCATTTCATAATATTTGCCTGAACCATCAAGGAAACTAGCACACCAGCAAACTGTCTTTCAAAAAATGAAGGTGAGATTAAGACATTCCAAGATAAAGAAAAGCTGAGGTAGTTTGCCTATTTTTTGCTATCAGCACAGAGAAGACAGTGTGATGGTTTGAAGCTGTATATACCCCAGGACAACAATATTCTTAAAGTTAACACATTCCTGTGGGTGTGGGCCCATTGTAAGTAGGGCATTTTGATGAGCTACTTCAGTTAAGGTGTGACTCACTACAATTAGGGTGGGTCCTAATCCTATTACTAGAGTCCTTTATAGGAGAATGAAATTCAGACACAGAGAAAGCCACAGAAGCAGCAAGCTGAAATCAACAAAATCTGAAAGAGAAGGGAGAGACCAGCAGATGCTGCTAGGTAGCTTGTCATGTGGCAGAGGAAGCAAGGATGGTTGGCAGCCAGTCTTCAAAAAGAAAGCATCACCCTGAGGCCTTGGTTTAGATATTTTCCTAGCCTCAAAACTATGAGCTAATAAATTCCCATTGTTTAACCCAACCCATTTCATGGTGTTTGCTTTAAGCAGCCTAGGAAACTAAACAGACAAGTTAACAGTTGGCCAACACTGAGGTAAAAAATTACTACACCTCCACTCTTGGGCAGAGAGTATTCAATAATAAATATATATATAATTTATTATTATTATTATTTTAAGATTTATTTTTATTTATTTCTCTCCCGTTTCACTCCCCCTCCTCCCCCAAGTTGTCTGCTCTCTGTGGATGAAGAACGGTATAGCCACTGTGGAGGACTGTTTGGCAGTTTCTAAAGAAGCTTAATATAGACTTGCAACGTGACCCTGCAATACCACTACTGGGTATATACCCAAAAGAACTGAGAGCAGTGACATGAACAGACAACTGCACACTGATGTTCACAGAAGTATTCACGATTGCCAAAAGTTGGAAACAACCCAGGTGTCCATGAACCAACAAATGGATAAACAAACTGTGGTGTGCTCACACAATGGGATATTATGCAGCTGTAAGAAGAAATGAAGTTGTAAAGCCTATGACATATGTTGAGCAAAGCAAACCAGACAAAAAAGGACAAATACTGTATGATTGCATTATTTTGAACCAAATATATTACGTAACATATTGTATGATTCAAAAAAAATTTATATGTGTCCAGTACATTTAATTGAGAAATGTGTTTTTAACCATGTTTTCTTTTTATTTTTAAATTATTGTTTATATTTTAATTATTATATGTACAAAATAAAGTTAAAAAATCAATGTGTATAAAGCTTCTATAATTAAAACTGTGTGGTACTGGCACATGAATAGATGATCTGAACAATGGAAGAAGAATAGAATAGAAAGTCCTCAAATAGATCTAGGGAATACAGAAATTTAATATACAATAAAAGTGACATCTTAAATAAGTGTGTGGGGGGATTGGACTTTTTGATAAGTCATATTGCGACAGCTGGATAGCCATTTGGAAAAAAGATAAAATTGGACTTATTTCTCAGACCACATAACAAGATAAATTCCAAATGGATAATATAGCTAAATGTAAAAACAAATGGGAAAAGATAATTGAGACATATCACAAAGAAATAGTATCTTCAACATAAAAATATCTCCTAAAAATAGAGCGGGAAATACCAAATGCAAAATAGGCAAAAGATGTGAACAGATAGCTCATGGAAGAAATTAAAATGGTTTGTAAATATTTTAAATGATGTTTAACTTCACTATAAGAGAATAACAAACTAAAAATGATTCGGTGTTTACTCTATAAGATTCACAAACACCCAAAAGTTTGACAACATGCTCTATTGGTGAGATTGTGTGTAAACAACCACTCCTATACATTGGTGATGAGAATATAAAATGGAGGGGAACTTGACAATATCTTTTAAAATTATGTATGCTTTTAGCTCTTGATTCAGTAATTCCAGTTCCAGGAATATATCTCCAAAATACTTTGGCAAAATACAAAATTTTTTAGGTACAAGGCTATTTATTGTGGTTGCATCAACCAGGGTTCTCCAGAAAAACAGAACCAACAGGATATGTGTAGATATATATATTGTATTATATGTATATATTAAGAGATTTTTTATAAGAACTTGGTTCATACTCAACATTGTGGGGACCAGCAAGTCTTAACTCTGAAGGGCAGGCTGGAGGTTGGAAAATTCGATGAGTGATTTTGAAGTCTTTAGTCCAATATTCCTTAGGCTGGAAACTCAGGAAGGAGTGGAAGGTGTATTCTCTTTTTATTATTATTTTTATTAGAGAAGTTGTGGGTTTACAGAAAAATTGTGTATAAAATACAGAGTTCCCATATACCACACTATTATTAATATTTTACATTATTGTGGCACATTTATTACAACTGATGAAAGCACATTTTTATAATTGTACTATTAATTATAGTTTGTGATTTACCTTAGGGTTTACTGTTTGTCTGATGCAGCCCCATATTTGTTTGTTTGTTTTTATAATATTTATACTAGTAACGTGTTTTTTTTACAATATTTATACTAGTAACATATATACAACCTGAAATTTCCCTGTTTTATTCATTATTTTTTAGATAAGTTGTAGGTTTACAGAAATATCATGTATGAAATACATAAAATACAAACTTCCCTTATACCACCCTATTAACACCTTGAATTAGTGTGGTACATTTGTTACAATTCATGAAAGAACGTTTTTATAATTGTACTATTAACTATAGTTCATCACTTATAATAGAGTTCACTGTGTTGTACAACCCTGTTTTTTCTCTTAATCTTTATTCTACTAACATATATACCACATTCTTATATATAATTCAGTGCTGTTAATTACATTCACAATGTTGTGCTACCTCACCACCATCCATTACCAAAACTTTACAATCAACCTAAATTTAAGCATTAACTCCCCACTTTCTACCTCCAGGCTGGCCCCTGGTAACCTATATTCTAGATTCCAACTCTACAAGAGTTTGCTTATTTTAATTATTTCATGTAAATGAGACCATACAATATTTGTCCTTTTGTGGCTGACTTACTTCACTCAACATTGTCTTCAAGATTCATCCATGTTGTCGCATCTTACAGAACTTCATTCCTTTTTATGGCTGAATAATACTCCATTGTATGTATATACACATTTTCTTTATCCATTTATTGATCGATGGACACTTTGGTTGTTTCCATATTTTGGCAAATGTGAATAATGCTGCTATGACCATTGGTGTGCAAATATCTGTTCATTCACTACTTTCAATTCTTTTGGGTATATACCTAGAAGTGGAATAGTCAGGTGATATGGTAATTCTATACTTAACTTTCTAAGGAACCACAAAACTGTCTTCTACAGTGGCTGGACCATTTTACACTTACACCAAAAATCAATTTCTGTTACTATTCTCTGCATCCTCTCCAACATTTGTAATTTTCCATTTTTTTTAACAGTAATCATTCTAATGAGTGTGAAATGGTATCTCAGTTATATATATATATATATAAAATTAGAGAAGTTGTGAGCTTACAAAACAGTAACACATAGCATGCAGAATTCCCATACATCACCCTTCCACCAATTATTGTGGAATATTTATTATAGTTTATAAAAGAATGTCATCAAGATATTACTACTAGCTAGGGTTCATAACTACATTTGGTATATTTCCTTCCACAGCCTCTGTATTATTAGCACCATGTATTAGTGTTGTACATTTGTTACAGTTCTTGAGAGAACACTCTCATATTCGTACTATTAACCACAGTCCACCATTGACCCCATGGTTCACTGTGTTATGCAGTCCCTGCCTTGTACAATTCATCCAAAGTGTGCACTCAGTGGCTTTCACTTCCATCACAAGGTGTACAGTCATTGCCTTAGTAAATTTTTGAGTATTTTCCTTAGTGCAAAAGAAAAAAATACCATATCCCCCTATTATTTACCCTTAGCATTGATATAGATACAGATATATTTGACACTGATGCTAGACTATGACAATATAATTGTTAATCATAGCCATAAGTTACAGTAATTGTATTTTTCCCATGCAGCACCATATTCTTACCACCTTGTAATAGTGATGTACATTTGTTCTTGTTCATAGAAGAACATTTTTGTATTTTTACTATTAACCACAATCCTCATCCATCACCTTGTTCACTGTTATTCTATAGTTTTCTTTGACATTTATGTCCCTAAACTTCCCCTTTCAGCCACAATCCCATTATAAACCAGTCGTGTTATACTCACTATAATGTGTTACCATCAACTCTATCCATTTTCTCACTTTCATAGTCAACCTAATTAAAAATTCGACATCCATTAAACGTCAGTACCCATTCTCAGCCCTCATGCTATCTCCTAGTAACTTTTTTTTAAGATTTATTTTTTATTTCTTTCTCTCCCCTCCCCCGTTGTCTGTTCTCTGTGTGCATTTGGTGCATGTTCTTTTGGTCCGCTTCTGTTGTTGTTAGCGGCACGGGAATCTGTGTTTTCTTTTTGTTGCGTCATCTTGCTGTGTCAACTCTCCGTGTGGGCGGCGCCATTTCTGGGTAGGCTGAACTTTCTTTCGCACTGGGCGGCTCTCCTTACGGGGCGCACTCCTTGCGTGTGGGGCTCTCCTACGTGGGGGGCACCCCTGCATGGCAGGGCACTCCTTGTGCGCATCAGCACTGCACATAGCCCAGCTCTACATGGGTCAAGGAGGCCCGGGGTTTGAACCGCGGACCTCTCATGTGGTAGACGGGCACCCTATCCACTGGGCCAAGTCCGCTTCCCTCTCCTAGTAACTTAAACTCTTAAGTTTTAACTCCATATGCTTATTCTTCGTGTATAGTTCATATTAGTGAAACCATACAATATTTGCCCATTTGTGTCTGGCTTTCTTTTGGATATGGATATTCCGTTTTCCCAGCACCATTTGTTGAATAGACTGTTCTGACTCAGTTGGGTGGACTTGACAGCCTTGTCAAAAATCACTTGACCATAGATGTGAGGGTCTGTTTCTGAACAATCAATTAGGTTCCATTGTCTATATCTTTATGCTAGTTTATACCACTGTAGCTAGGAAATATGATTTAGAGCCCAGAAGTAAGAGTCCTCCAACTTCATTTTTTCTTTTAAAGATGCTTCTGGCTATTTGGGGCCATTTACCCTTCTACATAAATTTGATACTTGGCTTTTCTCTTTCTTTTTAAAAGGCTGTTGGAATTTTTATCAGATTGCATTGATTCTGTATATCAGTTTGGGTAGAATTGACATCTTCATGATATTTAATCTTCCAGTCTGTGAACATGGAAGTTTCTTCCTTTTATTTAGGTCTTCATTGATTTCTTTTAGCAATGCTTTGTAGTTTTCTAAATACAGGTGATTTATTCCTCAATATATGATTCTTTTGTCACTATTGTAAATGGAATTTTTCCTGTCTTCCTCCTCAGATTGCTTATTACTAGAGTATAGAAACAGTACTGATTTTTGTGTATTAATCTTGTGTCCTGACACTTTGCTGAACTTGTTAGCTCCAGTAGCTTTGCTGTAGATTTTTCGACAAATCCTATACTTTCTAGTTATAGGATCATATCATTTGCAAAAAGTAAAGGTTTTACTTCTTACTTTCCAGTTTGGATGCTTTTTATTTCTTTTTCTTGCCTGATTGCTCTAGCAAGACCCTCTAGCACTATATTAGATAACAGCTGTGACAGTGGGCTTCTTTGTCTTGTTCCTGATCTCAGTGGGGAAAGCTTTTAGTCATTCACCATTGAGTACAATGTTAGCTATGGGATTTTCATATATGCATTTTATCCTGTTGAGAAAGTTTCCTTCAATTCTTATCTTTTGGAGTGTTTTTATCAAGAAAGTATGCTGGATTTTGTCAAATGCCTTTTCTGTGTCAATTAAGACAATCATGTGACTTTTCTTCTTTGATTTATTAATGTGATGTATTACACCGATGATTTTCCTGTGTTTAACCACCCTGGGATGCCTGGTTTAAAACCCACTTCATCAGGATGAATAATTAATTCTTCTAATGTGTTGTTGGATTTGATTAGTGGGTATTTTGTTGAGGATTTTGCATCTATATTCATTAGGGAAATGGATCTGTAATTTTCTTTTTTCATAATATCTTTGTTATTAGGGTGGTGTGGCTTCAGAGAATAAGTTTGTTAGCGTTCGTTCTGTTCAATTTTTTTGGAAGAGTTTGAGTAATATTGGTGTTAAATCTTCTTTGAATGCTTGGTAAAATTCAACTGTGAAGTCATCTTTTCCAAGTTTTTTCATTTGATGGAGTTTTTTCCATCACTCTTTCGATCTCTTTGCTTGTGATTGGTTTGTTGAGGCCTTCTATTTCTTCTAGGGTATCTTGTTTGTATGTTCCTAGAAATTTTTCTATTTCATCTACATTGTGTAGTTTGTTGGCGTACAGTTGTTCATAGTATCTCTTATGATCTCTTTTATTTCTATGGAGTCAGTAGTAATATCCCCATTTTCATTTCTTATTTTATTTGCCTCTTCTCTTTCTTACTTTGTCAGTCTAGCTAAGGGTTTGTTAATTTTGCTGATCTTTTCAAAGAACCAAGTTTTGGTTTTAACTCTCACTATTGTTTTTATTGTTGTTTTTCTCAATCTCATTTATTTCTGCTCTGATCTTTGATATTTCATCCTGTTTGCTTGCTTTGGGAATAGTTTGCTCTTCTTTTTCTAGTTCCTTCAGCTGTTTGGTTAGTTTTTTTATTTTAGCTTTCTTCCTTTTTAATGTAAGCATTGAGGTCTGTAAGTTTCCCCCTCAGCACTGCCTTCATTGTATCATATAGGTTTTGATATGCTGTGTTTTCATTTTCATTCTTCTCTAGATAGTTATTGATTTCTCTTGCAATTTCTTCTTTGACCCACTGATTAAGAATGTGTTGTTTAATCTCCATATATTTGCAGATTTCTCCCTTTTCTGTCTGTTGTTGATTTCCAGTTTCATTTGATTTCATTACGATCAGAGAAAGGGCATTGTATAATCTCAATTATTTTAATGTATTGAGATCTGTTTTGTGACCCAAGATATGGTCTATCCTGGAAAAATATCCATGACCACTTGAGAAGAATGTATAGCCTGCTTTTTGGGGTGCAATGCTCTGTATATGTCTCTTAGGCTTAGGTCATTTATCATATTATCCAAGCGCTCTGTTTATTTAGTGATCATCTGCCCAGTTGTTCTATCCAATGATGACAGTGGTGTATTGAAGTCTCCAAATGTTATTGTATAGACATTCATTTCTTCCTTTAATTTTGCCACTGTTTTATAATTTGGGGCACCCCGGTTATGTGAATATTCATTTATGATTATTTCTTCCTGGTGAATTGTCCATATTATTAATATATAATTTCCTTGTCTCTCCTAGCAGCTTTGCTTTTAAAGTCTACTTCATCTGACATAAGTATAGCTACTCCAGCTTTTTTGTTGTTTTTGTTACAGCATACATGGCCTATCTTTCCAGCCTCTCACTTTTGATCTATCTTTGTATCTTTGGGTCTAAGGTGATCACTTACAGACCAGTATATCTATGGTTCATATTTTCTTGCCCATTCTTCCTCTCTGTGTCTTTTAATTGGGGAGTTTAATCCATTAACATTCAATGATACTATTGTAAAGGCAGTTCTTACATTACCCCTTTTGACCTTTGGGTTTTATCTGTCATATCTTATTTTAACCACTCTTTTTCACTTTTAGTTACTTTTACTGATATAATCTTCATTTAGACTCTTCTCCAAGCTTCTCTCTCTCTCTGTCTTTTCAGGCTGTAGCACTCTCTTTAGTATTTCTTGCAAAGTCAGTCTCTGGTTACAAACTCTCTCAGTTTCTGTTTATCTGTGAATATTCTAAACTCACCCTCATTTTTTGAGAGACAATCTTGACAGATATAAGATTCTTGGCTGGCAGTTTTTTCTTCTAGTATTTTAAGTATATCATACCACTGCTTTCTTGCCTCCATGGTTTCTGATCTTAATCTTATATGGCATCCCTAGTATGTGGTGAATTACTTTTCTCTTGCTGCTCTCAGAATTCTCTCTTCATCTTTGGCATTTGATATTCTAATTAGTATGTGTCATTGTGGTTTTGATTTGCATTTCTCTGATGGCTAATGATGATGATCTTTTCATGTGCTTTCTGGACATTTGTACATATTCTTTGGAGAAATGTCTATTCAAGTCTTTTACCCATTTTCAAATTTGGGTTGTTTGTCTTGTTATTGTTGAATTGTGGAATTTCTTTAAATATTCAGGATATTAAACATTTATCTGATATATGGTTTCCAAATATTTTCTCCTATTAAGAAAGTGGTCTTTTCACTTTCATAATAAATTACTTTGTTGCCCCAAAGCTTTTAATTTTGACAAAGTCCTATTTATCTATTTTTTCTTTTGCTATGCGTGCTTTGGGTGTAAAGTTTGGGAAACCATTACCTAACAGAACATCCTGAGGATACTCTCTTACCTTTTCTTCTAGGAGCTTTATAGTTCTGGGTCTTATATTAGGTCTTTGATCCATTTTGAGATGATTTTTATTCATCGTGTGAAGTAGAGTGGAGGGTATATTCTTGAGGTAGAATTCCTTTTTGTTTTTCTTGGAACCCTCAGTTTTTCAGATTTAAAGTCTCTGATTGGAAGAGGCCCACCCATATTATCAAAGGTAATATCCTTTATTTAAAGTCAGTTGAGGGGAGTGGATGTAGTTCAGTGGCTGAGCATCTGCTTCCCATGTACAAGGTCTTAGGTTCAATCCCCAATACCTCCTAAAAAAATAACAAAAACAAAAAATAAAAAAATAAATTCAATTGATTCTAAATGCTAAGCCCATCTACAAAATATCTCCACAGAAACATCTAGATCATTGTTTGACCAAATGATGTATACCATAACCTAGTCAATTTGACACATAAAATTAAGTGTTATAGTGTTATTATTTGTAATAGGAAAAATTTTGAAATAATCTAAGTGTTTTTCAATGGGGGGTAGTTGTACATTCACATAAAAAGAAGTGAGCAAATTTCTTTTTCATTGGTATGTGATGGGCTCCAGGATATATTGTTAAACAAGAAAATCAAGATGCAGAATAGTATAAATAGCATATATGCTACCTAATATTTTAGAAAGGAGGATATGAACACACACACACATTTTGTGTAGTTGAACTTACCTTTTTTTCTTTTTTGCTTCTGGACTTGGTGTCATAGGTACAAAGATTTTCCCAGCACCCAGGTAATAAAGGGATTCACCTAATTTTTTTTCTAGTAATATGTGGTTTCACTTTTCACACTGAGCTGTCTTATCCATTTGGGATTTTTATATAATGTTCTTCCAAAAGGAAACATGGGAAGGATAAACCAAAATCTACTATAAGGGTTACTATGTAACCCTTTGCTTGCATTAAATTTGGTTGAGAGTCCTTTGATTAGATTACTTGATAAAATCACTTTAGAGTTTTTGATTAATGTCAGTGAAGCATGAGCCAGCCTGGGTCTCTGCCCTCTTGCTGGATGTGATATAAATAGAGACACAGAGAAAGACAGACACAGACACAGATAAAGGAAGTCACCTTGTTTTGATTCTGCCATGTGAAAGAAAAGACTCCAGTTTTGCTCACAGCTGAGCTGCAAGGAGAGAAGCCCCCAAGAGGCTCAAGGAGCCAAGGTCCATGGAGAAATAAGCCATATGCCTGATAACTTTCAGCTGAACTCAAGAAGAAAGTGAAGAGGCACAGACTGACTGATGAGGCCCAGAAAGAGACAAGCAGAGGTTTGTCCATAGCTAAGCTCCAGAAGACAGTAGATTCTGGAGCTGAAGGCAGAGATCACCTGCCATCTTGCCTTACCATGTGACAGCTGACTTTGGTAAGAAAGCATCTCTGCTGATGCCTGGTTTTAGACATTTCACAACCTTGGGACTGTAAGATTTTATTTAAAATAAATTTCCCATTGTAAAAGCCAACGCATTTCTGGTACTTTGCATTGACAGCTCTGTGGCAAATTAAAACAGAAAGTTATCCCTAAATATTGATATCAAACTGAAACAAAAGAATCTAATTGTATATCAGTGTACTGACATAACATAGAGAAAATAATTATTTCAACTAACTTTAGAACACAGAATTTGACTATGCATCCTTATTGAAGTATACTCTATGCACAAACAGAAATGCAAAATATCTTAAATGGAAAAGCAATAGTCTAAATATTAGTAATATTGAAATAAGTGAAATGCTAATAAATCTTATGGAATAATACAAATAAATAATTCTGTTAATATTGTTAGGAATCTAGATTTTTTTTTCATTGCAAGGAAAAGGAGAATTAAAATAAAAATATCTAAAAATTTGGCAATGTTAAATTATAACGGGAAACCTTAGTATGAAATCAAGATTTTCTTCCTTATAAAAATGTGTGTTGCTTAGGAGCAATGACAGGCTAAGGGCAATGAGACATTTAGCATTCAGTTTCCACACTAAAAGCAACTACAGCTCCTTGGAGGAATAGCTGAAGGAAAAATGTACAAATGAGTCTGGGGTATCATGTTATGCCAGAAAAAAAAAAAGCTATCAATGATTAAACAGTTATGTCAAAAGGGCACGGTAGTCAACATGAAGGAGCTCCCATTGGCCAGAGAGGACAATTTGAACATCAAAAAGAATGATGAGTGCAGTTGACTAAAAGACTGCATATAAAAAAATCTACAGTTCAGACAGACAGAGAGAGTGATGATTGAGCATGCTATGAATAGCTGGCAAACCACCAGAAGCTAGGATAGCGTTCAATAGATTCTTCCCTTTGGACTTGCAAGCATGGTTCTGTTCGCCCCTTGCTTTTGGACTTCTGGCCTCCAATTGTGAGAGACTAAATTTCCATTGCTTTAAGCCACTCACTTTGAGTTTTTGTTATAGCAGCTTTAGGAAACTAAGATTTTTTTTTGGTATCGGGAATGGGGTGCTGCTGTAACAAACACGTAAACATGTGGACCTGGCTTTAGAATTGGAGAATTGGTAGAGAGTGTAAGAATTTCAAGGTGTTTGATAGCCTTGAAGGGACTGTTGGTAAAAATATAGTTGTTAAAGATGCTTTATTGTGAAATCTTATTAGGAAGTAAAGAACATGTAATTAGAAACAGAAGGAAAGGTAATTCTTGTTATAAAGTGACAGAGAACTTGACTAAATTATATTATAGTATTGGATGAAAAGTGGAGTTTGTAAGCAACAGATTTTGGATATTTAGCTGAGGAGACTTCCAAGCAAAGTGTGGAAGGTGCAGTTTCTCCCTGCTGCTTATGGTAAAATGCAAGAGGAGAGAGGGAAATGGAAGAATGAAATGTTAAACAAAAAGAAACCAGCAACTGATGATTTGTAAAATTCTCAGCCTACCCAGATTGTGTGCCCTAAGACTAGGGTCAATGGGGTGACTGGACACCCATTTTCTAAGGAGACTAGGCAAGTGACACATGGATCTGGTCGATCATCTCAGCAGAAGCCAGGAATAGAGATATGGTTATCCAGGAGGTCCTGTGAAGGACCTCCCTTTCTTGATGGCTTAAATGGCTTAGATGGCTTGCATGGAGGACTAACAAGTTTTCTGGGAATTTTATATCAGCAGGAACATGGTCAGACTGGATTGAAAGGGATGGAGAGAGGGAGAAATGAAGGAAGAATGACTCCAGGGATGGAAATATGTGTGCTAAAGGGACCTCCTGGGCCAAGAGTGCAGGGCTTCTGCTCCAGTGTTCAGAGAGGACCTTGAAATCTAATGGAATTTGCTCTGCTGGATTTTGGACTTGCTTGGTGAAGCAGGCTAGTAAAATAGGGACTCAACAGATGGATCTGGAACTTGGCAAAAACCCACATGAACGTCAATACCCCCAAGATGGCTGATGGAAGACCACATGAGAACTCCTATTCGGAATGATATTTCCACTGGAAGCCAGGAGAAGCCCCAGATATTCTCCAGGAACCTTATCGTTGGGCCCTCCAGGGGGAATGATGAGTGGGATAATCAATCAAAATAGCAAAGAGCTGGAACTGCTCCCCTGCCATTAGCAAAGGGGCAGAATAATTACTGGTTTAACAGGCAAATGGGAAAGTTAACTAGTCCTGCCCCTGGGCCTGTTTCTGCCCTGTTCCTGCCCTTGTTTTCAATGCCCTGTTTTTGCCTTCTACACCCTACTCTCACTATTTCCAGCCCCTGCCATGAAGAACATGCAAGTAAAACCTGGACATTTGTAATCTATAACGGGGAATTGTAGTGTGTAAATTGGCCCTCTTTATCACTCTTTAGCCCCTTCCTCTCTACCTGGGACCCAAGATCTGTTATTTTCTCCAATTTTTCTTCCCTCCCTACCTTAATAAATTATTGACTTAATTAACCCAGCTTGCTCTCAAAATTCATTTCTTGTAACTTAGCCAAGAACCTAGAGATAATCTGGCTACACTTGGGATCCATGATTCCTTTTTTTCTGGAATGGGCATGTCTATCCTATGCTTTTCCCACCATTTTATTTGGAAGAAGAAAATGTGTTTTATCATTTCACAGGTCCACAGAGAACAAGGAATTTGGCCCCAGGAAACATCATACTGAGAGTCTTATCAATACTTGATTTTGATAAATTAAAAGATCAGATTTTTACTGAGAGTTGATGCTAGACACCTTAAGAATTTTGGAAATGTTGCAATCGGGCAGGAATTCTTAACCAAGATTTCAGTGGGTCCATGAGCTTGAATGGAAAAAAAAAATCAACTTATCTTTGTTTTCTCTGACCTCCAATGTTGAGTGTCATAAAACTATCTGCTGCTACATTCTGAGAAGGGGTCCATGGTTTTCACCTGATTGGTAAAGGGGTCTGTGGAACAAGAACAACAACAACAAAAGTTAAGAACTCCTGCAATAGGGTAAATGTATTTTGCACATAGAAAGGAATTCAATTCTTTGTGACCAGAGAGTGGATTGTTATGAATTGAATTGTGTGCCCCAAATTTGAGTCCTAAACTCCAGTGAATGTGACTTTAGTTGGAAATAGGGTCTTAGTAGATGTGATTAGTTAAAATGGGGCCAAACTGGATTAGGGTGGGCCTTAATCCAGTATGACTGGTGTACCTATACGAAGAGGAAATCTGGAGATGGGTAGAGAGACAGAGAGCGTGAAGACTGAAGGTTCTAAGGATTGCTGGCAACCCCCAGAAGCTAGAAGAGGTGTGCAACAGATTCTTCCCTACAGACTTCAGTAGAAACATGGCCCTGCTGACATATGGATTGTGGACTTTTGGCCTCCAGAACCGTGAGAAAATAAATCCCTGTTTTTAAAAACAAAACAAAACAAAACAAAACAAAACCCAAAAAAACCTATGAGTTCATAAGCACACTAAAAATTTTAAAAAAAACCCAAAATACTAAACCTCATTGGAATTAACTAGGACACTAACTTTTTCCTCTGAAAAATGATGATTTAAATAAAAGAATTAAGCATTTATCATCCCTTTGCAGTGTGATTTGTATTTCTGGGCAACCAAACATTTCTATCTAATTGAGGAGGGAAAGTTCTTTACAGAAGAATTCCAGCAAATAAATTTGGAAGGAATGATAGAATCATAAAATCCTTTTTCAAACCCTAGTTAATTGGTTCAAGCAAGAATCATGAACTGATAAAACTATCAAACGAAACATGACTGATACATTTTAGGAGCATTAAAAGGGGGATAACCAGATATCGTGTGCCTCCTGATATGATACAAAATGAAATACTACTCGTGGTGGGCAGAATAACACCCCCTCCCCCACACACAAGATGTCCACTTCCCAGTCCCAAAACCTGTGAATATGTTAGGTTTCATGGCAAAGTGGTACTAAATTTACAGTTGGAATTAAGGTTGCTAATCTGTTGACCCCATAATAGGGAGATTATCCTAATTATCCATCCAAGGATCCTTCAAAGATTGAAGAGGGAGGCAGAAGAGGAGGTTAGAGTGATGTCATGTGAGAAGGATTTGGTCCACCACCATTGCTGACTTTGAAGATGGAGGAAGGGGGCTATGAGACAAGGAATGTGGGCAGTCTCTAGAAGCTAGAAAAGACAAGAAAACAGATTTTCTTCTAGAGCCTCCAGGTGGGATCACAGTCCTACCCATACCTTGGTTTTAGCTCAGTGAGACCTGTGTTGTACTTTCAACCTAGAGAACTCTAAGATAACAAATTTGTTTTAAGATTTTAAATTTGTGGTTATTTGTTATAGCAGCAATAGAAAACTAATACATAACCTACAAAATATTTTTGCTAAAGAGTTTAATCTGAATCTAATGAAGCCACTACAGCTAACTTCCATTTGCAGGAAATGCAGGGAAGAAATGTACATGTTAAAATATGCTACGAGGACACAAACAAATTTAAAATCTGGGATACTTTACAGCTCACCTGACTACGTTTCTGCCACAAAGTCAAAGGTATGAGGAAAAAAATAGGGACGGGAACTGCTCTACATAAGGTGAGACTCAGGAGACTTGAGAATCAAATGTAACCCACAAATCTTGTTTGAAATCCAATTCAAACAATCAGCTATAAAAGGACATTTCAAGACACCTGGGAAATTTTTATAATAGACTGCATATTAAATGGAATTATTGTTTTTAAGTGTGGTGATTTGAAGCTGTATATACCCCAGAAAACATGTTGTTAAACTTAATTCATTTCTGTGGGTGTGAATTCATTGTAAGTAGGACTTTTGATGAGCTTACTTTAGTTAAGGTGTGGTTCACTCAATCAGAATGGGTCTTAATCTTATTAATGGAGTTCTTTATAAGCAGAATGAAATTCAGACAGAAAGCCAGAAAGCCAAAGAGGGAGCTGCCAGAAGCTGAAATCAATGGAACCAGGAAGAGAACTGAAAGGACAGAGAAGGCCGCTGTGTGCCTTGCCTTGTGACAGGTTAAGGACCAAGGATCACTAGCAGCCAGCCCCAGAATGCCACAGTCTTGAAGAGAAAGCATAGCTTCAATGGTGCCTTGACTTAGACTTTTCCTAACCTCAAAACTGGGAGCAAATAAATTCTCATTGTTTAAGTAGACCATCACATGGCATTTGCTTGAGCAGCCAAAGAAACTAAAACAATTTAATTTGTACAGTGGTAATATAAGAAAATGTTCTTTTTTTTTTCAAGGAGATGCATACAGAAGTATGTATAAGTAAAATTAAATGATATCTGGGGCATTATTTTTAAGAAAATTGTGTGTTTAGCTACGTTTACCTTCAGAGTCCCTATTGCTAGTTATTCAGGACTCTCTTTTCCTCCTGATCAGAAGTCCTACAGAAAAAAAATGTGACAGCCTCACTCCCACTAAGAGAAAATTGCTACAGACATGAATTAGTTATAATAGATATAATACTTTAAAGGAAAAAAATTCTAATGGAATAACAAGATTTTTAGTTCGTTTTGTTTTTGAAGGAGGTTCCCCCCCCCCCTTTAATCTCTAGTCACATAATCAGCTATTTTCTTTGTAGGATGGTTTCAAAGAATTAAATTACATGGATCAGAAACCATTCTGCCATCATTCCCAATCAGAGAGGAGCCTAATTATTAGTTCATCAGCTGATAGAGGCATGATAGAAGTCCCGCAGAACTTTGAAGGAAGGATGTCTGGTGCTAGACTGCCTAGGTCCAAGAAGGATCCAGTTTAAGGGGCTCCGTGACCTTGGCCAAGTTACCAATCTTATCAAAGCCTTAACTTTGGGGCTCATAGAAACACTTACATAAATAGCTTCTGTGAGGATCGAGTTAATACATATAAAGTAGATAGAACAGTGATCATCACATAATAAGGACTCAATAAGTATTTATTAGTTATTAACATATTATCTTGAATACTCCTGCTTTCTATAGAAATGGTAAGAATCAAATTTCAGTTGTGTATTTCAGAAGTAAGTTGTCTAATGTTTGAGAGAAGCATTATTTGGGAAAATGTTTACCTCCTGGCCACTCTTATGGTACAAGAACCATATATTTTCCACTTTTTTTTTTTTTTTAAATCATTCATTACCTTGTGCAGAGGTTGAGAATGAAGCAGAACTATTGAACTTTTTCCCTTTGGAGGAGGTAATCAAATGAAAATTACCAAAAGACTTTCAAATGATATCCAGTCTGGCTATTTTCTTCAGGCCAAAATATTGAAAATCCTACAGCTAGTCAATCCATCCACTTTCCGGTTCAATTTATAGTTCTGCCCCTCCCCGTTTTCCCTTTTTCTCCCTTCCTTGTCATAAATTTTATGGTTTTATATGCAAAGCACTGAATATAATCTGACCGTCCTAAAGTCCACGAGTAGTTAGTTATATATGGCACTCATAGGATGAGGAGCGGGTGGAGTCTTTGTAGGGGACACTTTAAGGATTGTCCTGACTCTTGCTCCCTTTCTCCTTGCCTAAGCAATTTATCCATCAAGCGTAGAGTCAGGTAATTGAGGGAGTGTGACTGGCCTCTGGAGAAGTCTTGTGAAGTTCCAGGCTGTCTTTCCTGGGAGGCAGTTGGGGGGGGGGGGCGCGAAAGTCGCTGATAATCCAGGGAACACACAGGGTAGAATGTTTGCACGGGCTAATTTGAACTCGAGCCTCAAAACACATCTATTAAAATGAATGGCTGGCACCAACAAGGGCGCCAAGAAGAGGGGCGGGGATAAGCAGTAGGAGGGATTGGTCTGTCCTGCGGGACCCGGCTTTGAGGGCAACCGGGCCGAAGGGTCCCCAAGCAGAGATAAACAGAGCTAGTGCGCGTGCGCACACACTACCCGGGTCACGTGCCGGCGCGTCTGGGCCACTGAGAGTCCTCGGGGATGCCCTCCTCGGCTGTAAGGGACTGACTACCAGCGTAAAATCTCGCGAACCTTCTCCCTTAGGGATCGGGTTCGCGTCGGAGCCGAGCTTTGGGTGGGAAACGCCTCCTTCCTCTCGTGCGGGGGAAGTGGAGCCGAGTCCTGGGCCTGCGGGGCGCCGCTCTCCCTCGTGGGACATGGCCCGCTGTCGGGAGGGCGTCGCGGCTCCCGGGGTACTTCTCGGGTCCTCTAGAGTTTGCAGTAAGGGGTTGCAAGGGAAGACGGGGCCCTGTGAGCGCCGCCGGCTGAAGGCGAGGGTTTCGGAGCAGCTCAGCCAGGACCTGCTCAGGTAGGACAGGGCGGGAACTCTAGAGGCTGGGGTTCCTAAAACCGCCCCTCTCCTGTCGCCGAAGCTGTGGCTTCCTCCTGCTCTGTCTCCCCTTTCCTTCCCACCTCGCGCTCCTCTGCTCAGGCAGTTGCCGGTCGCTGGCCACTGTCCTAACTACTCCGAAAGCGAGTTTGCTTGTCTAAACAACCAATTCCGAGCGCCTCGGAGACTACCAGGGATGGAACAGGAAAACAAAAAATTGAAATCGTGGTTATTGCAGCACCAGTTTATGCTAAAATACGTTAACACGGGCAGGTTTATTTGCTTGAAATACATCGCTATGGTCGAGGTGATTCCAGGTTTCGTGGGTAGTGAAACATACAATTTTGTATAAGATTATAACATTTTAAGAAAAACAACAAAATTAGATATGAAAGAATATTTATTTAGAAAGAAGAAAAGTAGAACAAATTACTGGAATCTTAGAGATCTCTTTTTTACGAGCTCTCTTTAAGCAGTTTATCAGATAACGTTTGCATAGAAATACTTCCTGATTGCAATCTGGTTTCCTCTTGGTACCTAGAACACTCTAATGCTCCCAGCAATCCCCAGCTCCTTCCAGGACCCAAACAAGCAAAAGGTTTTGAAGCTTAACTTTGTCAGCCTTGTGGATACCCCACTCTTGCTATGATGAGTCCAGCTAAAATCGTTTCAGCTTACAAAGAAAAGGAAGCTTAGAAATCTCTCCTGGTTAATTTCCATTTCCACCAGAACATTGATTTTGGACCTTCAGTGTGCATCAGAAGCACCTGGAGGACTAGTTCAAACACAGATTTACTGGATCCCACCTCATAGTTTCTGGTTGATAGGTCTAGGATGGGCCTGAGATTTTGGCATTTCTAACAAGGTCCCACATTGTGCTGAAACTGCTAGCCTGGGCCACACTTGGAAAACCACTGAGCTAGAGTAAATATAATTACTAGTATTAACCAACAGTTGTGTAGCATTCTACATTTTAAAAACCGTTTTCTGTAGAAATGTGCCTGCACTTAAGACACTCTAGCAACTATAAACTGGACTTTAAAGTTCAATAATTTCCCTTTAATTTAGGCCTATTTACCTTGTCTTTATCAGTAGGAGATTAATGTAAAGGATAGAAAAATTAAGACTGAAATTGCCCTGTTTCTTGGGTGAAGGATGGGCCATACCCCTCCACAGTGGCTTTATTTCTAAGGCTGCTTTGCTTTTCTGTACCGGAATGTGGAGTAACTAGCCTAAGGAAAGTAAAGAAATGAGTGAGGTAAATGAACGTTGTATTGTTTGAATTTGAGGGCAGAAATTTCTTATGTCATTTAATTTATATCTATTAGACAGTATGAAGGTTTTCAGTTTCATTAAATACCTGGAGATTCTCAAAGTGAAATATAAATACGAACAACTTTTACATGCTACTTAATACAAAGTTAGTGATATCTTGTAAAGTGACGTAATGCATGTAAATTATTGTGAACTTTAACCTGTCATACAAACTTAAGGAAAGTAACACACATCTAATTTTTATAAAGAAAATCAAGTTAAAACTATAGCAACTGGACATTTTATCTTTGACTTAGTTCAAGATAAAATGTGTTTCAAACCATTCAGTGATTCCTCTTTAGTGTAGGGTAGAGTTCAAATTCCTTGCCTCCATTTATCTTCTTCCTGCAGTTTTACTTGCCATTTTCACCCTGTCACTACTTATGCTGAGCACATTCCTTTAATAATGTACATGGAACCATAAACTCTCTTCTACCATTCCTTGCTTTCTCCTAACCAACTCTTATTTGATCTTTAAAACCCCATTTAGTTTTCATGTCCTCTGTGAGGTCTTTTCTTATGTCTGTTCCTGTAAAAATATGTACTTATTTGTGCTATTAAATATATCACGCTCTTTTTAAGCCTGGCTTTCCCACTATACTGTAAACTGCTTGAGGGCAGGTATTATGTTTTAATCATCTTTATGTCCCCAGTGTTTAGCACATATTACATGCTCAATAAGTGTTTTATGATAATTAAGTTTTATCAACAGTCTAATACTTAAGATAGGTAATACAGTGGTTGGCAGAGCGATGAGATGGAAAGGAGCTGGGCCCTGACATTATTGAGCTGGTGCTCCAACCTATCCTTTCTCTGTGCCAATAAACCCCACTTAATGTTTAAGCTAGTCTGAGTCAGATTTTCTGTTACTTGTAACCTAAATTCTCACTGATAAAAGTGGTTTAATAAAATAAAGAGCACTATTTTCATGTTAATAATTTTTTTCATTAAGCAAATACTCATGGGCATCTTTTATCAACAAGGAGGATTCCCCAGTGATAGTTGTAGGGCTACCAGTTACGATGCTTCCTTATTTACTTGGGAGGGGTGAGGATGGGATAAAAGTAGGTGAAGGGAGGAACAAGTTAGGTGTTTGCACAATTTCAGTTTTTATTGAAGTTTGAGAGATCAGTATGTTTTTGCGTAACTTTAGAAGTCACTTATGAAAATAATCAATTGATGAAAATATTGACCAAACTAAGATGCATCTGTTTGCTTATTGTTGTCAAACTTTAGAAAGCTTTTGTGCTCCGAAACATTTATTTTGTTTATGCTAAACTATCATTCAACAAGAAGATATTAAACTCTTGCTATATATAGAAGATGCATAGTTTTGCCTTTGGGGAATTCATTGTCTAGTGGAGGAAAAGACACATGAAAAAAAAATAATGATGCAACGACAAATGCTGTAATCGATGTATATGCAAAGTGTTATGGATCAGAGGAAGGAGCCATTAATTCTGTTTTGTGGATGTGTGAGTGTCCATGGAAGCTTTCCAGGCTTTCACTGTAATGGATACCTTTAGCCATTACTTGCACTTCCTATAGTTTACTGGTGTGATTGCCAATTATGTCCTGCAGTGCAGAAGTCCTCAGAGAGAGAATACATACTTTGCTGATGATAGTGTTATATTGCTATGAAGTATTACTTAGTATTTAGAAAGTAAAAATATATAATTACCACAAAAAGAAAAAAGATTGTAATATGACAGGTTCAGTTATGATGGTGATTTTGGTCCTTCCATCTCTTACCATGTACATTATATCAGGGGGCTTTACTATGACAATTTACCGTGTCTGTAAATTAGCAAAGCGATTTGAATGGGTTTCCCCATGAGTCCATTATTTTAGAGCATGGTTAGTTCTATTTATGTGGGGGAAAGTGGAATAGGGGTTAAATGTCACATTCTTGACAATCAAGCTTGTGTTTCAGACTTGGTATTTAGTATTTGTTAGAACAAAGTGTACCAGTTTCTAAGCTGTCTATTGTTATATCCAGTTTGTTGGTATTATTGACTTTATTTCTTTTTGCTTCAATTTTAGTAGGATTTTAAATAACTGATTTTTTTCAATAGTCAACCACCATATAACTCAGTGTTCTGTTTTTCATAATAAATCTAAAGAAGGTACGTTTTAAAGAAAAATCATTCTAAGTAGCAGAAAATAAATTTTATTGTCAGAATTTAATAAGAGATTTTTTTAAAAAGTAGTCTTACTATTTTAATAAACATACCTTCGTTTTCTTAGATTCTAAGCCAATATTAAACAATGTTTGGAGTGCACTATGAGCAAAATCTTTTTTTTTTTTTTAAAGATTTATTTATTTATTTATTTATTTATTTAATTCCCCCCCCTCCCCTGGTTGTCTGTTCTTGGTGTCTATTTGCTGTGTCTTGTTTCTTTGTCCGCTTCTGCTGTCGTCAGCGGCACGGGAAGTGTGGGCGGCGCCATTCCTGGGCAGGCTGCTCTTTCTTTTCACGCTGGGCGGCTTTCCTCACGGGCGCACTCCTTGCGCGTGGGCCTCCCCCACGCGGGGGACACCCCTGCGTGGCACGGCACTCCTTGCGCGCATCAGCGCTGCGCATGGCCAGCTCTACACGGGTCAAGGAGGCCCGGGGCTTGAACCGCGGACCTCCCATGTGGTAGACGGACGCCCTAACCACTGGGCCAAAGTCCGTTTCCCCAAAATCATTTTTGTATTAATTTATTTTGTTTTATGTTACTTGTGTATTTTTTAGTCATAATTTTTTAACCTATTTCTTAAAAATCTCTGTATATTTCTTAATTATACTAATTGAACTATGATTTCTTGTTATTCCTTATAGGCTTCTAAAGGAAGAAATCCATACAGATGTTACTTTTTCTGTAGGTTGCACTTTGTTCAAAGCACACAAAGCAGTGCTTTTAGCAAGGGTTCCTGACTTCTATTTTCATACTATTGGCCAAACGTCAGATAATTTAACAAGTCTTGAGCCTGTAGTTGTGGAGAACTTTGAAACTTCAGAATTTAGAATATTTTTACAGTAAGTGTTTTATCTTTTTTCTTCTTACATTTAAGTGTAATAGGCAGTTTATGTTTTAAACTTGAATGTATTTATGCTTTTATTCCATGTATTTTCACATTTTTTAACAATCTGAAGGAAAATTGATTCATTTAAATTGCAAATACCTTAGTAATTAGCATTAGTATTAGAGTATTAGAGGCTTACTATTGGTAGAACCTAAATACTAACTTAAT
The DNA here is from genome assembly GCF_030445035.2 of Dasypus novemcinctus. NCBI lineage: Eukaryota > Metazoa > Chordata > Mammalia > Cingulata > Dasypodidae > Dasypus > Dasypus novemcinctus. Next base: position 34,073,032 of record NC_080681.1, on the reverse strand, counting down.
ATTGATCCTGAGAGAGAGGAAGTTAATGGTGTGCTCTCTAGCAACTTGAATGAGTTACTCTGTGCCAGGTATAAGAGTTTAGCCAATTGTAAAATTAGAGAGAAACCGTTTTGCGCTCATTTCTAAAACCAATTGCATGTTCAGGGGGTTCCCAAAACCAGTCTCCAGCCTCAGTAGTCTGCTAGAAGGACTCTCAGAATTTAATGAAGGCTGTGATAAGCACACTTACAGTTTATTACAGGGAAGGATACAGATTAAAATCAGCCAAGAGAAGAGATGTGTGGGGCAGAGACTAGGAGTAGTTCCACATGTGAAGCTTTGGTTTTCCCCTCTTGGTGGAGTCAGGACAGCTTTATTCTCCTGACTTCAATACGTGATAATTTGCCCAAAGTGTTGCCAGCCAGGCATGCACCCGAGCCTCAGTGTTTAAAATTTTTATTGGAGCTTCATTACGTCTGTCTAAATGCCAATACCACGCAGTTTTGATTACTTTAGCTTTGTAGTATGCTTTGGAATTGGGAATTGTGTGTGGTGGTTTGGAGCTATGTACCCCAGAAAAACATGTTCTTCCTTTAATAGGAAGTTGTAAATAGGACATTTTGATGAGGCTGCTTCAGTTAAGGTTATGACCCACTTCAGTCAAAATGGGTCTTAATCCTATTCCTGGAGTCTTTTATAAGAGAATATAAATTCAGACAATGAGAAAGCCAGGGAAGCAAGAAGCTGAAAGATGAAACCTGCAAGAGAAAGGAGAGAACAGCAGACAATATCATGTGCCTTGCCATGTGGCAGAAGTACCAAGGATCACCAGCAAGCGGTCTCTGGGAAGAAAGCATCACCCTGATGATGGCTTGATTTGGACATTCTTCTGTACTCAAATTGTAAGCTAATAAATTCCCATTGTGTAAGCCAGTCCATTTCATCGTATCTGCTTTAAGCAGTATAGGAAACTAAATCAGTGTGAATCCTCCAGTTTTATTCTTTTCAAGATAGTTTTGGTTATTCCAGAGGCCTGGTATTTCCACATGTATTTTAGGATCGGCTTGTCAATTTCTGTAAAAAGGCAGCTGAGATTTTGATAGGGATTGAATTGAATCTGTAGACCAATTGGAGAGTGTTGCCATCTTAACAATAAGTCTTCCATTTCATGAATATGTAGTGCCTTTCCATTTATTTAGGCCTTCTTTGATTTCTTTCAACAGTGATTTGTGGTTTACAGTGTACAAGTCTTATGCTTCTTTTGTTAAATAAAATAAATATTTTATTCTTCTTGATGCTATTTTAAATGGAATTTTCTTAATTTCATTTTTGGATTGTTTATTTTAAGTGTATAGAAATCAATTGATGTATATTGACCAGTTATCCTGCAGCCTTGCTGAACTTGATTATATCTAATAGGTTTTGTTGTGGATTTCTAAAGATTCCCTATTTATGAGATTATGTCCTCTGTAATTCTTCCTTTCAAATTTGGGTGCCTTTTATTTCTTTTCTTGCCTGATTGCCCTAGCTAGAACCTCCAGTATAATGTTGAATAGAAATGGTGAGAGTAGGCATCCTTGCCTTGTTCCTGATCTTAGGAGGAGAAAGCTTTCAGTCTTTTACCAATAAGTATAATGTTAGCTCTGGTTTTTCATAAGTGACTTTTATTAGGTTGAGAATATTCCTCCCTGTTCCTAGAAGAGCTTGGATTTTATCAAATGCTTTTTTATGTGTTTTGAGATGATCATGTGATTTTTATCCTTTATTCTATTGATACGGTATATAACATTGATTTTCATATGTGGAACCACACTTGGATTTCTGAAGTAAATCCCACTTTGCCATTGTGTAAAATCCTTTTATATGTAGTTGAATTCATTTTGCTATTATTTTGTTTAGGATTTTTACATCTATATTCATAACAAATATTGGTCTATAGTCTTCTTTTCTTGTAATATCTTTGTCTGCTTTTGGTATCAGGATAATTCTGACCTCATAGAATGAGCTGGGAAGTGTTTTCTCCCCTTTAATTTTTTGGAAGAATTTGTGAAGGATTGGTGTTAATTCTTCTTCAAATGTTTGGTAGAAGTCACCAGTAAAGCCTCTGGTCATGGCTTTTCTTTTTAGGGAGATTCTAATTATTAATTCAATCACCTTATTTGTTATAAGTCTACTCAGATATTTTATTTCTTCTTAGGCAGTTTTGGTAGTTTGTATCTTTCTAGAAATCTGACCATCATGAAGGTTATCTAATTCATTTTAATATATTCTTATTAATATGTTACTTTTCCTATTAATATATTACTTTTTAATGTTAAAAATTTTTATATTTGGTAATGGTTGGTGTTGGTAGCACAATATTGTAAATGTAATTAGCACCATTGAACTGTATACTTGAAAGTGGTTAAAATGGGAAATTTTATGTTTATATATATTACAACAATAAACATTTAAAACAAAAAGCAATAAAAAAATTAAAAACTTTTATATGCTATTTTCCAAACTTTCTCTAGTTAGTTCAGATTAAAAAGGTTTCAATATTATGTAATTATTATATGAAAGCAGCACATTGGGAAATTAGCTTTTAAGAATCAGCAACATTTTAATTAAGTATTTTTACATTTTGTCTTTTAGGACTGTATATTCATCAAACAGAAACATAAAAAACCATGAAGAAGAAATTTTTGGAAAAAAGATACCAGAGAGTGGGTTACCACCAAAGAAACATGACTTCAATTTGGGAAAGCATATTGGCAATGATGGAAGATCATCTGTAGAGTTCTTAGATAAAAAATCATCTGATTGTTCTTTTCTGAAGCATGAAATTCTAGAGGATATCAGCGATAGAAAAGACAGTTTAATTACCGCTGGTGAGGAATTCTTGTGTGGATTTTATAAAATTTTATAGCCATGAAAGTAATTATGTACCAATCAAATTGGAGAAAACTAAACTTCAAAAATCAGTTCTACTAATTATTTTTTATATGCATGGGGAGACAAAAATACTAGTACGATTATCTCCCAGTCTTTCCAAGTAAATGGATATGGTGTTTTATGAATAAATAATGAATAGTTCACAATTTTCCTTTTAAACTTTTAGCTTCCACATCTCATTGTCCGTATTCTAATCTACACCAATAAAGAAACTTTAGCAGACCCATAGTCAATTCTCTTATAACACTGTTTTAGTTTGCTAATAACTGCTGAAAGCAATGTACCAGAAATGGGTTGGCTTTTACAGTGGATATTTATTAGTTTGCAAGTTTACAGTTCTGAGGCCATGAAAGTGTCTAAATCAAGGCATCATCAGGTGATACTTTCTCCCCAAAGACGGGCAAATGGAACCATCTGCTGGTCTTTCCCTTCTCTTCCAGGTTTCATTGTTTCAGCTTCTGGCTTTCCTTCTGCCAAGTTCTGTTGATTTCAGTTCCTTGCTCTTGTGGCATTCTCTGTTCCTGTGGCTTTTTCTTTGTGTGTCTGCAGCTCCCCACACTCTTCATCTCATTTATAAAGAACTCCACTAAGAGGATTAAGATCCACCCTGAGTCATGCCCTACAGAAGTAATCTAATCAAAAGGAAGGTCCCATCTTCAAAAGGTTTACACTCATGGGAATGGATCAGTTCTAAGGACATGATCTTTTCTGGGGTCCATAAAAGCCTCAAAGTGCCACAAACATTATATATGCAGTCCTAAAAAGCACTATGTAACACAAAATTACCATTACTCAAAAGCTTTGTAGTCACATAAAGAAAAGAGCCCAATAAAAACGGCAGCATAGTTTTACATATGTTAGGTGGTTAAGAAATGCATAAATACTACCATAAATATGGCAGTTGACTTTGAAAAAGACATGAAGTTTACTTATGGAAGTGGGTATTGGAAGAGTTATAGCTTGTGAGTTATTGTGAATTGGTAGAAAAAGAGCATTAGGTATAGAGACAGATATAGGTATTAGATATTCCGACAGGAAACATGAAGTCTGTGGATCAGAGAATAGACCATTTACTCACAAAACATCTTATCGCCAGTTGCCCAGCCCCATTCCTCACAAGGTGATGTGGTGAGGGCCTGATGTTACCCAGCAGGTGCAATGAGATTGCACCAGAGGAGAGAAACACCAAAATTAGGAGATTCTTAAGTTTTCATAGGCTGCTAATATATCTGTCCATCCTCCCTTCCAGAAAAGGAAAGAGACCTTTACTTTGGGAGGTAAAGAAATCTTCTCTGGGGTGGAGAAAAGAAGGTCTCTAGCTTTACCACCCTAGAATGTAAGGAAATGACTTCTAGGGAGGTAAATTCCCAAGTTTTTCTGGAGCAATACTTTATCACTAGCTTCAAAGGTATGTTTTCTCTTCAGTCACCTTCAAGTTTGCCACTGCTCTCTTCAGAAATCCCAGACCAGGCAGAAGCACAAAAGTATTCATAGAAAATTTCTCCCAACAATTAGTTATCTGAAATTAGATAGAGTTTTGTAACATCAGATTTGGATGAGTATACCTCATAACACATGCAGTGAACTGAAGTGTGTTTTGGTGTGTGCATGTGTGTGTTTTGTGTTCTTCCATGGTTCAGTTCTGCCTTGACCTAGCATTTCCTATGGATGAAATTCCACATAAGCAAATGCAAAATTTGTGTTATGCTCAAATTGTTTCTAATGTATCAGTTTTGTTCCATCAAATTTGTGTTTTCAAAACAAATGTTATAACAGAATTGACTATACTTACAATCCCCCCTGTTAACCTAAAGATCTCTTTATTGGTATTTAGTACAATAGCAATAACAACCAACGTGATTTAAGCTTAGCTTAATTCCTTTTTTATTACATTCGTCGTATCTTACTGTGAATAAATGAATGAATGAATGGACAATTCTAGGCTTTGAGGTAGATCCATTTATATATATATCTTCCCATTTAAACTCAAATAACCCTGAGAGGTAAGTAGTTTTACAGTCTGATTTTATAGGTGAAGACCCTAAAACTCATAGTGCATAAGGGGCTTTCCTCAGGCCACACAGAGCAATTGGCAGAGTTGGTATTTGCTAGACCTCTGCCATGGCCCCACAGTAACCCTTAAAAGTGGCCAAACTGTGTGAAAAGAACTCATATCCCTCATTCCCCTTCCTATTAGTTTTTTCCATCACTCCATGAAAAACCCCCAAGTTCACAATAACCTCCCAGTTGCCAGTTTAACAGATATTTTTTTGTCCATATCCTATTAACATCTTTGCATTGTTTCGTGCTTTCAGTGTTACCCTCCTTGAAACTTCTTGTCTTCTGTGATACCATGCTCTCCTGATTTTCCTTCATGGTCATTTTGTAGTCTTCTTCACTGGCTTGTCTTTCTGCTCCTTAAATAATTAGTATTTTCTAATTTTTTTTAGAGCTTCATACCAACCACTGACATAATTGTTTAAGTGTACCTTAAATATCTGAAATTTAACCTGTTATAAACTGACCTAATCACCCACGTCTCCAACCTGCTCTTAAATGCTATATCTATGTGAATGATATCACCGTCTTTCTATTCAATTACTCTTTATCCTTCATTCAATTGATGACCATGTCTGTTGATATATCTCCTAAACATTCTTAAGTACTTCTCAGTATACTCCTGCCATTTTTTAAATTTCAGGACATTGCCGTTTTACTTGAGAATTTGTAACACAGCTGATCTCTAGGCCTCTAGTGGTGCCACCCTCCATCTATATTGTATAGACAGTGTTTGTTAATCGCAAGTTTCGTCCTGACACTCCCTTGCTTAAAAAATTTCAGTGGTCTCCCATAGCCTTAATTTAAATTTCAAATTCCTTCCCATGGTATTAGAGAATTTTCTCCTCTCTAGAATTGTCTAGCTTTATCTCTACTGCCTTCTCTTTCCATGACCTTCTCATATTCCTGAATTCAAGTCCTACTG